>NC_056727.1:1178848424-1179115924 GCF_019279795.1 Protopterus annectens
GTTGGACTTCCAAAAGTACATACATAAATACATATATATGTACACAATGGCACAAAGACATGCATACATACATACATAAAAACAATATATATGTATTTATGTATGTATGTATGCATGTTTGTATGTTTGAACGTGACCATTATACAAATGCTACATTGTTGCTTTGAAAGTAAACTACCAGGTAATGACTGAACTCCTGACTTAGACAATGTAAAAGTGTTTTATATTCAGCTAATGTATACAAATTTCATTGCTTCACAGAAAAAAAGTGAAACTGACACAACATTTCTTGGCACTGAAATTCCTTATTGTACGATATACAGGAGGCCACACAGCAGGATATCTGAACCTTTAGACAAAGAAAAAAATAAAGAGAATCTCTGTATTTTCCTATTAAGCTGTGCGTCAGAAATCTGTCACATGATTCATTTCGAATAATGGGGTCTGCTGTACTAAACAGAATTACTTAACTCTTCTAACTGACGTGGTATCTCCAGATCCATTACAAAGAAAGTAGTAATTTGAATCAACTGACTATATAGTTTTTTGGGCAATACCTTTTATTTGCCACAACTGATGAAGAATGAGTTTTCCTAAATACTCCCTGCTGGCAAGATATGTGAACTGATACTTATTAGTACATTCATGTTTTACATTTCTGTCTTTAACAGATCTGTCACATGGGTATTATGCAGCCATTACCACATTAACTATACAATTATGATTTTATGACACATAGCTACAAAATAAATGACCAGGTTTGGACAAGTATACAATCACCACACAAAAGCACACACACACACACACACACACACACACACACACACACACACACACACACACACACTAAACTGCTTTCTAAAATATATATTTCCTCCACAAATGAAAATATATTTCAACACCCTACTTTTACGTGGTGAATATATGTAACTTGCCTTCTGTTACACAAATGCTTAATATGCATAGCACTTGTCATGATGCAAAAGATTATATCAGGTGTTGATTAGGTCTAGACTGATGTTGACTTGCATGAAATTCTAGAATCTCATGAAAGTTTTATAAGAGCAGCAGCGAGTACAGAGAGGCTAGGAACCCCGCAGAGCTTATTTTTACAGATTATGTTCTTTTAAATAGCAAGTCACATAACCTCACAGAGGTTTTCATAGGACAACATATATTCCCTGAAAGAAAGTTGTCTATGGATACCTGATTGGGTGATAGTCTCATGGCCAAGGTGTAACATTATATTGTGTTATACAACAGAACAATTGCAACACTTTGTCATATGAGTAAATTTATCAAAGGTGGCATGTAGTTAAAGTATGCAGGAAGTTTGTCTTTTCAGCTTTTCCCGGTTAGGGGTCGCCACAGTGGAACTCTGGTCCGCTAATGATTGGCAGTCGATTTTTATGGCGCAGAGTTGCCAGCCTGACACCCAACCCTCAGCGAAGGCAAGCCCATTCATGCATGTCTTTCGGAGGCCACTCGACTGTGGGGAGGACATGCAGACTCCACACAGAAGGCACTCCAGCCGAGAATCAAATAGGAGAACCTCTTGCTGTGAGGTTAAAGTATGCAGGAAGAAGATGCTGAAAAAGTCTATGATGGAAAACCTCTAGGTGAATATACTGAAATGGAACTCATCAATTTACTTCAACAAATGCTGACAAACAAAAACCAAGGTGACATGTCAATATATTGTATCACCTCAACAATTAAATATGCAGTTTGGGACCCACTTTAAAATTTTGATATACAAGACTTTTGTTTCTTAGCAGGTCATAATGTTTGAAATACATAAATTAAGGGAGAATGCAGATTTTTAAAGCAAAGAAGAACCACTTGGCCATTTTAGCATGCCCATTATAGTAGATAAACTGCAGCTCCACAACAGAAAAGGAAATATGTATTTACTGTCTGTCCCTTCACAAGAATATAAAATGTTTCCATAGAAGCGTGTATTTATTTGTTAGCTAATATTTAATGCAGTACTGTGAGGAACATTTCTCTGTTAGTGAATATTTTCCAGATTAAACAAACAGTTTTGAGGCAAATTTCAGAATTTTCATTTTGAGCCCTACTGGATTTACTTATGACAAAGTGGTTCACTTATGTCATTGTGAAATGGCAATATTCATGTTAGTGAGAAAAAAAAATTCTTGTAAAATATCAGTATTGTGATTTTAAAGTTGTGACTTCTTAAAGAGTGAAAACAAAATTAAGGTTCTATTTTTTGTAAACTAGGAATGTGAAGTTGTTAAATCTCGCCGTTTATTCTCACTGATGGGTTCGGCTCCAACACGGCCTATAGCAAAGCTCAAGGTTTGCCAGTAGCTCGAGACCATGCCCCTTATCCCATGATGCACTGCTGGAATTACCTCAGATCTAGTTTGCCACGGCACATATCTCGGTGTTCCAGATAGCTCGGACCATTATTAATCGATAGCTTCATCTATTTTCAAGTTTAAAAACTTTTTTTCTTGACTTCTTGATAGGATAGTGTATATATATACATATATATATATATATATATATATATATATATATATCTATATATATATAATCTCTATAGTTAGACTTAGACTTAGTTTTAGATTAGTGCCCTGTGTTGGCTTCTGTTTTTCTATAGTGTTGGGCCTAAGAGTGGCCTTGTATTTAACCACTTTCTTAGGAGTACTTTGGTAGATAATTTCTTAAGTGTGTTGTTTCAATTGTTTCAATTGTTTAAAATTGTTTAATTTGATAACAGAGATGTCTTATGAGAAAGAGAAGCCACATCCAAAATCTGGCTTCAAAAAATGTCCTGATTGTGGACAAAACATGTCAGTCATTGACGGGCATGTTCAATGTGTTTATTGTCTCGGCGCTAAACACCTCCAAGACTCTTGCAGGGTACTTTTAGAGAGAAGGAGGAAATTAGTGGATAGGGGTTTACTTCAGCACCCTTTCTCCAAAGCGCTGGGTGACCAGGATGGTGTTAGTAGATCCTCAAAGTCTTCCAAGTCCTCAGGTGACTCAAAAGCATCCAAAAGGACTAAATAATAGAGGGTGTAGGGTCATCGGTTCCACTGTCCTCGGAACCGAGTGTCCCTTCTGGAGCTGGTCTCTGAGATTCCCTCTCCTCTGCTCCAATCAGCACCTTAGGTGCACTCCTTGAAGTCTTCTGTCAGCCTCTCAGATATGGATATGGACCGGCTAGTGCAGAAGCTTTTATAGGCACCAAGCCTTGCTAAGTTGTTGTTGGCTCCGACGCTTTCGTCAGAGCCGAAGAACATTAACCCGGACTTGACTACTCCTCCTCCGAGCTGTACTGGACTTTCAGAGTCAAAGGAGCCTGACCTGATAGTTGTTGAGCCTGTGGAACCGATGTTATTGGTTCCATCTACTCAGATGTCCTTGGCGCCGACCGGGGACTCTAGGAGCCGACACTTTCCTGTTGGGTTCGGGGAAGATAGTCGTACCGATTTGTCAGTGCCGACTCTTCCTCTCGGGGCTTCGGCTTGGATGAGCTCGGCTCCTATCTCAGGCTCAGAGTCCATGGCCTAGGTGCAGGAGGATCAGACGGTCCCTTTGGATCAATCTACCCCTTCTCATTGGAGCCATGGTGCGTTTGATACCATGAGGAGAGTCCTGTCTCCAAGGAAATCATCAGCAACAGGTCTGGCTTCCTCCTCCCCTCAAGCGCCTGTGTCCACTCCTGCTTCTACTGGTCCACCCAAGCGTAGAGACCCTGAGCCACAAGTAGCCCCACAGGGTAGCCCCTGCTCTTCTGAGACCTCCCCAGATCCCCCCACTGAGGAGGTACCCAGGAAGAGACTGTGCAACAGGAGGCACTTGGACTCCCCACAGGAGTCTTTGACATCTGACACTGACTTGGATGAGTCAGAAGGGTCCCCTTGATCCCCCTCTGAGGATATCTCCTTTGCGGAGATATTAGAGATCCTTAATCAGAGGGGTGGTTAGCAGTCCAAAAGCCCTACTGAAGATGAGTCAGTGCTCTTGAAGGCTTTCAGGTCTCAACATTCCACTTCTTGGGTGTCTCTGCCTTACGATGAGCTCATGGAGCTGATCTCTCGTAAGGTGTGGGAGTCTCTGGAGGCCATGGAACCTGTCCCTTGGAAGCCAAATAAGTTCACCTCTGCCCCAGTGGACAAAGCATTTTTGAATAAGGGAGTGCCTGTTGATGCCATGGTGGTGGCTGCAGCCACCAAAAAGGAAAAGTTTGAGACAACCTCATCTATCCATCCTCCTAAAAGAGATTCTAGGATCATGGATAGATATGGGAAATGCATGTTTAGTTCAGCGACCTTTTCCCTTCAATCACTGAACTATTTAACCCATTTTACAAGACTACAAAGAGATCTCCTGAAAGAGCTAGCAGATACTCTCCAGGGTACGGTAGCTGCAGGGGTTGCCAACAAAGTTAACACACAGCTCGCTACCCTAAACTCAATTGTAAACTCGTCCATGTGTCTCATATCTTACGCAGCTGATGGTTTGAGTAGAGCCGCTAGTTCAGGCATTGCTCTGCATAGACAAGCCTGGATGCATCTCTGTTCCTTTGCGGAGCCTTTCAAGTCTTCCTTTATCAACACCCCATATGATGGCTCATCTCTGTTTGGGCCCAGGGTAAAGGAAATTCTAACCAGGTGTGAGCAGGAAGGCAAGACTGTATCTGTCATTGGATTCCATTTTTCTACCCCTACTCGGCCCTATCCCAAGGGCCCTAAAGACAGAAAAATGTGGTTCTGAAAAGCACAGGGAGCTTTTCAGGACACACATGGAGAAACCCCCTCTAGAGGCAGAGGAGGGGGTTATAATGGAAGACACCACCCGTGCGGCAGGGGGGGTCCACAGCAGCAGGGTGACAGAGGCCAGTTCTCTGGTCAGCCCTACCAGTGCTCCTGAAAGGAGACCCAACTGTCCGGCTCTGGAGGCAGTTGGGGGTCACTTATCTTTGTACCCAGAAGCCTAAGTATAACGTCCGATACCTGGGTACAAAGCATCATTTCCAGGGAGTATTTCATACCGTCCTCTTCCCCTCCCACTCCTGTAAACAGAATCCTGGATGTTCCACCCAGTCTCAGGGAACAAGCAACTATAGAGGTCCGCAAGTTGATAGAAAAAAAGAGTTATCCAGCCAGTCCCAGCAGACCAAGTTGGATTCGGAACTTACTCAAGATTCTTTTTGGTTCCAAAGAAAACAGGGGACCGGAGACCTATCTTGTACCTCAGCAGACTCAACCAATTTGTAAAAAACGAGAAGCTCCAAATGGTCACGCTTCAGGCCATTCTTCCCTTCCTAGGGGAAAGGTGATTGGATGTGCTCCATCGATCTCAAGGATGCGTACTACCACATAAAGATGGACAGATGCTCCAAAGATCACCTGCATTTCCGGCTGGGAGCCAATCACTACAAGTTTCGAGCCCTGCCCTTTGGTCTCACTACAGTCCCCAGAGTGTTCAACAAATGCATGGCAGTGGTCACGGCTCACTTGAGGCATCTAGGATTCCAGGTGTTTCCATATCTAGACGATTGGCTCATCATCGCTACCACCAGGCATAAATTGATTCAGGCAACACAATCTACTCTGCCACTCTGCCACCACTTAGATATTACAGTCAACTTCAAAAAGTCTGCCGTGCTGCCATCACAGCATACCATCTTTATAGGAGCAGAGTTAGATACCTCAACCACCACTCTATGTCTTCCAGTCAAAAGGGTCTCACTTCTTCGCTAACATGTCAACTCATTGGTGTCAAAGAACAGAGCTACAGCCGCAGAAGTCTTAAAGGTACTAGGTTTGATGGCGGCAGCAATTCTAGCCATTTCACTTGCAAGGATGCATATGCGAATTCTTCAATGGCTCCTGTTCACTCAAGGGTCTTACCAGAAATTACCAATGAACCATATGATCCTCATCACAAATTCTTGCAAGAGAGACCTTCGGTGGTGGTTGAAGTCTCTTCATGTCACAATAGGAAGACCCTTTGTGCCCCCCCCCAGTAGCCACTGTGACCACAGACGTTTCCCTGATAGGGTGGGGGGGAGGCATTTTCAGGGAAAGATTGCCCAAGCCACATGGACAGATCAAGAGTCACATCTGCATATCAATGTTCTGGAGTTGAGAGCAGTACTTCTGGCATTGCAGTACTTCCAGGACTCTCTTCCTCTAGGTACAATTGCAATTCAGACAGACAACATGTCAGTGGTCTGGTACTTGAACAAACAGGGTGGAACCAAGTCTTATACCCTTTGTCGAGAAGCCCTCATGGTATGGCAATGGGCTGTGTCATCCCAGCATTTTCTGTTAGCAATGCACATCCCAGGGAAATCCATCGTAATAGCAGACAAGCTGAGCAGGGCAATCCTGTTGCCTCACGAGTGGTCTCTCAACCAACATGTTGCGGACTTGATTTTCCGCAAATGGGGCCAGACTTGCTGTGACCTCTTTGCCAGTCATATCAATACCAAATGCAGAAGCTACTTTGCCCTAATACCACCTCCGGGACATCCCCCGAGAGATGCACTCGTACACGATTGGCCTCCGGGTTTTTTATATGCATTCCCACCAATCCCATTGATACCCAGGTTTTTACAGAAAGAAAAATTGCTAGGAAGGACTGTTATCCTCATAGCCCCCCCCATTGGCCTTGACAGATTTGGTTCCCTTTCCTTCATCATCATCTGCTAGAGGATCCATGGATCCTGGACCCAGTTCCAGACCTCCTGACACACCCATCAGGGGACCTCCATCCTTCATTGCAGTCGCTAAAGCTGACTGCTTGGCTGATCCACTTCCCCAAATAGCCAGCTTCATTCACTCTCAGATGACACAAGACAAATTTTATTGTCTTCTCATAAGTCATCCACCAGAAAACTATATCGCAGTAAGTGGAAAAGGTTCTCCATTTGGGCCAGTATACAAAAAAACTGACCCTTTCCGAGCTCCTTTGTCATCCATTTTAGAATTTTTGACAAAGATTTTTAAGGAAGGAGCAGCAGCTGGCACAGTTTGGGTTCAGGTAGCTGCCATATCAAATTTCCACCTTGGAATCAATGGGTTAAATATTATGGCCCATAAGTTATCTAAGGTTTTTCTCAAAGGTGTTTTTCACATGAGACCTCCTGTCAAAATCCCTTATTCTCCCTGGAATTAGAATTTTATGCTGTCTCAAATAATTCTTCCCCCCTTCGAACCAGCATCATCTTGTGATCTTAAATTTTTGTCCTGGTAAACTATTTTTCTTGTGGCCATTACTTCTGCCTGCAGAGTGTCAGAACTTCAAGCTTTATCTATCAGACCTCCTTACATGATTTTCCATGCTGATAGAGTATCTCTCAGAACAAGCCCCTCCTTTTTGCCTAAAGTCTGTTCTGAGTCCAATATCAATCAGGTCATTGAGTTGCCAGTCTTTTTTCCCAACCATTCCAACAAATTGGAATACATGCTGCACAAACTTGATGTACACAGACAGCTCAGATTTTATCTTGATAGAACTAAGGGTATTAGAAAATCAGATCAACTCTTTGTATCCTTTTCGGAGGCCAGAAAAAGTAGGCCAGTGGCTAAAGCAACCCTTTGAAAATGGTTATTGGATTGTTTCTCATTTGTTCATGCAAATGCTAACATACCTTTATAGATAGATAGATTAGGTTCACAGATTAGTAGGGTTGGGAGGGTGGCCTAATGGTTAAGGTGTTTGCCTTACAAACATCAAAGTGCAGGGCTTGAGTCTCACAAGGGATGAGCTAAGCTTAAAATGGCTCACAAGGGCAGTTAGCTTAGTACTAATCTATGAACCTAAGGGACAGGTCTTCTTTTGGTTCCATGGTCCTGAAAAATGTACTCCCCTGAGCCACCCAGGATTGCGGGTGCTAGGGACATTACCCATCAGTGAGAATAAATGGCGAGATTTAACAACTGCACATAAAGAAGTTATGTACTTACCATAACATTCCATGTGAGTTGTTTATCTCGCCTTTATTCTCACGTCCCACCCTCCATCCCCCTCCTGCTGTCTTGGGTGATAGTCTCATGGTCAAGGTGTAACATTATGTTGTGTTATACAACAGAACAATTGCAACACTTTGTCATATGAGTAAGTTTTTCAATGGTGGCATGTAGTTAAAGTATGTAGGAAGTTTGTCTTTTCGGCTTTTCCCGGTTAGGGGTCGCCACAGTGGAACTCCGGTCTTCTAATGATTGGCAGTTGATTTTTATGGTGCCGAGTTGCCAGCCCAATGCCCAACCTTCAGCAAAGGCACGCATATCTTTTGGAGCCACTCGACCACAGGGAGGACATGCAGACTCCACACAGAAGGCACTACAGCTGAGAATCGAAAAGGAGAACCTCTTGCTGTGAGGTTAAAGTATGCAGGAAGAAGATGCTGAAATAGTGTATGATGGAAAACCTCTAGGTGAATATATTGAAATGGAACTCATCAATTTACCTCAACAAATGTTGACAAACAAAAAACAAGGTGACATGTCAATATATTGTATCACTTCAACAATTAAAAATGCAGTCTGGGGCCCAGTTTAACATTTTGATATAAAAGACTTTTTTTTCTTAGCAGGTCATAATGTTTGAAATACATAAATTGAAGGAGAATGGAGATTTTTAAACCAAAGAAGAACCACTTGGCAATTTTAGCATGCCCATTATAGTAGATAAACTGCAGCTCCACAGTAGAAAAGGAAATATGTATTTACTGTCTGTCCCTTCACAGGAATATAGAATGTTTGCATAGAAGCGTGTATTTATTTGTTAGCTATTATACCATGACCCCCCCCAAAATGTGCACGGTGATTGGCCAGCGTGCACATTGTAAATTGAGTTATACTAATGGAAAAAGGTCCGGTCGCCTGGACTTTTTTCCATTAGTATAACTCTACTTTTAAAACACTGTCTTGCTATGTTAAATGGGTTTAACATAGCGAGACAGCAAACCCATTACAGGTCTTAAAAAGCAAAAAACAAAAAAAAAAAGATCCTCCCGTTTTTTTTTTTACTGTTTCGCTATGTTAAATGGTTTTAACAATAAGCAATGGACATCTCCGTTGCTTATTTTAAACTGTCTCGCTATGTTAAACCCATTTAACATAGCGAAAACAGTAAAAAAATAGCAACGGAGATCTTGCTCTCTCCATTGCTTTTGCCCACAGCTCTGATGTACTGCGCAGGCGCGCAGTACATTAGAACTGCCGCGGATGCCAGACATCTGCGGAAGGGCAGTAAACAGGCATTATACTATGCCATTATTTAAGAAAAGTAATAGTTTCTTTTCTTAAATAATGTCATGGTATAATAGCAATAACCCACTTCTGGGTGTGGGTAATGCTGTATTTACCCACGGTTGGCTTTGTTTGGTCCCTCGGGCTTCGCACTCGGGAACAAACCACGCCAACCGTGGGTAAATCCAGCATTACCCACACCCAGGCGTGGGTTATTGCTATAATATTTAATACAGTACTGTGAGGCACATTTCTCTGTTAGTGAATATTTTCCAGATTAAACAGTTTTGAGGCAAATTTCAGAATTTTCATTTTGAGTCCTACTGGATTTACTTATGTCAAAGTAATTTACTTATGTCATTGTGAAATGGCATGTTCATGTTAGTGAGAAAAAAAATATTGTAAAATATCAGTATTGTGCTTTTAAAGGTGTGACTAATTATAGAGTGAAAACAAAATTAAGGTTCTAATTTTTGTAAACTAGGATTTTCAAGGATCTGTTTATCATTTGGTATGCAAACTTGTATATATGAAACATTTCACTATATTTAGATTTGTTGAGCACCAGATTCCATGAATTGTCACTTTTGTACTGCAAACGACTGGAAGAGTGTTCTGTTTTTAATTTATAAAATTAGCTTTCTGAGTGGAATTATGCAGTGACAGTGCACACTTGCAGTTAAGTATTTTTTATCAGAAAACTGCAAGTTTTTTCCTACAAGCATTGTACTTTTCAGTAAAAAAACATTTCACATCTGACCTCAAAATTTTTAGACATGTTTGGAATACAATTAGCACTGGGATGAGTTGTTTCCCCTCCCCAAGTAGGAGAACCTTTTACCAGCATGACAAACAAAAGCAGTGCTTAAGACTATGTTCCACCACAGAAAGCTGGAGAACCTGAAGAAATTAGTGGTTAAAGAATCGAATGGAAACTAGCTAGAATGTGGCCAGAGTAACTTTGTCATCCCTACACAGTTCTGAGTGCTCTGCCTACAGTGAATGTCACTATAATCCATGCCCATCCCCTCGGTGCCTCCTTCTACCACTTTCTTGTTGTTATATCCTCTAAAAAAGCTCATAGTTGGCTTGCAGTAGTACAGTGTAGCCAGGCATTAAATCCAAAAAAGAAATTCGAAAAAGAAGTTGAGAAGCTGGATACACCACACAGTTTTTTTGAACAAAATTAAAAATAAAAAAAGCTTAACTCACAACTCTTTCTTCTTTTCTTTTGATTTTAAAACTGTGGTGGAGAAATTTAGTGTGTATTTTTTAAGTAGCCAGGCATTAGCTAAAGAAACAAATTCATCACAAATGGACACCAAGTCCCAGATACAGACACAGGATGAAACTTCATCATAGTTAGTCCCAACCTCAAGGAGGCAACTCTTTTCTTGAAAATCCCTACCTTATTTGTGGAACACTCAGAGACACCAGAGAAATTATTTAATTATGTTTTGAAACAGAAACTGCACAAGGCTTTTGTTCCTTTACACACAAGGAAATCAACCTAACCACAGATGTTCTAAAAGACACTTTCCACAGCCTTTTTACTTTGACTATAATTACTTTGCTGAGAAGTATATAGCAGCCTGATAAACACTGCATTCACCATATTCTCACTACAGGTAAACTCTCATATTCAGACAATGTTCCAGAAGCCAAAATAAAATAAAATTAAAAAACAAAACATCCAAGATGGAGATTAATGATGGATAGAGGCTAGCCTCTTCTGGTCTGTGTTATCCTCATCTAGTTTATTAAACAGATGAATATAAATAAAGACTTTGAATCTTCAGACTTCTTACCAGAGTGTTTGAAAGTGCCTTTCTTGATTAAGATTCCTAGACTGCAGCTCTTGAAAAGCAGTATTGGTACTATAAGATTAAAAACACATTTTGATAATTGCATAAAAATCTTTAAGTGATCGTCCTGTTGTTTAAATGGTGTACAGGATCCAAGTGAGCTTCAAGAGTGAATACGCTCCTTAATGGTAAGGAGAGTAGTGTTTTGGGGAAAAATGGTATAGTTTCTCCGAAACTGGCATTATAGTTATCAGTTGTAAGAAGTACACACTGTAGAATCAAAGGACATTCTTAATTAAATAGAGGACATGATGGTGATGCTTTCTGATGAACTCCACAATGAGGTTAGGAAAGCTAACAAAAATAGTTATGAAAGTGGTCAGATATTCATTCAGATGTTGTGATGTCAATGGCACCCATGCATATGGAGTAGCCACATGTACAGGATATGAAGATGTGCCTGATCTGAATAAAGCAATATGAGGGTAAAAGTCAGCTTTTAAATGCATTTTTGGTTAAAACATAATCTTTTAACTCCCTCACAAGAGATTTTTAAAAGAGAAGAGGAGAAAGAAAATCCATTTTAGTAGCTTAAACATGAATTTTGTCCTCCCATTCTGAAGTATGTTAGAAGGTGTATTAAGTAGTGGATTTTTCTAATAAAGTAGTCAAGCATAGAGCGAGTCAAGCTAAAGATGGTGTCAGAGAAGAAATGATGTAGAGGAAGCAGAGGCAATGACAGGTAACCAATGGGAAGAGGGAATACACCCCATCACTAATAGGCTTCTATTTGTTAACTATCTCATGCATTACCAAATATTGCCTTCACCACTCCTTACCTGCATCTCCTTGGAGAAGACTTTCATTATTCAAAAATAACTGAATGGGAAGAGGGAATGCACCCCCATCATGAATAGGCTTCCTTTGCTGACTATCTCATGCATGATCAAATATTGCCTTCCCCACTCCTTACCTGCATCTCATTGGAAAAGACTTTCATTCCTCATAAATAACTGGCTTAGCCAGAGCACTATGGATAAGGAAGTCAAGACCATCAGGTTACAAAATATTGTTCAGAAATCTCCCTACTTTTCTTAGAAATGTTTCCACTGCACCAAGACCAGCACATTTTACCTGCTCCTGCAACAGCTCCTATAGACTGGAGCCATAGAATGTATCTCTTTAGGAAAGCAAGGGAGGAGAGTATGTTAACAGTAGCTACAGATACACTACTAAACTTTGATAGCTAAGACAATGTCACTAGTCCAAAAGAGCAGTCAAAATTTATTAATAAATAAGCTAAGGGTAAGTTTGACTAAATGCATATTATTCCTTCTTTCTTGGTTCATTTTATAAGATTAGCCATAACCAAAAATTAAATAAAAACAGCTAGCATGCACCATGCTCCTTGTTTTTCAGAATTTTTTAAACATCACAGTAGCTGATTTTGCATGAAGAGTGGCTGAGCACTGGGTGGGGTGATTCAGAGTGACACACTGAGCTTGATGGCTGTAGGCCGAGAAATACAGTGGCCTGAATATTATGCAAATGGTGGTATAATGGCAAGGAAATGAGCAACATTATTAAAATTAATTCAATGAGGAACGCAAGTGAGAATAAACAATATGGCAAAGTGATTCAGAAATGTATATATTCTGCATGGAGAGATGTTATCACCAGAGCTGTTGACTGCAGTAAAATTCTCGACTTATGGGAGAGAGTTCATAAAAACAGGCATGGAGTAACCACCAAATTACTGAATATATATATATGCCAAGACACTGTTGTCTCTGCTGGCACTCACAGAGGTGTGCATCATCCCCTATGTCTATGCTGTGTCTTCTGCCTGTGCCTAACATACCATACTCTCCACAACACAGAAATAGTGGACTACTACCTTATGGATAGAGGCACCATGTAGGAGTTTGTCAAGATGTGTCATCCTTATATGCAATCTCATGGGACACATGGAGTATATACCTCAGTGGAAACTAAATTATGTGTGACGTTGAAAGTTCTGTCTACAGGGACCTTCCAACAATCTATGGTGAATATGGTATTGAATCCCAGACCTTTGTTGCCAGGATACTCCAGCAGTTCCTCAATGCCACCATGTGAGGGAGAATATGGGGTTTCTACTCACCAAAGAGGAGACAGACAATACCATGCATGTATTTTATTATATAGCCTAGTTGTCTTAGGAATGGGGAGCAAATGTCTCCATTAATACTACAGTAAAAGCCCCACCTGTGGAGGAGGGACAATTATATATCAGCTGTAAGAGGTTCTGCACCATTATCTGCCAGGTAGCCTGCAATGTAAATAATGTAATATACAATGTGTCAGCAGGCTGTCCAGGCAGTACCTGTGATGTCCACATTTAGTATATATGTGACACATGCTAGTAGTTTATGCTATGTAATTTTCTACAGGGCAAACGTATTGGCAATGGAGGATATGCCCAGAGTCACAGCTAATGACACAAATTAGAAACAGATAGACCATGACAGAAAATGTATACAGTGCTGCCCTGTTACAAACGTGAGTTATTGTTAAGCATGTATTTCAACTGATAAAGACCAACTTTCATGTTTAGATGTCTCTGGCAGTGCACTGATGTATGACCACGGAACATTCTGCAAAATTTTTGCAGTGTGTGCAGTATTACACAACATGGTGATATGCAACAGTTTCAGCAAGCAGGGAGAGTTAGGAAGAAAAATTACCAGTATCCACAGCAAGAAAGTGCCTGATGAGGATCCTCTAGAGAAGCTGGATGCAGAGCATGACTATCTGAGATGCAGGTGGGTGCAGTATGGCATGCCATTGGCTAAAATGCAATGAATGGTTCATAACTATAGGACAGAGTAAGCAGAATATAGAAAAGCAGAAATGATGCATGAAATACTACACCCAAGCTGTGCTGTACCATGCATAGACTGACTACACTGTGCATCAGACACTGGCTAACAGAGTATTGAGGGCAGGACACAGCTGTTGCCATATGCATATGTAGACAGGACCACAATGATAAGTGTCAACAATTGGCAGTGTGTAGCAGAGGGGTGAGAATTAATGGTGTGTGTGTGTGTGTGTGTGTGTGTGTGTGTGTGTGTGTGTGTGTGTGTGTGTGTGTGTGTGTGTGTGTGTGTGTGTGTGTGTGTGTGTGTGTGTGTGTGTGTGTGTGTGTGTGTGTGCTGCTTGTGCATATCACATTGGTGGGTGCTTGTGGGGAACTAGAGAGACTGCACAATAAAGCTGCAATATCCCCACTGTCTTGGGAGGAGATAATGGTGTGTGCAGGCATGCATAGACACAACAGAAAATGCAGCACTATTCTAGGGTCTGGTGGATAGGTCTCAGGCATGCAAAAGAAATGCATGCAATGCCCAAGAATATGAATGCTCCTCTCTCCTGGGAAGGTCATGTGTATGATCCACAACATGCACAGTGGATGGTTTACAGCATGTGTAGAACATGGAATGTTCTATGAGCATGAAATTCAGGATGCACTATGGGTAGTGTTTGCATGAAAACCCCATCAATGTATATGCCCACAATATGCCACAGTGCCTTCAACACTGCATGGTGGTAATAAAGTGCTAGCAAAATGGGTCTGAGATCATGCTGTCACCCCTCCCACAGTGGGCTTTCCCACTAGAGGCAGAGGTAGACCATCTATGGAAAGAGTGGTTGCCATGGTAAGTGGTGCCACAGGAATTTCCACAGTGTACAGAACCCTGTTCCTCTGGTGGATAATAGTGGACATATGCCCCAGGTACTCCCATAGCTCTTCACACAGACTACATGCTCTCATAATCAGGTCAGGTCAGGTATGGCTGCACTGGTCTCTCTCTGTCTGTGTATTATGGCACTGCATAAATGCCGAGTAGCACCAATTGAGACAGTGAAGGATGGGTTTGGGACTCACTGTGTGCTCAGTCACCAGCACATTGACCACTAAGGTCATTGCCTCACTGAATGGGGATGCCAACAACCAAAGTTGACTCTGTCGCTGAAGACAAGACAAATCCCTGGGCTGATGTGTATCTGCTTCCTGTCACTTGATGGTATCCTGGGTTCATTGGGTGAGTTGCAGAGGCACAAGAGCTGTGCTGTAGAGCTGTGTCTGTAGAAGGGGGCAGGAATATGGCCATTATGTTGCATAGGTCTACTAGTGTTATCTTGAACCCATGATTGCACCAGGTTTTGGCTGTTGTCATCAACAGAGCCAGACAGTTTTCTGACATCAAGCAGGCATTTATCTACTGTGTAAGATCCAGATAACACAGTGCTTGTGGAAACACCAGACCATCACCTGATCCAGGATAAAACCTTCATCAAACTGAGAGAAGCTACTATGGAAAATTTCTGCTTAACAAGTCTTGGGCAAATGGCCCTTGTGCACATAGTCCCGATGTTTCTGCAAAAACAAAGAAGTCATATTTGTAAGGTCTATGGCTCTGAATTGGACAGATATTATGGATGGTACCAAAAGTTCAGCCTTAGCCATCTGGAGCATTACAAATGAATATTCATGATGCCATGTCTAATTCAGTGTCTTTTTCCAACACTCCATTGTGGATTTCTGAACTTTCTCAACCCTCAGACAGAGGTGCCAGTAACTCCTCCACATTTGCTGATGGTGATACTGTCACTGGACAATCACCCATGGCATCTTTTCTTGTACCAAGTAGGGTGCAAAAACACTTGTGGCAAAAAGAAATTCTCTGCATGGTAGAATATACATTAACAGTGAAACAACTTCATGCATGCCAACCTGGAATTGCAAAGAAATATCACATGTATAATGTTGGAAGGTCATGCATGATACAACCCTACACCTGAATCGACCTAGTGTTGGCAAGACACCTGTTTCATTACTGCAACAATGATAGGGGACTACCCATGTGTGGCTGCCATCAATTTGGTAGTGTTATGCATGGTGTTTTCCTTGGTGTTGCATTGACATGGGGCAGGGTTATATTACCTTGAGCAGGAAATCATGTGCACAGATGTATCTTTAAGTGTATGGAGGCTACAGAGGCAAACATACTGCCTCCAATTACACTTTGGAGGAGTACAAGTATGGTGATATGCATTGTTATTCCCATCTCTGGGAAGATACTTCAAGCTCAGCACAGGATGAGACTGCCAGTGTTCAACAACTCTGTTGTCAGTGATGTACACTGGTTCTGTGAAGTACAGTGTAGCCATCTGCTCAATACACCCACCCAGTATAATACCACAAAGATTGCATGTGTGCAGCCCACAGGGAGGTGTGGCCCTACACTGTGATCTCCCATAAGAAATTAATGCTATCACCTTCAAGTGTTCACATATATACCCGCCCAAGGCATGAGCAAAAGCCATCCTACCTCTGCCAATCACACACACACACACACACACACACACACACACACACACACACACACACACACACACACACACACACACACACACACACTCCACAAAAGCAATAACACAATCCAGACATGAAATGCCCTTGAATAAATGTAGGAAAGGGATGAGCCAAATTGCTACAAAGACCATTGATTAAGCATCCCTTACAGTGATCCATGATGCAGGCAAGACTTTAGTTTTTGTCACAAAACCTAGTGGATCCATAGTCTGCAAGCAAACATAGTGAATGTTACAATAGGCTTGCTAGGCCTACCCTTTGACAGTAGATACTTTCCCCATATCTGCAGTCCATCAGAAAAGTTGATTGCAGAAGATATATGGACTCATCACTGAAATGGAAATACCATTGACGTGGAAAAAAAGGCTACTACTTGTACACCTCTGGATTATGTTGTATGCTGCCTCCTCCCTATACACACAGGAACTCACTCCATAGTACACCACTCACAGCTACTCCATCAGTACTCTCAACAGACAGACATAAAGTACCATCTCATTCAGAACACCACAGCATTACTACAACAACAAACAGAACACCTCCCAATAATTGCACCATCTGGGACATACACAGTCCTTAGCCTAAATATTGGACTATTTTACCCTCATGTTATATAAGTAAACAAATCACAATACTGTTTTCTAGTGCACTTCCTATATCACATCGCTTCTACTTTTCTTGCCGTGGAAGTAGATTCTATACCTATTTACAGTCCCCCACTCAGTATGCACCGTTTATGAAATTTAAACCCATTTGCCTACCATCCCACAGTCACAAACTATCATGTAGTCCCTCAAGCAGTCCACATATAAAACATTACTAGTAGAGCAAAAGCAAAAATAATGTAGGTTTCCATTCATTTAACTCTCTGTAAGCTTGTCTTATTTATAGTAATTAGTGTTTGAGTTGTGGATAGCAGCAATACAGTTCACATTTCCCAATCTTTCACAACACAGAGAGGCTAGCAATGGCTTCAGCGGCTTTTATTGTGTAATTTCAAGGCTTTTTGCATGGTTGTTATGCTAATGATCCAATTTCAGATGAATGTTCATGCATCTATTCACATGTGCTGTGCTAACAGGCTCATTCATCATTTTACACTTGCATGAAGAAGTGAAGTGAGCATGTGTGGGATGGTCACCATGCCTCTCAATTGTTCAGATTTTCATACAATGTCCAGATTTTTGCCTCATATTTTTGGTCTGTTCCTCATAATATTTTGTGGCAAATCAGTGAAGACTGACCACTAAATACTGACAGGCATTTGAGTTTCAAACTTCATACCATTCAGAGTATGCCTGGTAACATATGACCTTTTATTCTACCAACTTTCTAAGTTTATAAGAACAATATTTAACATTTAATGGCATTTTTGTAGCTTTGTCCCCCATTATTTTTTGGCTTTGTCCAGATTTTTTGTGCTAAGAGATTGATGCACAGTTAAGCACTACTGGAAAATAATGATCACATTATTAAAAGTAGAGGAACTAAAGAACAAAACTGCTGACATGTAGGTACAGTGATGCTTGTGCACACTTTGAATGCCATAGCTCACTCTTTAAAACAAAATGCCATGTATTTTCTCATCATGCAATAGTTACACAATGACTTGTTATGCTAGCTAGCTTTCTGAAATTGTATGTCATATGCTAACAGCAGAAACGTGTGATTAAGCAGGGGCTACCATATTTCTCCTGGTTATAACCTAATGAATAGCCATGGTTTCAAAGGCCACAATGTTGACAGGTCTTTTGGATGGTGACCTAAGGAGAATAAGATCTTTTTGTGCTTTATGTACAAGGACCGCCAGGACCGCCAGTTTGGTGAGTCTTATGAGGTATCCCTGTATAAAGTGGATGCTTGGTAGAGTCACACTAGGGCAGTAAGTGATGTGACTGGCATAGCCACTCTTGTGAGCAGAGCCAGTACCACTTAAGTAACTTGAGCAGGTGTCATCCTGATCAACTGAGCCAACGGGGAGATGTCAGAGAGAGAGTGCTCCTGAGATGTATTGTGCAATTGTAGGCATGATTACCTCCCTAGTATTTCTCTATAGTTAGACAGTTCAATACAGGACATTTAATTGATGTGTGGTATATTAGTTGTTCTTATTTTTTATCTCAAGAGAAAATTGTACTCCAGTACCAGAGGAGAATGGATCATCTGTACGGGTACAGGGCTGATTACTATATGATTACTGTCATGATATTGATTAGTTAGCTATGTCAGAGTAGCATAGATGTACTCTAGAAGTACTCACTGATGTAGCATGTATAAGTTACGTGTCACATGCCTATGTGACAAATTTTGTACACTGTGACAATCCCTGTAGATGTACTGTATGATGCATTGCAGACCTGCATGCCCTATATATATGTTTAGGGGATCTATGCACATTCCATATTTGCAGAGAGATGCCCACTTCTATCTGCCAGGAGAGTATACCCACTGCCTCACAGTGACTAACATTCAGGGATGTTGGCATATTCCTCATATTCCTGCACTGAGGCCACTGGGTAAGATCAGGTAGAAATAGACCGGGGGGTAGTGGGGCAGGGGTGGGGGATGCAGAGGAACTGGGGGGATTGCATGTCATCATGTGGAGCTTTTCTGCCTAGGCCTCCACTGAAAATGGGTTTTACCCAATCCAACTTTTCCTGGTCAACAAAAATAACTACCTAACTAAGTAAATAAAGAAATAAATATAAATAGATACTATATTGCCTGTGCATTGTGTCACAATATGCCCACACTGATACCACATCCTTATACAACTACCACTTGTGCTGTACTTCTGGATACTCCCTGGTGTGTAGAAAACTCTTCAAGTCTACATGACATGTGCTGTAGTGTGCTCTGTACAGCATGTGCACAGTGTCATAATCTCATATGCCCATAGCTTATTACATCCAGCATCACCATCTTGTCACTTTAGCATCAAGCTATGTAGCAGCTGCAAGTGGTGGTCAGAGAATGTTCTAAGGTCAACAGAAACTAGGCTGAAGACCTGGAAGTTAACTGGAGTGAAACCACAAAAGTTCAAGGAATTACTCAGGACTCAACACCTTAGGAAGAAGAGCAAATACATAAGGATTATAAAACTGATAGGCAGCTGAGCCAAGTATGAAAGCAAGGAACAGGAGGAAAGCTGGTAGTAGAATGCAAAAGTTCATGAAGTTATCAAAAGAAAGACGGAGTGCAGGAAAAAGTGGGACAACTGGGCATTCTTAGACTTAGAGAAAGCATAAAACAACGTCTCAAGAATGTTGAGTTGGGCAGTCCTGCAGTGGTTCGAAGTCCATGAAACACTGATAGAATTAGTGCAGACTATGTAGAAGGACTAAATGACTCAAGTACTAATAGTGTTCAGACTCTCAGAGGGATTCTCAGTGGGAGTCGGTGTGCATTAGGGTTCATCTCCGAGCCCACTGCTGTCCATACTGGTGATGGACTACATTAGCAAACAGGTTGGACGAGCAGATCAACAAAGCTGCTGTATGCAGATGATGTAGCATTACAGGCATATCCTTTGCAAGAAGTTATTTATTTATTTTATTTATTTTACATTTGTTTACCGAGAAAGTCTGACTGGGCTAGTAGCCCATTTTCAGGGGAGGCCCCGGAGAAAAGCTCCATATGGTACATTAGGTTAATGAGAAAACATAGATTAGTAAAGCATTATCAGTTTCACATATAATTATACATAGATTTGAAAAGCATCATAATTATCACACATAATTATATGTAGATTTTAAAGCATCATAAGTTTTACACACAACTGAACGATATTGACAATGGTTAACAATTGTAGTACATTAAAGGCATGGTTTCAGGAAGCAGAATCCAGGGAGAATACATAATTATAAGTTAATTTGTTGTTAGTAGTAATAGAAAGTCAGGTAAGAGTATAGGTAGACCACAGAGAGTAGATAGGCTGTATCCACAGATCACTGGACAATAGAAAGAGAGTGACTATGATGGGGGCATGTACTAAATTATCCAGGGGTAGTGCAGGAGCACACCACTTGTTATATAGGTGTTCCTTGAGAAGATGTTTGAATTTGGTGGTTGAGGTAGTGCTGTTTGTGTGTTTGGGTATGGAGTTCCCTGCTTTTGCTATTTGATTTGAGAACAGAGAGTCACCAAAGCTATTGATGGCTTTGGTGACTTTTAACAGTAGTTTATTGGATGAGTGAAGGGTACAGTCGGTAGACTATGTTTGGATTAGGTTTTAAGAGAAGGCCAGTTATCGGGTTGGTGTATAATGATGTGGGCAACAGTAAGTTGGTTGAATGATATTAGGTTTGGTATTTATTGCCATTTTAGATGTTTTAAGGCAGTGCAGTGGTTTGTTCGGTTGGGGAGGCTGGTAACAAATCTAGTGATTTTGTAATAGCAGGCCTCTAGTTTGGTAAGATCAGATTTCCTAAGGTTAGTGAAAATAGGGGATGCATACATTAATGTGGATAGGAAATCTGTTCTGGCAATTGATTGTTTTGTGGTAGGGGTGAGAAATGTTTTAGTTCTATATAGTGAACCAAGTTTAATGTGGACCTTTTTTATGAAAAGTGCTATTTGTTTGTCATATTTTAGTGAGTTGTCAATAGTGATTCCCAGTAACTTGGTATTGTCAACAGGTTCAATTTTTGTATTGTTGGAGACAAGGATGTAAAAAGGGGGTGGGGGAAGAAAAGTTCTCTTATTAGTGAATAGCATAAGTTTTGTCTTGTTAGGGTTTAGAAGGAGTTGGTTTTCTGTAAGACATTGTTCTATGTCAGAGAAGGCTTTTTGGGTTCTAGCTATAAGTTTGGGGATGGTAGGAGCTGAGCAGATGATGGAAGAGTCATCTGCATATTGGATGGTTGTGGCATGGTCAAATGCAGAACTAGTTTATTGGTAAAGATGGAGAAGAGTAGTGGGCCTAAGATTTAGCCTTGTGGGATTCCAACAGAGACAGGCAGCAGGGGTGAGATTTCAGCATGACACTTAATTGCTTGTTGACGATCAGACAGGTAACTATGAAACCATGTGATTGTGGAGTGGGAGAGATTAATGGTGGATAGTTCATATAGTTGTTTGTGATGGAAAGCTGTGTCAGAAGCCTTTGACATATCTAGTAAATGGCGGATACATGGTTGCCACTGTTTCTTAGCTGGTTGATAGAATTAGTGAAGTTAAGGAGGGCAGTAGTGGTGCTATGCTTATGTCTAAAACCATGTTGGGAGCTAGACAGGATGTTATTTTGTAGTAGGTAAGTCAGTAGTTGAGAATGTTTGCATTTGTAGTTTTATAATTCTGTGGATGTGCCTCATTTGTGCAGGGGAATTATGTGGGAGATTTTCCAGAATTTAGGAATGTATTTTTCTGAGATGGAGCATTTAATGAGTAGGGAGACTGGGTGTGAAATAGAGTCTGCTGATAACTTTAGAAATTCTGTAGGTAGTTGGTCTGTGGCAAGTGTTATTGGTTTTAGCTTGAGGAAGAGTTTTATTATGAAGCTAGTTTGCATGGCCTTAAAAGAGGGAGTGGTGTTTTGGTTTTTGGTGTTTATATATTTCTTCTTTTTTGGTGATCTTTCAATTCCTTTTACCTTGTTTCCCAGTTCTCTATAAAACCTTTTTGGGTCATCAATAAATTGCTTATTTTGTACTTTTCCTTTATACCTATGTTCATATCTTCTAAGTCTTTCCACCTGTGCTGAAATTTGTAGTTTATTTGTGATAGTGCATGATAGATCCTGGTCTATTCTAATACTGCTCAATGCTTTTATCACATCTATCTTTCTTAGTATTTTGTTGATTTGTTTCCTCTTCTATAGTCTTCTAACAGTGACACTTCTTGTCCTAACTGCTTTGTAGTTTTCTGTATTCGATATTTCCAAGATGGTATTCGATTTCTCCATTTCCCTCCCTCACTGCCCTGTGTTCTTGTCATAAAACTTTATTAGTTATTAATTTTGCTGCACAGTAATATCTCCTGTTTACTTCTGTTATACTGCATGGATCTCTATGGACAGTCCTAATTATTGTGCTCATTTGTTTTATCAAACTTCTGACTTTTGGGGGTTTATTGACCTTCTGCTATTTCTTTCATTGATCTTAGTATGTCTATCTATCTCTATTAAATCACGCAACTCTTTAATTAGCTCATTTTCTTCTAAACAGAGGGCATATTTTTGTTTTCCATTTCCTGTGTGCATTCTATAAAAAGTTCTACTGCATCTTCCTATGGCATATTCTCTTCAATTTCATCCTGTGCCATCCATTGCTCTGTCATATGAGAACTCACTGGCCTGTCACTCCTCAACATTAACCATGAAAGAATTTCCGCAGTTTCCTGTTTCTTCCCTTGCCATCCAGCTTCAAGTGAATTTTTATACTCATTTCCTGTGGGAGGCTCCAAAATATCTTCATGTTGCACCTGACCAATTGCTTCCCATTCCATTGGTTTCCATTTAACTTAGAGTACTGTTGCTCTAACCTTTTGTGGTGCTTTCCGAATTAGATTTTCTACACTGAATATTCACTTTGGAGGTACTCCATAACCTCAGTTTCTGTTTCTTTAACTCCTCCATTACTGATCTCCTTTTCTACTTTTCCTTTTTGTCTTCTTATTTTTTGTATTGTAAAGTTTTCCATGTCTGGACTCCATTGCCTGTATTTCTCTTCAAATATCTTTGGTGCTGCTTTTTTGTATTGATTAATTTGGCTTTCACCTTTGCATAGATATTGCACCATATTAAATCTATCTTTCTTTCCCATGTCCATATTTCTTTTTTATACTTTTCAAAATTTTGTAGCTTTTGTTGTTTATATTTTCACACTTCATCAGATGCTTCTTTTTCTAAACAGATCAACGTTTCCTCATCTATATACTGTTTTTCAAAAATCTGTTGTATTAATGACCACAAATTTTTATTTGAAGCTTCTGACAGTTTTCCTTGCAAAATTATTTTTCTTTCCCCTAATTTCTCTCTTAATCTTTTTGTATATCCTGTGTCTGGAAATTCTGGGCTTTTTGTATAATAGCAACAATACATACTTTCTTTCTTATCCTCAATTCCTCAATAGTCCACACTATCATCTTTATGGCTCTTCTTTGGCTTATCAGCTTTTGTGATTTTTGTGGACTGCTACTTCCTTCTACAACAGGGGGGCATTATCCCTCTGGGCCTGGCTTGGCCCCATTCTAGGGATGTTTGTGTAATTGAAGATTCTACAATGTCATTTTTTTTCGATTCCTAGCACCAGTGCGTCTACAAGGATTGGGCAGTTTTTTATCCTGGATCTTATGCACCCAGCTGTCTTTTTTAGTTTTTGACCTACTTCTGTCCATGAATATGCTATATAAATGCAATCTATATATCAGTGTTGCCTTGGTGTGATTTTGTAGAAAACCGGGTCCACCTCATGAAGGTACTCACCAAGACTTGAGGATGAATTCAATTTCAGTACTACTACTCTCATTTTCTTGCTGACTTTTCATCTCTTCATTTGGACCCGGTTTGTCTGCAAGGTATATGCTATGCATGTTGAGATTAAGTGGAGGTGAAAGGTGGTGGTTGTTTTGGAGAGAGAGGGAGGGGAGTAGGGCTAGGGTAGTGGATATAAGGTGGTGAGCAAGGGAAGAATGGCTTGAATGTGAGGATTTTTCTGGGTTGGGATGTCTGATTGGTCCAAAAGAAGGCCTATGGGTGATGAAAAAGAAGTAGTGATTGGAGGTAGTATTAGGCTGGCTGTGGGTGTGCTTGGTTGATTGGAAAAGGGGTACAGTTATCTATAAGTTTAGGGAATCTAGGGGAGGGTAGGAATGGGGGTAGGGTAAAGGAGTGGAGTGAGCCCAAAAGAAGTGAGAGTGAATGGAGTGGGAGGAGCCTAAGCTGCAAATGATTGCCAAAGAAAACAATCAGTAAGTACCTATTGGCCAGAGCACTGAATAGTTTGCAGATAATAAAGAGAATTAGCCTGTTTTGAAAAAAGTGCAGAAGCAGAACAATTGAGAAATAGGTTTAGTTATAGGTGATGTTCTAGAAAGAGATTAGGTTTGTTGCAGAAGGCTAGGCAGACAAACAAGAAAACTCTCAATTGTAGCTTGTCAGTAGAAGTAGGAGGGTAGTTGGAGTTGTATTCTGTATAGTGAAAATCTTAGCCAGTTAGTAAGAGGGGTGTTTCTGAGACTAACAAATAAGGAAGAGGTTGGGGGTATGCACGCTCTGGTGATGTATGCCGGGTCATGGTACAATTAATGTAGGCAGCAGTTAGGAACAATAATATGTTTTTAATTAAGGATAAGAGCAACATACATATATGAACAGGGACTGGAGCTGGTGCTTTGATGCTTCTTTGGGCTATCTCACAGCAAGCAGGAGAGACTTACCCCTTGGAGTTGCTGGGTATCTATAAGCAGTAGATGTTGCTTTGGTTCTATTTCCTGGAGGATGGATTACACTGAGGGTGGATACAGAGTATCTACAAAGAGAGGAAGGGAGAGAGGGATTAATTGGAAAGTCTGGAGGGATAGAGAGATGAGAATAAGGGTGAGGTTAAGGAAGATAAGGAATGATAGACTTGGCTAGTTACTAGAGGACAAGAGGAGAGATATGGTGGAGAGAGGAAGATGAGAAATCAAGAATGCAATATACAAATAACATGTGAAGGTATAGAGAATGTTAACATGCAAAATAGTACACTTTACAGCATACTGTAAATTTATAAGGTGAAAAACACCATAGACACCAGAACAAAGTGCAGTTAAGTCAAAAACAGATTTACAAATGTTGTACGGTTTAGCTAGGATAAATCTAAGAACAGTTGCTAGCTGGGTACAGGAAAATAATGCTTTTTAAATTACAGTCCATCTATTCACATGAATTTGGTATACATCAGGTACAAGACAGGACAGGGCATAAGTCCATACAGCCATTAGGTCACTGTCAAATAGATTGAAGAGCAGTCACACATTGTTACAGAAAATCTGTTGAGTTTGAGTCACTAACCAAATGAGAGATATAAGGCTGGCAAACTCTCAGTGTTATATTACTAATTGAGCAAATATATCTACTGAGGCAATAAGTAAGCAGATAAGTTAGGTAACAAGCTATATACTTCAAGGCACCAAGAGTCCTGTTTAATTAAACACTTCTATTGCTGTATCTTCTGCAAAGGATAGAGGAATGGGCTGTAAAACAGAAAGTGCATGTGATGAAACTGCATACAGTTAAGACAGTTGTAATGTCAGCAAATGGGGTAAATCAGAAGAAGCAGAGAATTAAGACTGAAGAGAAAATAATGGAACAGTTTAACAACTTCAGGCATCTGGAATGGTTGGTTGAGGAGAAGGGAAGTCTGAATGAAGAGAACAAAGCTAGAATCAGAGGGGTTGCAGACAACTGGCACTGAGTGTCAGGGATAATGCATGGCAGAAAAATGTCAAAGAAGCTGAAAAGTAAGGTGCACAAAACAGTACTGTCGCCAGTAATGGTACACAAACCTGGACAATAAAGGTAAAGCAGTTGAGGAAGCTAGTGGTGATGGAGATAAAGTGCCTGAGATTGGTAGTAGGATGCACAAAGTGGGACAGATAAAGAAATGAAGACATCAGAGCAGTACACAGAGTAGATTCAATTGCAGAGAAAGTCAAAGAGAACAGATTACAGTGGTTTGGGCACATGTACAGAAAAGAAGACAATCTGGTGAAGAAATCTGAGATGGCAAGAAGAAGGCAAAAGGAAACAAGGGCATCCAATAAAGAGATGGATGGACTTTGTGAGAGAAGACCTGTGACAGTCAGGCATGACTGTTGAAGAAGGTAGGAGAGTGGCATTGAATTGTGAGATATGAATCCTTGTAAAAATGGGAAAGGGGGTTTGTCTTTGATGATGATAATGTCAATTCCCTCTTTGTGTCAGCACCTTCCCTGTTTGTCTTGGTCTATGATTTATGTTTACTAGTGTGCCTGTTTACATACCTCACCCATCTTTTCACCTCCTTCCCTAACATTCTTGCCTATCTACTCTACTTAAAAAATCATGTGCATGTTTTACAAAAATATATTCTCTCCCTACTCTTACCTTTCCTGTGTCCTTGTTTATGACTTTCCTTTACACCCACTTTCTCCCTATTTCATTCAATAACAATGCATAAAGACATTACTAAAGACACCTACTGTAGCTTCCAGCCATTCTTGCAGCATCTCAAGGCAGCACATGTACAAGAACATACCTTTGTGTATGCAATATGCTCGCTACTTATGTTTGTGAAATCTCTAGCCACAATCATAAAATCTATCTCTCCTCATTGACCATTTATTTACCATGAATAAGATTCTTAAGAAGTCAATGCTTGAGCAGTGATATTCCTGCTGTTTATTGATAATTACCTTCAAGCTATATCACACTTCTTGGCAGCTCCACTCCAGCTGTTCCATTGTTGTGGAACATAGGAACATACCAGGCAAGTGTTCATAGGGACTATATGATTCCTTGACATATACACCTTTAAGCTGACAAACTTAAAAGTTCTTGACACCCCTTTCAAGTATTTAATAGTACTCACCTCCCCAGTCAAGCAGGGTAGTACATGATAACTCGAGAGTAAATCTCTGTCTAGCCAACCAGTCACCTAGACTATCATTAAAAGTAGCCAAATTACTACTTTCTTTCACCTGTAGTTGTAACTTATTCCATAGGCTAGGAATATATTTTGTTAGTAACCTGTGTCCACAGTGTGCTTTGTTTAGTTGTTGATATAGATTTGGGTCCTTAGTGCAGGTGTTTGTAGATCCACTGGTTTTGCAAAAAAAAATGAGGTCAAATAGTAGGGTTCCTATTACCAGTTCACAGATGCAGTTTGTTGAATGCGTCTTGATCGAACTGACAAGAACGAAAAGGCAAAATAACAATGCAGCTTTTCAGGAAATTCTTTCCCTGGGAAAGAATTTGCTTGGCCACTTTCATTACTTTGCCATTTTCGGCACTATAATGCGATCTCGTAGTTGGTATATTTAAGTAGGGTGTGTGTGGGGGGCACAGCCTCCCACGTCAGGGTGTGTGGGGGGCTTATTATGTAATGTTTTAAAGTATTTCTTTTCTTGGAAATAAATCACTGTTCTGAGGTTACGACACTGTAAGATTTCGCTTATATGGGGTCGATTATTTATTATTCACTTTTCTAAGTGTGCGATAATATAATATAGACCCAAAACAGTACTGGGCATTTCATGGCTCAAAAATCAAGACACAGGTAACCTCACAGCAACATTAAGCAGTTACTGCTTGGGCTACGCGATCCACTGAGTATATTGAGAATCATGCTAATTTATCTGGGTAGTTGAAGGATTTATGATCTTTAATTTACTTCATTAATAGTCTTCAGGACCTTCTCAGTTTAGTGATATGCTTGGATTCTTACATATTAAAGGGAGAATTGTATTCACTGATGGGTCTGATAAAGGAAAAGTACAGTGGTAGGATGAATTCTATGGAAATTGAAGACATACTTTGAAAACTAATTGCGACAGATAGATGGATTTCCTGACTGTAGTGGAAGCATGATGACTGAATGAGAGAAAAGTATTCAAATAACTGCATAGGTCTCTTATGACCATACCTTCTGAAGAGGAGTACCCTTTATAACACATGAGGTGGGGACAACCTGTCTGCCAAATGCTGCTAAGCTGCACTTTTCTCTGTTTTGTCTGCAATAGTTTTTGATGCACCATATATGTACATATTCCAGCCCTTGCTGGAGCTGTTTTATATCAGTGCATAAGCAGATAATAGTGCCCAGTTTGCCGTCCTCAGCAGACAGTCAATCATACTTCTGGCATTTTGGCTTGGATGCTGAAAAATAAACGCCAAACAGGAGAGGGGCCACTACTGATCTCTATGGCTCCCCATTAGTTACAAATTTAGGGTTCCTATTATATCCCTGAAGAGGCATTCTATCAAACGTATCTTCATCGAACTTGAAACCGCAAAATTTGAAAACATCGAATGTCCATATAAGCGATTTCTTTCCTTGTGAAAGAAATCGCTTGGCTATCATCATCAGTTTGACGTTTTCCCCACTGTAGTGTGATCTCAGAGTTGGTATATTTAGTTAGGGGTTCTGTGGGGGGCACAGCCCTCCCCCACATTGGGGGGGTGTGAGGGCAAAGCCCCCCCCCCACTTTGTAGTGCTTGTGGTTATTTTTTGGTGTTTGTAGGGCAAACAATTTCTTTCCAAGGTAAAGAAATCTCTTATGTGGAAGTTTGATATTTTGAAAGTTCGTAGTTTTAGGGTTGATAAAGAGGCATTTGATGGAATGCCTCTTTGAGAAAATAATATAAATCCCAGATTTACAGTCACAGAAGGAAACAGCAGCTTTCACAACTTGGGATCTGTTGGACAGCCAATTTGCAATTCAACAGACACTGAAGGGGTTTACATTAATCTTGCCTAATTTGTTAATAATACCAGCATGGGGGATAAGTGTCAAAAGCCTTGGCCAGGTTGAGACACTCAGTGTGCATAGCATGACCACTGAAAACACACCTTGTAACCTCTTCAAAGAATCAGGAAACAGGATCTGCCCTTCATTAAAAAAATGATTGGGATCTAGATCAGTTAAGTTGCATATGGCTATATAAATGAGTTCTGTTTGAGGAAATATGCTATGGCTTTGCATATAAGGCTCATGAGGCTGATGGGTTTATAATTACCTAGGTCTATAGAGGGGTGCTGTTGTGTATAGGCGTCTCAGTAGCTGTTCTTCAGGAATCAGGAACAAACACTTTAGATAGGCTAAGGTTGAACAGGTTAAGTAGTGGCTCAGACAGTGCCTACCAATGAGAATGGTCCCATGGATATACTATTTTCAAATTTTGACAAGGATTCCAAGACTTGTTCCAGGGAAATTACAGGGGAAACTAAATTATCAGAGATACTGGGAGTAACAATGTGAGTAAGAAGGGTAAAGTTAGCACTAAATCTGTCTACCAATATATTAGTTATATCCTTGGGGTTAAAACAGGTGATATTATTATGGATGAGCTCAATGCAGTGTTTGACATCATTCCTTAACTAAATGACATATTTGAAAAAAGGTTTATAGTTTCCTTTGGAGTCTGTAGCAACTCTAAGTTCACACTTTAGTTTATATTTTCTAATATATTTTAAAGCTCCTTATGAATGGGTCTATATTACAAGATCAAAAAACTCTTTACGCAAATACCTAAACATCGACCCCTATACCATGAACTGTGAAAATCCCAAACACACTAAACCGTGAAAAATAAAATATCGAACTATCATAGTCAGCCAACCCCACCACCCGCTACATAGTACTTACCCAAACAAAATAAATAAACCACATACATACACTAACCAAACTCTACTTCTAACCTAAAGTAAAGCACCAAAACCCTACTTTAACCCTACACTAAACCCCATATACACAACTAACTATGCACTATCCTTAACCCCTCCCTAACCCTAAGGTCCGTAACTACCGCACACTTCCCCTACAGACATACACCCAAACAAAATAAATAATACACATACATACACTTAAAAAACCCTACATCTAACACTACACTAAATCTTACATACATTACCTATCTATGCACTTACCTTAACCCAAATCCTAACCCTAAAAGTCCTATCTATCGCACATATACCTTATGGAGCTCTACCGCAGACGGGCCAATCAAAACAAATCGACATTCTGAAATTCGCGGTTTTGGGCGTTCAAGGTTCCTGTACTTTGTGCAATATGGGTCAACGTATTCGTATTCGCATAAATGGGTTTTCGATCTCGTAATAGGAACCCCTTACAAACATGTTTCAGTGCAGTCTTCAGGTAAGGAGATGGGAGATACCTTGCAATTTTTCATTATTTGCCTTCTTTTGTTGTACAATTTATTTATATGGAAATTCCACTACAAAGGTTTACTCGTGAATTTACCATTACATTAAGGATGAATGGGTACTGGCTTTTCTATGCAACTGTTCAGGTACAGGTAAAAGTTATTATTAAACGCAGAATCCCTCTCAGTTGGGCCCATTGACAAGGAATTGTTGGTAGTTTTATATAGGTCTTCTATAATCTGAAGTAGATTTTCCTCTTAGAAGTCTCTAAAGATGGTTTCATTTAGTGGTGGGTGGTATCACTAGACCTGACAGACAAGATGACTGATTTGTGGTCAGACTTAACCAGGGATGAAGAGGTGTAGGATGAAAAGTAGATAGGTATTAAGTTGATAAAGAGCAGGACAAAGATATTAGAGCATCTTATAATTTGCTCCAGTGCACTGTATTCATGAAGTCCAAGAAATGATGAATGCAATTCCTTTTAGAGGTGTAAGTTTGCCAGTCAATGCTTGGGTAATTGAAGTTCGCTATTAGGAAGGTATTTGGTTTGATCTGATATTTAATGACGCAATAATGTTGATGTAATTTCTGTGATATTTTTGTTATATTGATGGTGATCTATATCCAGCAATGAAGTAATAGTTGGATTTGTTAAGGCTGATTTGGATCTCCATGAGCTCTAGGTTAGGGTTGTGGGTAACTTAATGTGAAGTAATGGTATTGCAAAAAAAATAGATAAACCTCAGCAGTTTCCCAAGGGTCTGAAGTTTTGATAGGCACTAGACCCTGGTATGAGGGAGTGCTGTCACTGCAGTGAAGCCATGTCTCAGTAACTATAGAACTACAAATGTGTTTGACTTGTAGGATGGCCTCAAGTCTGCCACCCTTCTATTTAGACTATTAGATTTGAGTAGTGGCATCTTGATGATGTACATATTTATGCTGCACTTTTCTGTGTAAGAAGTCCAGTAAGGGGGTTCTCTGTCTAAACAAGGCATTATGGGGCAGTAAAGGTTTTAACCACTATGTGGAAGCCCTGGTATGATGGGTGCAATCCATACTTGGCAAATAGGACGTCTCATCTACTATATCATCCCAGGCTGACCCATACTGGATCCCCTAAGAGTGACACCAACTACTTATCCAATTGTTAAAGTCAATTATCTTGTCTTTGTATCTAGGCATTGTTTTTTAGGCAAGATACAATCCAAAACCATTGTCTTTCTTGCCTCTAACCAAGTAGCTCCATCATGTATCTCTGTATGAACCTTTTAATGGAACGCCTCAGGTAATTCACTTCCACATGAGTCACCACTAGGTTGTAGTCATATTAAACACAGCTAAAGGGACCTTAGAGGCCTTGCAACATCACAGATCCTGGCACAGGACAAACAGCTTACAGTCACCCTGTTCTTGTCCAATCTAGTGAGTGTGAAGTCTATTTGCCTGACTACAGAATCACCTATGACTAAGACATTTCTTGTGTAAAAGCAGACTTAGCAGGTCTTACGGGCTTACACCTGCTTTCCTGATGACTCCTTGGTGAGTTTTGTGGATTTGTAGTATGACTGTGACTGGAGAAAGAATAGGTGCTGCCTTGGGTGCTTGAGGTTGAGATATTTTACAGTGCGTTCTTGGAGGTTTTGATAATTTTTTCTTCAAATCCTCAGCATATATTATGGGTAGGATAGTGTGCTCTGACTATTGTGTTATGGAGATATGATGTTTACTGAAAGTGGTCTGATGGGAGAGAATTGCATCCATGTTTTTTAAATATTTACAACTCTCGCAGGTTGTGCTATTAACAGGTCAAAGTACTGAACAGTTGGTAAGCATACGATAGTTGATACATGGTCTTAGAACACATAATACTATCAGACTGGCCACAGATGGGGTAAGAGCAGACTGTTGCCAGAGCGTGGGAAACAAGGACTTGTGCAGTACTCGAGGACTGAAGGGTAACTATTTAGAAAGATACTAATGAAGTTAGAGGTTAGATGGTAGCTGATCTAGCAATACTTATTTAAAAGAAATAATTTCATTTGTCAAGAATGATGAATAGTGGTGATTCATCTATTGGCTACTACATAACTACTATTAGTGATGGTCTCACTACAGCTTCACATAGCTGTGAATCAATGCCACTTTGCTTCTTGTCTCACCAGAAGCAAAACAGTAGTACCAATCCCAAGATGAGAAGTGGGCCACAAGCTCTTTGGTGATCAGCAGCTTCGTCCCAAATGTTGCAGGGGTCTGAAGGCTTGCTGTAGCCTTCTTCTGGTATATTCCTTAGATAACAACCAGACCAATCAGGAAAGTCTCTCTCTCTCTCTCTCTCTCTCTCTCTCTCTCTCTCTGTCTCTCTCACACACATACATACACAGCCCCATCACTGACAGTCAATAATCAATGACCCTCTTATTCACTCACCAGGAGCAAACCTGTAGCACTAATCCAAAGCTGGCTTCAAAGAAGCACTTATCAGTAGTCAGTAGGAGATCAGTAGTCCTTAGGAAATAATGCCTCTCTGTTTCTTATGTCAACTGGAGCAAAAGAGAAACATTAATCCCAAGATGGTTAGCAAGAAGCAGAACACGTGTTCTCCAGGCACTGGTAGACGTGTCCCAGATGTTGCAGATGTTAAAAGTAAGATGGAAAAATATTTGGTCGATGTTCTAAGAACTGCAGGGTGTACTAAGCAGTTAAGAAAATATGAAAGAGGATAAGTAGAGCTTTAGCAGATTAATGAGTGGGCCTCTAATTTTAAAAGAACAAGATTGATTAGATGGAGGTTGGGCACTCAGCATTCTGACTCCGGAATATATTGTAAGGAAAATAACTTTAAATATTTGAGGGAGTGAGATTGCAACATGATAATTTTGTGCATACTAACAACAGCCAGTGAAAGAGGAGAGGGAAGGAATTAAGTGCAAAAATAAAACATAAAAATAAATAACATAAAGGACAGACAACTAGAAAGACGAGTTTAAAAACAGAACAAGAGTAGGATGAGGGAATTCTAATTTTTGTGACTCAAGAGACAATGGTATGGTGTCTTACCTACTTTAAATATGCACTGGAAAACAGAATGCGATTAAAACACAATGCAAAGAAAACACACCACACTATACAAAAATACAAGAAAACAATAAAAGGAAAAGCAGACCAAACTTTCCCTCATAGCAGTTTACTGCACAGTCTGAGTGCACTTTTCCAGTAAAGCTCTGAAATATTCTCTTTTACCTTAAATAAAATGTCTAGTTCCCAGCTCCACCTTCAGTTCACAGGTGATTAACCTTAATTTACCTACTTGGTCTGATTCTATTACTCAAGAGACACAGCTTATTTATGAATACCTGGGCTGCATTTTGAATAAAAATATAATTTTAATATCTATTAAGTATATGGTTGTTATGTAAAAAAAAAAAAGTAGAATTCTTCCAAACGTAAGAAATAAATTGCAATATAGTTTAAAATAAAATAAAACAAAACAATTCAATCTTACTTTCATTCAAGGCCTACAAAACCCCAAAACTTCAATACCAGAGTTTTATGCTGACTATGGTTTAAAAAGTTTCCTTTCTTATCTCCATAACCCTTGAGGCTGGAAACAGCTTTTCAAAATGTAGCCTGCACAAAACGCTCCTTATTATCTTTGTTCCTTGGAAACTCTCGGGTTGAGGCAGTTTTTATTATCATCCCTTGAAACCGCAATAGTAAACCAACCTTTAAAAGTCGTTGTCCACTCCCTTGCCAGGAGCTTGACAAATTAAACGATTCATGCAGATGTCCTGGTTGTCTTTCTTTGCACTGTGGATTCATTCTGTAGCAAGCAGAATTCTGCTGAAGTAGATTTCTGTTTTAGCTGGAAATTGTAATAATATAGACTAATAGGTTTTGCAGGTTCTTTCTTCACAAAGAAAGTTGATTATGTTCAGTGCACAGTCAGTGGTTTTTGACAGTGAGAGCTATGCCTCAGTCTCTGTGTCCCACAGCAGAAAGCAGACCCTTTCTTCTGAGTTGTAATCTGACATCTTTGCCAATGTAGCTGTTGCACTCATCTAACTGTGATAACATGCAATCTTTGTTTAAGTCTAAATTTTCTTTACTAATTAATTCCAGCTGCTGTCATAAGAGACACACAAGGAAGAGAAAGACTGCCGTGAATTTTCTTTGCTAATTAGTCTCAGCTGCTGTCATGAGAAATGTATAACCCTTACTGCAGGTAATAGTTTATTTTTACATCAAACATCTTGTTTTCCCTGGGATGGTTTCATTAGTGGCATTAAATGCAACAAATGCAGGTAGATTCTATATTGCTCATTATACTTTATGTCCAAGATCATTAACTTTTACATCCAGCATCTTGTCAGATCAGGATATGATTATTTCTTGACGTCCACTTGGTTGAACTGACCTACATATGCCTTCCTGTTGTGGTAAAAATGAGGACAAAACAGAAAAAGGCAGGAACTAATCAAAGGAGCTGTAGAAGAACTGAACTCCTATGTAAGAAATATGTTTTGGTTTATAAACCAGCATTGTAAGCAATTAACAGTAAGTACTGCTTATACTGTATTATTATTATATATTTCAAACCATACTGTACATTAGAGATTTAAAGGTCAATAAACAGAAATGCATAAAAGTGCATTTATTTATTTATTTAAAGTTTTTGTCTACGCAGTTTTCATTTGCCTTTCTCTCAGCCAATTGACCCACCACCTCCCCTATCACAGGGTAAGGTATAGCAGAGAGGGGACAAAATTTCAGGCAGCTCTTCTATGGAGTTTATGTGCCCCCCCCCCCCCAAAAAAAAAAAAAAAAAAGATGTGCACTCCTTTCTGACTCAGGTAAGTGGACTCTGTCCATTTACTCTTCTCATATCTGTGTCTGGTCACCCAGAGATGAAGTCACTAATACATTTCCAAAACTATTTCTGGAGACATTTCTATTCAAATATGCTGAACCCCTGCTATAGATGGATAAAGCTCTGACTCTGAATGAGATAACCAGAGACCTACTAGCAGGTTGGACTTCTGTTGGAGCCATTGGGGAAGGATGCATATTACAAAACTGAAGCATTTTCACCTCTTGGGGGGGGGGGTTACTGGGCACACTCTCTATAACTGAATCCCTAGTGGATATCAGTAGAATACTCAGGTGATGATTGTGGGAGGGCATAGCCAATTGATCATGCCGCATGCAGATGTGGCACATAGCAAATGTCCATTGCATGCCAACACTTTAGAAGCTAACTAGCATGTTTGGGAAGTCAAGGCAGCAAAAACAAAACCTGAATGTTGCTAGGTATGATGATGTCAGTTTTGGTAGCCATGTCCCTCAGCATCAGAGAATGAAAGAATGATCTGTAGAGCTCCATCTCAGGTAGAATGAATGGATCAGTACTACAGCCAGGAGTGTAAGTCAAAAATACTAAAATCCCGAATCTCAGTATTTTGAAATTACATACCCGAACACACGAAACACCGAAATTCTAAAACCGCAAAATTCAAAATCCCGATGGTACACTACATATACAGCACACACACATATACACAACTCCCCCCAACTCAAATACAATATCCTACACTACACATAAGCAGGGGACTGCACCTACACCCCCCCATGGCAGGCTGTGCCCCCCCTACCCCCCTACTTATATATACTAACTCCGAGATTGCGCAATCAGACACACACAGGTAACTCACTCCCACACATTGTACACACCCTCACACACACACATCGCAGTCAAAACACACACACTGACATACACTAAAGCACCTAACCAACACACACACACACACACACATACACACACACATACACACACACACACACACATACACACACACACACACACACATACATACATACATACCCAAACTCATATCTTACCATTCACACACCACAACACCGGAAGTGCTAATTCAAAATTTCCGTACTTCGGGATTTTGAATTTCGCGCTTCTGGTTTACCGGTATTTCAAGACTTCGCTATTTTAATTTCGAAATACTGAAATTCATGATTTCAGTATATATATATATATATATATATATATATATATATATATATATATATATTTTTTTTTAATTCCAGCATCTGTATCAAAACCATTTGCCTTGCTATAACAACAAACCTTTGCATATCATCTGTGGAAAATTTGACAAAGCACACATCACTTGTGCTTCCATCTGTGTGCTGTTTACCTTCCATGCTCACTGATTCCTATTAAATCAGTCTGATCTTCTTTTCCTTCCTGTTCTCTAAACTCACTTCCTCTGGAGCAGCCAGCATTCTATTAATAATCAGCCATAATGGAGCTAACCAAGGCCTTACCTCCCTTGTTTTAAAGAAATAAATGACATTACTCCTTCATATCTTGCTTTAAAAGTGAAGGTGATGCCATTCTTCTTGCATAATAAATCCAAATGTGTATCTGCTAAGCTTATTTGCATTTCTTGCAATTATTTTAACTAATTTTTCCACATAATATCATAGCCTCATAAAGGCAATACACGCAGTGTCTTTAACTGAAACTCATAATAATAATACAAGCATGAATAAGGAACATTTAACCTTTCACGTCTCTCAGAATTATCCCTTTATCCCAAGAGCATGTATGTTTAGCATTGTTCTGTACAAATGTTTATCATATTTTAACTGTGTAACATTTTATGCAGAATTACCTGGATGTATGTGAACTTTCAAGGGTTCTTGTGGAAAAAGATTGATCATAAGTGTTCGGGTCCTTTAAAGAAGAGGGTTAGCAGAAGGTAAGATACAATATATGGGTTAGAACTAGAAGCATCAGATGGAGTAACTGTGGTGTAGGATGTGTAAAGAAGCAGTTTAACAAATGAGTTAAGGGTGGTCAGTAAAGGTAATGAATTAGCATTAACAGTTTATATATGGCTGTACCTCTTTGGTTGAATGAAACACGTTTTCCATTAAAAGTAACTGAAAATGTTGTATAACAGTTTTTAAATTTTGCTTTGGGGATCAACAGTAATTATAAGAAATGTATCAGAAAATAAAACTAAGACATGATGGTGTACAAGCTTGAAGGGGAAAAGTACAGCAAGCAAAGCAAATCTTCATCTTGTGCTAATCCCTTTAGTGAGCCAATTGTTTTTTTTTTTCTTGTGTCGTCTGTAGGCCTACTTGAGATGTACTCCTTTTCTGACTTACAGTGAGCTGTGATCTCTGAGCCTAGGTACAAAATAAAAGTGAAATGAGCACACCTCCCTGCATTTGGGAGCTGCTTTCTGCACAAACATAGCAGCCTCAGATGAACTGGGCAGCCACCATGTCAATCACAATTGCAGTGGAAATAACATCTCCACATTGACCAGACATATTATTTTAAACTGTCTTTTGTATTATATATGTTTTTGCCATTTACTGTTATCACAGCATTAGTATTTGCAGACAGAGACACTTCCATGGAGGAAGCCATTACACAAGTAGCTGCAGAATTAACACCATGTTGTACTATAGTATAAATATTCAAACTGTGAGAGGAACATTACTTATTTTATTTTCATGAACTATTTGTGTGTTGGGCCTGGGGCTAAGGACTGGTAGAGAAACATTCTAGTATTTGCCGATTGTGTCATTACTGTTATTGATACTTTTGTGATGAAAAGAAGGCAGTTGGCATATTAAATGTGATATACTAGTAAAGGCCAACAGGCTGGTATTTATGGATGTTACAATGGTTTAGGAGCTAAAGCTGGATGCATCATTGGAGAAAGGTACATGTCATGGAAAATGCAATGCAAATGGGTTCTTTTCCAAGAGTATCTAGGGATGTGCATAATAGCAACACCAGTGTTGTTTTTATAATGACTGATGTGACCATGGACCTGTTAAAAGAGTACCCATACGAATAAACATTAAAACAGGGTAGACCATTTTCTGAAGAACTGTTGAAAGCCAATCCTGAGTGGAATTTAACTTAGAATGACAAACCCGTCTTAAGGACACCAGGAGGAAAGGTAAGGAGGAAGAGACAAGTAATAATATGATAGTTCAAACTGGAAGACTCTGTCTGTTTTAGTGGATATCCTTTTTACCTAACTCTTACTAATATAACAAGCATTTAATTTGTTAGCAAACTGTTGTAGGCAAGAATACTCAAAATGTCGCCATGTGACGTGGGCAATTAATCAGATGTGATTTATTGAAGCTGTTAGCATTATAGCATCAAACTAGTAAGCAGGCCTTACTCTGAGTATTACTTTCATTGCTACAACCAGGAGAGCATTTATGAAGTAAACACTCCCCGACACCCATATTGAATAAAACATTGTTCAAAGGCATTCTACTCAATACAACAAAGCATCAAATATCATAGCTTTAATAAGCTGCAGGATTGTAAACATAGGCCGGGATTCAGTAATCCTCCATGTAAGACTAAATAAGTCTTACACGGAAACTGCAGGCTAAGAGGAAGACAACAGCACACCATGCATATTCATGAGAGCGTGCTGACTCAACTCTAAGGCTAACACGGAGCATGCACGAGTGCAGGGGGCGTGTCAAACTGCCGAACAGTCCAAAAATCCACGCCCCTGCAAGTCCCTTAATCTGCAAATGTCAACTGAAATGAGTGAGTCCGCACAAATGTGTACATACCCAACACTACACTCCCCCACATTCTAAATCCCTGTACAATTCTAAAATGTAAAACTTTCCTTTTTTTTATTATTCCCGATATAGCTGCCCGTATTTGCGAGTGTTTTCGCGGGTTTGCCCATTGCTTAGCTATAGTTAGCAGTTTAGAGATCGAAGAGAATAATAAGAAATGTATATGCAAATTAAGCCAAATAGCAATAGTGTGCTGGAACAGCCTTCGCACAAAAAGGAGGCATTCCTGGTTCGAGTCCCACCACTCTCCTTTCTATTTTCTGTAGGAAATCTGTATAGAAAAACAATTCCTGACATTTATCTTTTAAATATTAGTAGAAAGCATTGAAATGGCCTATGTAGTAGTGAACGATATTTTATATATATATATATATATATATATATATATATATATATATAAGAAGGCGAAATGGTTATGCATACTGATGAATGTATAAGTAACGTATCTTAAGCAATGTGAAGCACTGCTAAGCAAAGTTTACCAGTATTAAGCACATTTAAGTATAATTGCTCATAGCTTAGCACTGCTTTAACTAGCACAATAGCTTTGTGTGAAGCTGCGCATCGTGCAAACGAGCGCAAACAAAACATGTTTGCGCGTAGCTGCGCACCACGCTAACTAACGCAATGTCAGGCAACGTCGAACAACGTAGAGCACCGTAGAGCAACGTAGAGCAACAGTGGGCAAAGTTGAGCAAAGTCGGCTAAAGACAGCCATACCTCCTAGCCGGTCTGGCCAGTAGTAAAATAAAAAGCAATGACAGACCTCGAACCTGGGATACTGTACACCATAATCACAGTACTGAACCACTAAGCCATGACAGTTTTTGATATGCATGCACTTTCACCACACTCATACATATTAATTAAAGTTTACCCAGTGCTAAGCAGGTGTGCTTTCAGCTGAGATTTTCAAAGCCGGCCAATCACAAATAAGTGCGAGAAATGAGGCATATTTAAGCCCCATAGGTGAGAATACTTGCCATAACTGGTTGTAGCTCCTATCTGCAGGCAGCATGACTGGTGTTGGAGAGGGCTCTCACTTTCGAGCACAACGGTGGGGCATTGAGGAGTCAAAAGTGATGGTTTGGCTCCTCATCCATAATCATGATGACAGACTCCTGCAGGGCCAGTTCCAGGGCACTGAATACAAAGCAGAAGCCTGGAACCGTCTAGCACATGACCTCACCAGTGCCACAGGCATCCCTTGGACTGGTGAGCAAGTCAGACACCACTACTCAGACCTGAAAAGACGGAAGCAGGACCAACTGAACCAGTGGATACAGGAGGCCCGTGAGATGGAAAATGCCCCACTACTGAGTAGGTAGCCATGGAATGAAGCATGTAAGAATTGCTATTGTAGTCTATGTTATGTCTAGGTATATATCTCAATATCACTTCATTTACCTCACAGCTGCAGGTGTCTGTGCTGCGAATCAGCAAGCCTATGCAGATAGGCTGCTAAGGCTGCACCACGAGGCAGGTTAGTAATTATTCTGCATGTATTGTTATATAAAATAAGTGAGAGAGCATGAAAAAGAGAGTTGTAACTCATTAATAAAGGTATAATACGTCTTGAATAAGTCTTCTGCATGCACTGTAATATCAAATAAATGAGAGAGCCTCTATAAAAGTGTGTAATGTAATTAATAAAGGTATAATTCCTGGAGAGTGTCCGTGCCACTTTCTTCGATATGTTGTTGTACACTTGCATTATAGAAATATTACTGTTGTATTAAGCGCTGTCAACCCACACTTGGGTAGGCCCATATAAAGTGGAAGAAGGGAGTGCCAGTAGCTGTTAAGCATATATACAGTCCTCAACAGTTGGTTAATGGCCAGCATGTATAGATTAATCTGGCACATGAGTAGCGTGTTATTGTGTTCCCCAGAAATGTCAGTGTGCTGCTAGAAATGTAGGGAGCAGTTAAAATATAATTGATAATGTCACCTGAACACATCCAGATATGTAGATATATAAATATAAATAAAATATATAAATATGTAGCAGTAACATCTGCATCCTGGACAGTCTGTATGTTAGATACAGGTCAGGTATATAAAGAACTAGCAAAACCCATTTCACAATTTAACGAACATTGCCAAGTGTAATAATACACGTAGGGGATATACACCTGCAGTCAATAGGAATGTAGTGTAAACTATAAGTACATATAAGTTGTTAATGGGGGTATCTTTTTACACCCTACTGTATGTGCATAAACAATTCAATTCCACATGACAATTGGTATGTCTAATCTCAAAACATTTGTTGGGACATATGTCCTATTGGTTCAAAAATACTTTGATGCATGTGCCTTGTTCAAATACCACAATCTTGGTGGCCTGTTGCCACCAATCAATCCTGCATGCTGTTGGAATGTCCACTGTTGTTGTATATATGCATGTGTTATGCTTGCTGTTCAACTGTTGGAAATCTGGTGTGTTGGGTTAATGGGAATATTACTACATGCTGTTACAACTAATTTGGAATGCTGTTGGCTGTTAACAACCCATATTGTCATTAAATCCTCCTAAACCTAGAATGTATGGGAAGGCCGGTCCCAGCGGACCCATCTGTCCCACCACAGTTGGTGATGGCATCTGGCACCAGCAGGTCCGGTGCCCAGTCCAAGACCTCCTCCTCCGTTGGTCCTGTGCCACCTTCGGGTGGAAGCACTGCAGGGGATGGGGCTCATCCCACCCATGCAAGCATAGCCAGAGGAGGGCCAACTATCACCCTCCCAATGGTCCGGGCTGTGGTGCGTAGAGAGAGCGAGCGTTCAGTCGCTGGTCCTCTACGCTAGCTTGAGGCACATGTGGCACAACTCACGGGTGAGCCTGCCTCTCCTACACAGCCCCCAACACAGCCACCCTCTGGGCTGTGAAGGTGCAGTGGTGACTGCCCATGGGTGGGGATCTCAATTCCACTGTTGCCATCTGTGGGCTCATGGGCTTGCGATTTCCAAACATCCTTTCCCGTCAATGGTGTTCACCCACCACATGTGTCATATTCTGCCCCTGTATACATCTTGTTTGTCTTGCCTGTTTACCTCCCTAACCTACCTCCCCATATATACCCACTTCCCCTACCACACATTCCACTCTCACCTGAAAAAAAAAAAAAAAGGGCAATCTGCTCTCAAAAAAAATTACGCCCCATACATAGCTGACCATTTTGCAGATATGTCTGCTGGACACATAAACTGATATTTAATTGGCAGTACAACATACTTTGTTGTCCTCACCCCTTTCTCAGGGGTGGAAGGTTTCATATTTCCCTCAACATTTCTAGTATATGCACAGCTGTTGCTGTTAAAGAAATGGGCAGCTATGGACCTTTCCTACTCCCATCTTGCACATCCGGATCTGTTTTCCCTACTGTCTTTCCCTCTTTGTGCCCCTTTTTCACCACTTTTCTATCTCCCCATTTTCTTTTCTTTCAAAGAAATGAGCGTGGGGGTTAGCAGGAGTACGCACCTTTAAGCAGTAGTTAGCGGGTTTGCACGAGTGTGCATTTGTGTGTGCTTAACTAAGTATTGCTAAGCTTTGTGCAAACCCGCACAAACCCACTTACAACTGCTTAAAAGTGCCTTAGTCACCCTGCATGTGAGGGCCCTTGTTCTGCTCAGTAGCAAAATAAAATACCTCTGTCAGTCTTGAACCCCGGACCTTGGACACACTAGACTACATGAAGTACCACTAAGCCACAATAGATATACAGCAGGTTGTTGCTGAAATAAATTTTGGAAAGTCAGAGGATGCCTGAGGATTGGAGAAAAAAGTGTTTTGGTACCTATCTTTAAGAATAAGGGTGATGTGCAGAGCTGCAGTAACTACAGAGGGATAAAATTGATCAGTCACAGCTTGAAGTTATGGGAAAGAGTAGTAGAAGCTAGGTTAAGAAGGGAGGTGATGATTAGTGATCAGCAGTATGGTTTCATGCCAGGAAAAAGCACTACAGATGCAATGTTTGCTCTGAAAGTGTTATTGGAGAAATGCAGAGAAGGTCAGAAGGAGTTGCATTGTGTCTTTGTAGACTTGGAGAAAGCATATGACAGGGTGCCTAGAGAAGAGTTGTGGTATTGTATGAGGAAGTCGGGAGTGGCATAGAAGTATGTAAGAGTGGTACAGGATATGTATGAGGGTAGTATGACAGTGGTGAGGACTGCAGTGGAAGTGACAGATCCATTTAAGGTGGAGGTGGGATTACATCAAGGATCAGCTCTGAGTCCTTTCTTATTTGCAGTGGTGATGGACATGTTGACAGATGAGATCAGACAGGAGGCCCCATGGACTATGATATTTGCAGATGACATTGTGATTTTTAGTGAGAGGAGGAATCAGGTTGAGGTGACTCTGGAGAGGTGGAGATATGCTCTAGAGAGCAGAGGAATGAAGATCAGCAGGGCTAAGACAGAATATATGTGTGTAAATGAGAGGGAGGGTAAAGGAATGGTGAGGATGCAGGGAGTAGATTTGGTAAAGGTGGACGAGTTTAAGTACTTGGGATCAACAGTTCAGAGTAATGGTGAATGTGGAAGAGAGGTGAAGAAGAGAGTACAGGCAGGGTGGAATGGGTGGAGAAGAGTGTCAGGAGTGATTTGTGACAGACAGGTACCAGTAAGAGTGAAAGGGAAGGTCTACAAGAGGGTAGTGAAACCAGCTATGTTATATGGGTTGGAGACAGTGGCATTGACAAAAAGGCAGGAGTCAGAGCTGGATGTGGCAGAGTTAAAGATGTTAAGATTTGCGCTCAGTGTGACTAGGATGGATAGGATTAGGAATCAGTATATTAGAGGGTCAGCTCATGTTGGACAGTTTGGAGACAGAGCAAGAGAGACGAGATTGCGTTGGTTTGGACATGAGCTGAGGAGGGATGATGGGTATATTGGGAAAAGTATGCTAAGGATGGAGCTGCCAGGTAAGAGGAAAAGAGGAAGGCCTAAGATAAGGTTTATGGACATGGTGAGAGAGGACATGCAGGCGGTTGGTGTGACAGAGCAAGATGCATAGGATAGGAAGAAATGGAAAGAGATGATCCGCTGTGGTGACCCATAATGGGAAAAGCCGAAAGATGATGATGATGATGATGCATCTGAATGAGTGAATGTAAAGGAAAGATAGGAATGCCATAACACAAAACCTGTTCTGTGGAACTTTACCAGCAGTTGTTGTGGAATTGCATTACATGACTGTGATAAGAGAACCAATCATTCTAGCATGAAATAATGTTACAGCAGCACTTTACACCCCCACACAGTATCATAGCAGGACAATCCCCACCCAAATGTACAATATACCTGTGTGTTCAGGGTCCACCAAGGATGTAGGTAGGCATACTCAGTACTGGAATTGTCTAGTTTTCTTGAGCATCCTGTGCTAATGTCAACAATAACAAAGCACAAACTGTGCAGAAGTGAGTACATTAATATTCGCAGTATAGCAGTTCACAAACAGTACATGTGCCAAATGAATAAATCTCAATAACTACTTATGTATGGCAGCTAATTGTACAAGTAGAAAAGAAACTACATACTCCCACGTATCTTGTGTTAGCATTTGTAGAGGTGAGTACAATTCTACACTGGCAACTGTGTACTGGAAGTGGCAACATTCAGGTCTGAGTACAACATTCAATCACTGGCTACACCCCTAGCTTCAGATATAAGAAATATACCAATCTTCTGACTTACACAACAGTGTCCACAGCAGACAAGCATGGTCCCCACTTTGGAAAGCTGAAAGGGCTACGCCTACCTGACTTAGCAATTTATAGCATTGGGTTGCTATGACAGTGAGTACTGCAATCACCACACAGCAGGCTGCATGCAATTACGAAATGGTGGCCACCAATTCGTGCAGAGCCAATCACATGCACATGTGCAGATACCTATAAAAGCAGGCTGTACTTGCTGTCCACACATGCAATCATTCCATTGCAGCTATGGAGAGAGAGAGAGAGACAGAGACAGATAGACAGACAGACAGACACCGACATCCACATCAACAGCAACAGAAAAAAATAAATAGATAAACAAAAAATATATATATATAATTAAAAAAAAAAAAAAAATATATATATATATATATATATATATATATATATATATATATAAAATTAAACCAAAAAAAAAAAAGACACACGGAACTGAAATATACAAACACATACAAAGGAAAGGTGTGTAACAGATATGTATATACTGGCATGTTGTAGATGTTTTTGAAGAGTACTCTACATACTTTCAGTCATCCATGTGTGTCAGCAGTACATATCTATGCACAGATGCCCTGCATAACTACTGCCATGGACAAATCAGTGTGTAGCTCTGTGCAGTGGAATATAACTGTGACATATGTAACTCAGCATTAAATGTCAAACATCTGATCCATGTTATCTGTGTTCTATACAATAGTGTGTACAATGGCTGTTTGTGGGAGTAGCGCATACAGCTATATAAACATGGATGTGATAGAGTAACAAATGCATGGTAGTCATATTAACGTGTAGCTTAGCAATGGCAACTGCTGTACCAGACTAGTATGCTAATCTAGCATTTGCAGCTTTATATACACCCTCTAATATTACTGTGTGCTCACATGTGACACCTGTTCATGTTGCAGCAAGGCCCAACAGGTCAGCCGTGAGGTCCACGGACTTATAACAGTGTGGACCTTGTGTGTGTATGGCACACACATATGGAGAGATCTTTCTGTGTCAGATATATTAGCATCTGTACATGTGCATAGAGCAAGGGACATACTGCAACTGTTTGTGAAGGGTGGACATATATATGTTGTTGAAGGTTGTTATGTGCATATTTCTATGTAGGTTGTAGTGTGTGGCAAACAAGACAGCATACAGTGCTGGTATATGACATGTGGTGGTTAAACGCTGTAGGCATGATTTGTCAGATTTGCAGTGTTGCAGTGAGTGAGGCCTGCTAAAGCTACATGGGCTGAGAACACCTTCAATGCATTCCACACAAGACTGTGCAATATTAAATAACTGTATACCTCACAACCTTTGCATAAATGATATTCCCACCATGAAAGGTGGACTGTATATGTGCCCATATGTATATCTATATGTACACCAATGTATGTTTATATGTATGTGTGTGTTTGTATATATATATATATATATATATATATATATATATATATATATATATATATATATTTATATATATATATATATATATATAGAGAGAGAGAGAGAGACAGGGTCATAGTTACTGCAACAGATGCCTGCTGACACAGTCATGGACTCAAGCTAAATGTTGAAACTGCATTGGCATCCCTTCTGGCAAAAGCTCTGTACCCATGAACTACCACATAGGTGGTAGTGTACCTAACACCGAAAGTGTGATAAGAGACCATGGGACACAGGTGGACAGTAGTCTCCCCTGTGATAATCACAGTGCCACACTAGTCATGTAATCTGTCTATGTGGCACACCTCATCACATAAGGTGTGTCATCCAGGGAAATATAGGTCAGTGTTCCCCTCTACTCATCACTCATAAAACCTATTATAGAGTACAATGCCCCATTTGGTATATACCTCACAAGACATCTACAGCAACTGGAAAGGCCACAGACATACCACACAAAGAGTAATACCGGCCCCAAACAGATGCCCTATGCAGACCGTCCCACAAAACCACAGCTAGACTGTGTCGCATATCGCCTACCCAGAGGTGACCTCTGCCTAACATACAAAGCTATATCAAACCCAGAGCTGTTGGACATGCTCCACGTAAACAGATCACAATCCCTACATGCTACATGCTCTAGGGACCTAACCTTGTCACCTCAATAAACAGAACATGGTGGAGGGATAGATTCCTATCTCAGAGGCATGCCATACTCTGGAACAAACCACCTATCAATAGCAAACAAAGCTCCTCATTAGCAGTCGTCATGAATAATCCTGATGATTGGATGGGAGATAGGAAATACACCCCGGGAATCACCTCTGTGGCTCTGCTTGACAGGGGCACGTGAAATTAAATTACATGTGTGTCAAAGACCAGGGTAGCGTATGGCTAGGCTTCTATAGGCCCTAGGGCCAATAGCCTATTACCTACTTATGAACTGATATACACCCACATGTAATTGTTGCAATAATTGCTATGTGAGGTTGACTGAGTGTGATGGTGAATTTGTTGGTGAATGTGTCAAAGTTCTGTATATGTGTGATAGCTTAGTGGCAAACTATTTCTGTCATGGTATCTTGTGTCCTAGCTCTGATCCCAGCAAAAGATGTGTATGCTATTGCTAGGCAGAAAAAGCTGTATGGCATACGGTCTGACGTAGTCCCTTAGTATCGACTGGGGTGTGCCATTGTAGGCTAAAGCAGTACATGTATGCTTATTGATTGGTACTGCTGTTGAATCCAAATCCCGTATGAACTGTAGTACTACCTGAAGCTGTAGGCCTAAACAGCACAGTATGGTGTATGTCTACATTGCTTGTAACCACTGTTTTGTGTGTTCCTGTAGTCCTCACAGATTACATACCTTAGGCATAAGGTTTTGTAAGTGCTGACATACAGTACTGTAACGTACACAGGTAAAGCTCATCTGGGTTGCCATAACTTTGCGTCTTGTAGGTATGTCTGATGTGTGTGTGGGTATGCCTGTAACATGCCCTCGGTCATATGTGTGTCACTGGATATAAGTTGACATGGAGCGTGCAGGTAACATGGCATATCTGTAGACTACTGTTACCTCTATTGGTAGATCATGCATATGTGAGATGTGTACTGTGTAGTTAGAAGATGTGGAGCCTGGTGTTGTGCAATACTGATAATTTGTAACATAATCTGTAGGCCTGTGACTGTCAACCATTGTACTACTGTAAGATTGCAAACCCACAGTAGCAATGCCACAGTTGTTGCCACTTACAAACTGTTTCATATCCTTGTAGGTCCCGCTGGTGTGACAGCAAGGCAGCAGACCCATGCTGGTGAGTGTGTTCTACATTTAATATTGCAAATTAAATGTGTATGTCATAGGTGAGGTGTAGGCCATGTACACGTAACACACCTACGCATAATGCATGCTGTGCATGTTTGCTGTGAAACTATGCACATCTCAGTAAGGTGAGTAGCTGCCTGAAACACAGGCAATACACAGGGCATCCCACACAATTGTGGCAATACTGTAGTGGACATTGGATAGGCAGAGTCGATAAACATGCACACAACATACACAACTTTGTCATATGCAGTACATGTTAATATGCTACATATGGCATATTCAGACACCTGCTATAAGGTCACACTCCAGTATATCAAATGTCATCCACACAGCACACATAATATACCTGAGGGGTAGAGGCCTGTCATGGGGCTGTGTGACACTCTTCAACACATAACACATTCATGTTAGGCAATGCTCCCTATTGGGCACCTTACAAACCCATGTAACAACTGGCTGTGAAATGGTGAATGTAGCCATAGTACTGCAGTTCAGGTACAGCATGCTTGGTGCCAGTCTGGCACACATTAGTAGCCTTGAATGACCACATGATGCTGCATGATGATGGTTCATGGTACTACACCCCACCCAGTTACAGTAACCATAGTACTACACATAGCATTAATTGCTATGCACCTCAATGTTGTGTGTGTGCAAACATATGCACCTATACACAATATGCATAGCAATCACCATTTGTACAAAGTGACACATATATGTATTGTAATGCTATTGAGTGTATAGGTTACATGACACACATTGGGTATGTGTGATGTTTAATGTTGCAGTTGTGTTGTAGCATGCCATGTCATGTCTGGCACTGGCATGTCCACAATATATCCTACACTCACCATAACCACTGTACAATGGCTATGTTGAGCAATGGTATTCCATCAGGTATACATGCACCACTTATCCTGTGTGTATACATAGCATGCATGTGCTAAACCTGTGTCCACAATTATCTGCTAAAGACACAGATGCTCTAATCAGAAATGGATATCTATGTGACACACAGATACACATCCAGCCATGGTATGTATACCTGTGAGTGATGGTGCACAGGACATTGCAGAGCTTTTAATACTTGATCAGCAATGTTGTGTCCATGTACACATTGCATTCCAGGGTGAGGCCAATCACTGAACAACAACACACATGCATCAAAGCCATGTATACTGTTATTAGCAAGGGCTGTCTACACTCGCACTGCATGCTGTTGAGCAACACACGTCCTGCATGCTGACACGCGTGATATGACTGTTTGGCTTGTGATACTGTACCCCACCATCAACTGCTATTGAATATGTTCTGGATTGCTGGTGGTGTTTGTGTGTGTGTGTGTGTGTGTGTGTGTGTGTGTGTGTGTGTGTGTGTGTGTGTGTGTGTGTGTGTGTGTGTGTGTGTGTGTGTCTGCTTTAGTGAGGAGTGTATTTGTGTGCATGTGTGCATGTGTTCATGTGTTCATGTGTGCATGTGTGCATGTGTGCATGTGTGCTTGTGTGCATGTGTGCATGTGTTCCGGCATCATGTACAGGTCGTAAAGTGTGTTTCCTGTCTTCTTCTCACAGGTGCTGAGGTTGGGCTGGTTCACTGCAGCAGGGAACCCGATGTCACTGAGCAAAATAGTGATAATGAGGATAGGTGTGTTGAGGCACAGGCATGATTGCCGGGGTCTGTCATTGGGCCACCAATCGACAGTACACAAGTGTCCACCCCATTCATGCACACAGTCATGCTGCCAATACATCCAACACCAATGCCCTTAGCTGAGGGACAGTGTACAGTCGGCATTGGCCAGGACAATGTGGTATCTATGGCACATGCATCCTGACACAGCAGCCATACCCAGATGTCTGGATGGGTACCACATAGGCAGATGTCCAGGGGATTTCGTTGGAGCGCTGCTGCCCATCATGCCCCTGGCAGACATGCCACAGGTCTTACAACCTCATGCATGTTCCAGGCTGTCATGGAGGCACAGGCCCATATGGAACGGTACACCAGACAGGGACTAAGGGCACAGAGGGCACATAACACTGCTATAATTGACACTATCCATGACCTAGCAGTTGCCATCTGTAATTACACTGAGGTCACTGATAGACATTGGGGTGAGACATTAAATGTTCTCCGCAATGTCATGTCCATGTGTCAGGACAGTGCGGGATGGTTGAGACGTTGACATGGACATATGCCAGCAACATCAGCAGCTGGCAGTCGACGCAGACGTCCCTCAAGTCACCGCTGCTCCCGTAGTGCCAGTACCAGCCCCAGCAATGTTGGGAGTGAGCTGTCCATAGACCATCCTAGAAGACCCCGTACACATGGCTCTGGAAAGTCCCAGCAGGGACCTGGGACCAGTGTAGATCTGTCCACCTCTGAGGATAGTACCCAGTCTGGCTTAGTACCTGATACTGTCAGTAGCACACCTGCCAGGCACAGGTACCATATCCATGGCCAGAGATGGTGATTTGTAAAGCCTGGCAGGCACAGTCTGTGGCTGTCCCACAAATCCCCGTATATGGCAGCCACATGGTGGAACTGTGTGGATGCAGACACACACACACAGAAACCAGACACCTAGGGCTAACACATACCCACACACATTACATCAACATTGGCCCATAACAGTACTCTTGGCCCTCACACACACACACACACACACACACACACACACACACACACACACACACACACACACATACATGTCGATTGTATGGCTCAATGTAGGGCTCTGGCAAACCAACAACACACCCTGTGTATATGATGAAACCTGTGCCACCTCCTGTCATCTGTAACATTGATGCAGGAACAGGCTACCATAGTACTGATGCACAGGGTGACTTTATAGCAGTATAGCAATGTTAGCATGTTGTCAACAGTAAAGTGTAATGATATCCTTGAAGGTGTAGCTGAGCAGGCATGATGCATTAAAGCTTTGATTGTCAATGTAGTATTGTTTACACCAGTGTTAGTTCCAATAGTGTATTGTCCGCCAACATGCCACTTGGCTGAGGTGTGTAGTATTGGGAGCATGTGTTAGAGAGTGTACAGTACGTGTGGGATGTGTGTAGCACAGATTTGCAGGTGTACATTTGTGAACATGGTGGAGATGCACTGTCTGCATGTACATGCATAGCGCACACATGGGTAGGGTGACATGCCCTGTATTACACAGTAACACTCCATAGTTCCTATTGTTGGCCAGTATGCATTGTACTACACACATTGTGAAACTTGAGTACACATGTGCGTATGACATGGTTTGACACTGTGCTGCGGGTGATACTGTTACTATATGTCATTGTTTTGCATTCTGGTAGTATACATAACCTCAACAGCCTGACCATAAACAATCATTAGATGATGTCTTGACAACTGACACACAGATGTAGGACACACAGTAACATTTGGATCCTTCAGGTACTATACTATGCCAGTAACCAGTGGTATTCACCTGCACCCATTCCTGAGAGCACTCCTGTTTGGCGTATAGCTCTCTTAGGTACAAGCAATCACAGTAGGGATATGTATGTCCATGTCTGGAAATGCATACTGTGGCCTATAATGCATTGTCCAGATGACACACACATCCTCCACAAGGGTATCATACAGACAGATACTTGTTGTCAAACCCATGCTGTAAAGCTATAAGCCAACTAAAGCATAGTCATCCACCTTTACAAAACATAGTATCCCCACAGTACCATATAGGTAGTATCCACCAACATGTTGAACAGGTACCGATGTGTACATGCAGCCAAGTGTTATATCATCTCTCCTTTGGTAATCACAGATAGAAAGGTATTTTTAAATCCCTCGGTGAATCACATAAGCAATAAGGGGTCTGCATGCATATCCACAAAGGTTGTTGTACACCTATAATGAATAGCCATCATTGACAGACTTTGCTGCGTTTGAACAGGTCTGAAATATACCTCAGCCATAAACCCTCACTCACACTATGCAACAGAAACCGTAATGAGTGTGTGTGACACGGATGATCTAGGCCAGGGATCACTGCAGTGGCTGGGCTTGTCACAAGCATACAGATGTGACCTAAGGTCTGGAAAGTGGCAGTACACTCTGGCAAAGATGACAGATGTGTTCATGGAGAAAGCAGGGTTCCCACCTATGAAATAATTGTGGTCACATGTATGTATATGTATTTGCCACACAGCTACCTGACATGTGCAATGCACATACCGTTGTCATACTGATATGTCATACAGTAGTAAAAGCAAAACTCACAATACATTGACCAACAGTGTCACACACATAGAGCACACACACACACACACACACACACACACACACACACACACACACACACACACACACACACACTCACCAAGTGCAGGATTCAAACCCCTACCTAACTACTGCATGATAACAGCACGAAGCATCAGAGACTATCCATGTGAAACTAACAGTGGGTAAAACTGCCTTCCAGTTTATAGCCTGCTACAGACCACCCTCCCAAAACCAGGAACCCCACTCGGCCTTCCTGAGAACACTGGAAAATATGAATGTCTCTCCAAACACCATTATATTGGGCGACTTCAACTACCCAAATACAGACTGGGAGCATTACTCTAGCTCCAACACCCTAGCCCAAAGGTTCCTAGAATTTATAAACTCAAATGCTATGGAACAACTTGTTACCACTCCCAAAAGAGGGGAAAACATACTGGACCTGATCATCACCAACATGGGGGCTCTATGCTCCAGACCAGAAGTGTATCCCTCACTGGTAAGATCAGACCATAAACTAATCTCACTGGATATTCACATCCCGACCCCACCCCCTGCCCAGAAAACCACAGTGAAAAACTTCTATAAAGCAAATTTCACACTCCTCAAAACCGAGGTGGAATCCTTCAAAGCCCCCGGGCCTGTGGAAAATATGGCCCAGACCGCAGAATCCTTTATAAATGCATCCTATGAACCCCTTCAGGAATGCATGGATCATGCAATCCCAAATAAAACCAAGACCCAATCCTCCAAAGGCAGGCGTCCTGTCTGGTGGACCCCAGCCATAAACAAACTATACAATAGAAGGAGGAAACTACTACATGATAGAGCAAAATCCCAAAAAGGGAAGGCATCTCTGATCAGTATTAGCAAAAGCTACAGACACTCATAAAATCATCTAAGACCAGCTTCGAGAGAAAAATTGCACAGGACACTAAGGATAATCACAAGGCTTTCTTTAGTTATGTTAGGAACCTGGGTGGGAATTCCCAGATATGCTCAGAATTAGTCCAAAATGACAAAAAATACACCAAACCCACAGACATTGCCAACATCCTAGCTGACAGGTTCAGCGCAAATGTCCCCCCCTTCCCACCAAAAGGGCACATATCTATCCCACCAGAGTACTGCCCCCCTGACATCTCAGATGCTCAGGTAAGAGCCACCCTCTCCAAAGCAAAAAACACAGCATCAATGGGACCAGACGGTGTCCCGGGCTGCGTCCTACATGAACTCCAAGAAGAGCTAAACCCGAACATAAAACTACTTTTCAATCTCAGCCTTACTACAGGATATGTACCCAAAGAGTGGCATACAGCAACAGTGGCCCCTCTCCACAAAGGTGATGCCTCAACGGATCCTGGAAACTATCACCCCATAAGCCTGACTAGCTTGGTCTGCAAAACTATGGAAAGGATCATCATGGACCTCATAAATAAAGATATTGGGGACCAACAGATACTGGATCCTACCCAGTTCGGCTTTGTTAAGGGCAGATCTTGCCTCTTAAACCTGGTCGATTTCTTTGAAACAGTCACCAAGGCCATTGACGAGGGGAAGGTGGTCCACACAGCCTACCTGGACCTCGCAAAAGCCTTTGATACAATGCCCCACTTGGGCATTATAGATAAGCTCACCAGCTTAATATAAACCCCTATGTCACTAGATGGGTTGCAAACTCGCTCAAGGACAGAACCCACATGGTTAGAATTGCTGGAGCCATGTCAGACTCCAAACCAGTTATAAGTGGCATCCCACAAGGCTCAGTCCTGGGACCTCTCTTGTTCGGTATATATTTCTTGGAGGTACAGGCCAACACGGAAGCACTGTGGCTGTCCAAGTTCGCAGATGACTGCAAACTAGGCTCCATAATTGACTCTCCATCCGACACAAGCATCCTACAAAAGGAACTCATAGAAACAGACAACTGGTGCCAGAGCCATGGCCTCAAGCTAAACACCAAAAAGTGTATAGTCATTCCCTTTGGCAAAAACAAATTGCCCACAAATTACCACATAGGTGGTAATCCATTAAGTATGGAAAAAGTAATTAGGGACCTGGGGACCCAAGTAGAAAGCAATCTCTCATTTGAAAACCACGTGGCCAAAGTGGTTAGAAAAACATTTTATATAGCCCACCTAATCATGAAGGGATTCACATCTAGATCAGGGGAGGTTATTGTGCCTCTTTACTCATCCCTCATTAGGCTCATAATTGAGTACAATGCCCCTTTTGGGATGTACCTTACCAGACACCTGCAGCAACTGGAAAGACCCCAAAAGTACCTCACCAGGAGGATCAAAGGGCTCAAACAGATGCCATATGTTGCCCGGTTAAAGAAACTCCAGCTCTACTCAGTGGCATACTGCCTGCTCAGAGGCGATCTGTGCCTGACGTATAAAGCCATGTCCAACCCAGAATTAATGGACATGCTGCACCTCAGAAAATCCAAAGCCCATCGAGCTACGCGCTTGAGAGACTTGAACCTCAGCACTGAAATAAATAGGACATGCTGGAGGGACAGATTCATAACCCAGAGGCTCCCTTCACTCTGGAATAAAATCCCAGTCCAGGTTAGGCAGAGTCCCTCATTGACTCTCTTCAAGAGGAATCTTGATGAGTGGATGGGAGATCGTAGGTTTACCCCAGGTATCACTTCTGTGTCACTGTTAGACAGAGGCACAGTATACTAACCTCGAAAAAGGGCATAGCAAAATTCATTTAAAATGGGTGGCGAAAGCCAAACACACTCTGGCTAGGCTTATAAATGCCCTAGGGCAGATAGCCTAGTATGAACCTATGAACCTATAATAGAGCAGTACACATTACCACGATGTGCTATACACATTACTGGAAGTTTTCCTTACCATAGGTATATTTGCAGGATGATGACATCATCAGACTTGACACAGATAAGTATACCACTTTTGAGGTGTTTTACTACTCTCCAAAAAGGTTTCTCCTCTCCCAGGAGTTCACACACAAACACACAGTTGTCAAGTACAGGATTCAAACCCCTACCTAGCTACTTTATGATACTAGAGGAGTACACGTTTGCGCAATGCACTATACACATTACTGTGAGTTCTCCTTTCCACAGGTATATTTGTAGAATGGTGACATCACCAGACTAGACAAAGTGGGTTACTTTAGGTGACATTAGGTGGGCTACATAGAAGGAATGTCTAAACACTTTGGCCATGTGAACATCAAAGGAGAGTTTACTATCTCACTCGGTCCCCAGGGCCATAATTACTTTCTCCGTACATACTGGATTACCACCTATGTGGTAATTTGTGTGCACTTTGTTTTATCCAAAAGGGAAGACTAAGCATTCTTTTGCATTCTGCTTGAGGGCATTGCTTTGACACCAGGTATCTGTCTCTGTAAGACCCTTCTGGAGGATGTCTGTGTCAGCAGTAGAGTCAGTTATAGACCACCGTTAGCAGTCATCTGCAAACCTGTTCAGCCATACTCCTCCCTTGCTTGCCTGTATCTCTGAGCAGTATCTACTGAACAGGTGGTGTCCCAGGACCAAGACCTGTGGGATGCCACTTGTGACTGGTTTATAGTCAGACATGGCAACTGCAACTCTGAACATGTGTGTTTGATCTGTGAGCCAGTTGCCCACCCATCCTGTGACATAGCTGTTAATGTTCAAGCTGGTAAGCTTGTCCATGAAGACAGAGTGGGGAATGGTGTTGAAAGTCCTTATTGAGGTCCAGGTGGGCTGTGTGGACTAATTTCACCTCCATCTACGTCCTTGGTAACTGTTTCAAATCTGTCAACTAGGTTTAGGAGGCAGGATCTGCCTTTAACAAAGCCAAGTTGGGTAGAGTCCAGTGTCTGCAGGTCCCCAATGTCTCTGTTTATGGGTTCCATAATAATTTGCTCCATAGCTTTGCAGACCAGGCTGAGTAGACCTATAGGGCAATGGGTTCCAGGTTCTGTTGTGGCACCCCCTTTGTGGAGCTGGATGACTGTTGGTGTATGCCATTCTTTGGGTACATGGCCTGTGGTAAGTTTGAGTCTGGACATTGAATGTAGGTGAGGGTGTAGTTCCGTTTGGGGCTGGTGTAAGATGCGACCTGGAACACCATCCTGTCCCATTGATGTTGTGTTCTTAGCTTTGGAGGGGGCTGTCTTTACCTGCATGTCCATGAAGTCTGGGGCTCTGCATTCTTCTGGGATGGACACAGGCCCTTTTGGGGGTGATGGCAGTGGAGTTTGCACTAACCTGTCCCCCAGGATGTGGCCAATGTAAGTTGGTTCATTGTATTTCTTGCCATTTGTCAGTAGCTGACAGCATATTTGGAAGTTGCCACCTAAATGTTTGGTATAGCTAACGAAGGATTTGTGGTTGTTATTCTAACATTCCTTGGCAATTTGTCTTTAGAAACTGGCCTTGGATTCTTTTATGAGCAATCATTGTGCCTTCCTAATAATGATCAGTGATGCCTTTCCTTTTGTGAAGTTTGCTCTGTCATGTGTTCGTTTCCTCCTTCTGTTGTATAGCTTTTTTATGGGTGACAACCACCAGATTGGTTTCTTCTTTTTGGAGGAGTGCATCTTGGTTTTATTTGGCATGATTTGATCCCTGCATCCCTGTAGATGTTCATAGAATGCACTTGTAGATGATTTGGCAGACTGTATAGCATTATCCTATAGCAAGAGGGCTTTGGAACTTTCCACTTTGGTCTTGGGAAGTGTGCAGTTTGCTTTTGAAAATGTCTTCTCATTGGTTTCCTTGACTGGGGGGGATGTGGTTGTCCAGTGTGATCAATTTATGATCTGATATTACCAGTGAGGGGTTTATCTCTGCTGTGGAACATTGGTACCCCATTTTGGTGATGAAAAGGTCCAGTATGTTGTCACCTCTAGTGGGTGTGGTGACCAGCTGTTTCATGGCATTTGGGTTTTAAACTCTAGAAAACATTGGGCAAAGGATGTTGTACACAAGTAATTCTCCCACTCAATGTTTGGGTAGTTGTATTCTCCTCATATAATGGTGCTTGATAGGACCTTTATATTTTCCACTATTCTCAGGAATACTAAGTGAGGTTCCCGAGACAAGGTAGGTGATCTGTAGCAGGCTACAATCTGATAAGTGGCTTTGCCCAGTGTTAGTTGCACTTGCATGGTCTCCAAGGCCTCATGCTGTGCCACTAACCTGATGGTGTGGGTATCCATAAGGTAAATGGATACACCCCTTCCTTTTGTATTTCACTCATGGTTTTGGGTCCGAAGATCAGAGGATATGTGAGTGTTTTACGTGGAGAATGTCCAATAGCTCTGTGTTTGACATAGCTTTGTATGTTAGGCCGAGATCACCTCTGAGTAGGCAATATGCGAGAGAGTACAGCTGGAGGATTTTGAAATGGTCTGTGTATGACATGTATTTCAGGCCACTAATGCTTTTTGTGAGGTATTGCTGCAGGCTTTCCAGTTGTTGTACATGTCTTGTGAGGTACATAGCAAAAGGGTCATTGTACTCCATTATGGATCTAGTGAGTGATGAGTAGAGGGGAACAATGTCCTCTTCTATTCTGCATGAGACACCTTTTGTGATGAGGTGTGCCACATAGAAGGATTTCCTGACTACTGTGGGGATGTGATTATCACAGGTGTGTCCACTGTCCACCTGTGACCCAAGGTCTTTTATCACACTTTCAGTGTTAAGTATACTATCGCCTATGTTATAGTTCATGGCTACAGAGTTTTTACCAAAGGGGATAACAGTGCATGTTTTGGCATTGAGCTTGAACCCATGGCTTTGACACCAGCCATCTGTCTCAGTGAGGCCCTTTTGTAGGATGTCCACATCTTTAGTATTTACAATTATGGCTCCTAGTTTGCAGTCATCTGGAAACTTCATTAGCCACAGACCTTCCATGTTAAAGTTTACTTCAGGGAAGTAGATACAAAACAGGACAGGACCCAGGACTAGGCCCTGTGGTACTGCACTCATCACTCATCCAAAGACATACTTGGAGTCTGTTACTTTCACAGTGTGTGTTCTGTCAGTAAGCCAGTTGGCAACCCATCTTGTGACATAGCAATTTATACCTAGTTTAGTGGGTTTATCTATAATTCCAGAGTGTGGGATGGTGTGGAAAGCTGTGGCAGGATCTACATAGGCTGTGTGAAACACCTTACCCTTGTCTATGGTTCTGGTGACTGCTTCACTGTCATCTATTAGGTGTAGGAGACATGATCTGCATTTTGCAGACCCAACATGGTTGTGGTCCAGAATTTGTGGATTACCAATGTCTTTTTATATAAGTTGTATGATGATACATTCCATGGCCTTGCAGAACAGGCTTGTCAGGCTAATGGGGTGCTATTTCCTGGGGTCCATGGTCTCTCCACCCTTGTGTAGTAGGATAACCGTTGCTGTGCACCATTCAACAGGCACAGAGGTGATGTATATGTCTCTGTAAGACCCTTCTGGAGGATGTCTGTGTCAGCAGTAGAGTCAGTTATAGACCACAGTTAGCAGTCATCTGCAAACCTGTTCAGCCATACTCCTCCCATGCTTGCCTGTATCTCTGAGCAGTATCTACTGAACAGGTGGTGTCCCAGGACCAAGACCTGTGGGATGCCACTTGTGACTGGTTTATAGTCGGACATGGCACCCGCAACTCTGAACATGTGTGTTTGATCTGTGAGCCAGTTGCCCACCCATCCTGTAACATAGCTGTTAATGTTCAAGCTGGTAAGCTTGTCCATGATGACAGAGTGGGGAATGGTGTTGAAAGTCCTTAGTGAGGTCCAGGTGGGCTGTGTGGACTAATTTCACCTCCATCTATGTCCTTGGTAACTGTTTCAAATCTGTCAACTAGGTTTAGGAGGCAGGATCTGCCTTTAACAAAGCCAAGTTGGGTAGAGTCCAGTGTCTGCAGGTCCCCAATGCCTCTGTTTATGGGTTCCATGATAATTTGCTCCATAGCTTTGCAGACCAGGCTGAGTAGACCTATAGGGCAATGGTTTCCAGGTTCTGTTGTGGCACCCCCTTTGTGGAGCTGGATGACTGTTGGTGTATGCCATTCTTTGGGTACATGGCCTGTGGTAAGTTTGAGTCTGGACATTGAATGTAGGTGAGGGTGTAGTTCCTTTTGGGGCTGGTGTAAGATGCAGCCTGGAACACCATCCTGTCCCATTGATGTTGTGTTCTTAGCTTTGGAGGGGGCTGTCTTTACCTGCATGTCCATGAAGTCTGGGGCTCTGCATTCTTCTGGGATGGACACAGGCCCTTTTGGGGGTGATGGCAGTGGAGTTTGCACTTACCTGTCCCCCAGGATGTGGCCAATGTAAGTTGGTTCAGTGTATTTCTTGCCATTTGTCAGTAGCTGACAGCATATTTGGAAGTTGCCACCTAAATGTTTGGTATAGCTAACGAAGGATTTGTGGTTGTTATTCTAACATTCCTTGGCAATTTGTCTTTAGAAACTGGCCTTGGATTCTTTTATGAGCGATCATTGTGTCTTCCTAATAATGATCAGTGATGCCTTTCCTTTTGTGAAGTTTGCTCTGTCATGTGTTCGTTTCCTCCTTCTGTTGTATAGCTTTTTTATGGGCGACAACCACCAGATTGGTTTCTTCTTTTTGGAGGAGTGCATCTTGGTTTTATTTGGCATGTTTTGATTCCTGCATCCCTGTAGATGCTCATAGAATGCACTTGTAAATGATTTGGCAGATTGTATAGCATTATCCTATAGCAAGGGGGCTTTGAAACTTTCCACTTTGGCCTTGGGAAGTGTGCAGTTTGCTTTTGAAAATGTCTTCTCATTAGTTTCCTTGACTGAGGAGGGATGTGGATGTCCAGTGTGATCAATTTATGATCTGATATTACCAGTGAGGGGTTTATCTCTGCTGTGGAACATTGGTACCCCATTTTGGTGATGAACAGGTCCAGTATGTTGTCACCTCTAGTGGGTGTGGTGACCAGCTGTTCCATGGCCTTTGGGTTATAAACTCTAGAAAACATTGGGCAAAGGATGTTGTACACAAGTAATTCTCCCACTCAATGTTTGGGTAGTTGTATTCTCCTCATATAATGGTGCTTGATAGGACCTTTATATTTTCCACTATTCTCAGGAATACTAAGTGAGGTTCCAGAGACAAGGTAGGTGATCTGTAGCAGGCTACAATCTGATAAGCAGCTTTGCCCAATGTTAGTTGCACTTGCATGTTCTCCAAGGCCTCATGCTGTGCCACTAACCTGATGGTGTGGGTATCCATAAGGTAAATGGATACACCCCTTCCTTTTGTATTTCACTCATGGTTTTGGTTCCGAAGATCAGAGGATATGTGAGTGTTTTACGTAGAGAATGTCCAACAGCTCTGTGTTTGACATCGCTTTGTATGTTAGGCAGAGATCACCTCTGAGTATGCGATATGCGAGAGAGTACAGCTGGAGGATTTTGAAATGGTCTGTGTACAACATGTATTTCAGGCCACTAATGCTTTTTGTGAGGTATTGCTGCAGGCTTTCCAGTTGTTGTACATGTCTTGTGAGGTACACAGCAAAAGGGGCATTGTACTCCATTATGGATCTAGTGAGTGATGAGTAGAGGGGAACAATGTCCTCTTCTATTCTGCATGAGACAACTTTTGTGATGAGGTGTGCCACATAGAAGGATTTCCTGATTACTGTGGGGATGGGATTATCACAGGTGTGTCCACTGTCCACCTGTGACCCAAGGTCTTTTATCACACTTTCAGTGTTAAGTATACTATCGCCTATGTTATAGTTCATGGCTACAGAGTTTTTACCAAAGGGGATAACAGTGCATGTTTTGGCATTGAGCTTGAACCCATGGCTTTGACACCAGCCATCTGTCTCAGTGAGGCCCTTTTGTAGGATGTCCACATCTTTAGTATTTACAATTATGGCTCCTAGTTTGCAGTCCTCTGGAAACTTCTGTAGCCACAGACCTTCCATGTTAAAGTTTACTTCAGCGAAGTAGATACTAAACAGGACAAGACACAGGACTGGACCTTGTGGTACTGCACTCATCATTGGTCCAAAGTCATACATGGAGTCTGCTACTTTCACAGTGTGTGTTCTGTCAGTAAGCCTGTTGGCAACCCATCTTGTGACATAGCAATTTATACCTAGTTTAGTGGGTTTATCTATAATTCCAGAGTGTGGGATGGTGTGGAAAGCTGTGGCAGGATCTACATAGGCTGTGTGAAACACCTTACCCTTATCTATGGTTCTGGTGACTGCTTCACTGTCATCTATTAGGTGTAGGAGACATGATATGCATTTTGCAGTCCCAACATGGTTGTGGTCCAGAATTTGTGGATTACCAATGTCTTTTTTTATAAGTTGTATGATGATACATTCCATGGCCTTGCAGAACAGGCTCATCAGGCTAATGGGGTGCTGTTCCCTGGGGTCCATGGTCTCTCCACCCTTGTGTAGTAGGATAACCGTCACTGTGCACCATTCAGCAGGCACAGAGGTGAGGTATCTGTCTCTGTAAGACCCTTCTGGAGGATGTCTGTGTCAGCAGTAGAGTCAGTTATAGACCACAGTTAGCAGTCATCTGCAAACCTGTTCAGCCATACTCCTCCCATGCTTGCCTGTATCTCTGAGCAGTATCTACTGAACAGGTGGTGTCCCAGGACCAAGACCTGTGGGATGCCACTTGTGACTGGTTTATAGTCGGACATGGCACCCGCAACTCTGAACATGTGTGTTTGATCTGTGAGCCAGTTGTCCACCCATCCTGTGACATAGCTGTTAATGTTCAAGCTGGTAAGCTTGTCCATGATGACAGAGTGGGGAATGGTGTTGAAAGTCCTTAGTGAGGTCCAGGTGGGCTGTGTGGACTAACTTCACCTCCATCTATGTCCTTGTTAACTGTTTCAAATCTGTCAGCTAGGTTTAGGAGGCAGGATCTGCCTTTAACAAAGCCAAGTTGGGTAGAGTCCAGTGTCTGCAGGTGCCCAATGTCTCTGTTTATGGGTTCCATGATAATTTGCTCCATAGCTTTGCAGACCAGGCTGAGTAGACCTATAGGGCAATGGTTTCCAGGTTCTGTTGTGGCACCCCCTTTGTGGAGCTGGATGACTGTTGGTGTATGCCATTCTTTGGGTACATGGCCTGTGGTAAGTTTGAGTCTGGACATTGAATGTAGGTGAGGGTGTAGTTCCTTTTGGGGCTGGTGTAAGATGCAGCCTGGAACACCATCCTGTCCCTATGATGTTGTGTTCTTAGCTTTGGAGGGGGCTGTCTTTACCTGCATGTCCATGAAGTCTGGGGCTCTGCATTCTTCTGGGATGGACACAGGCCCTTTTGGGGGTGATGGCCGTGGAGTTTGCACTTACCTGTCCCCCAGGATGTGGCCAATGTAAGTTGGTTCAGTGTATTTCTTGCCATTTGTCAGTAGCTGACAGCATATTTGGAAGTTGCCACCTAAATGTTTGGTATAGCTAACGAAGGATTTGTGGTTGTTATTCTAACATTCCTTGGCAATTTGTCTTTAGAAACTGGTCTTGAATTATTTTATGAGCGATCATTGTGTCTTCCTAATAATGATCAGTGATGCCTTTCCTTTTGTGAAGTTTGCTCTGTCATGTGTTCGTTTCCTCCTTCTGTTGTATAGCTTTTTTATGGGTGACAACCACCAGATTGGTTTCTTGTTTTTGGAGGAGTGCATCTTGGTTTTATTTGGCATGTTTTGATCCCTGCATCCCTGTAGATGCTCATAGAATGCACTTGTAAATGATTCGGCAGATTGTATAGCATTATCCTATAGCAAGGGGGCTTTGGAACTTTCCACTTTGGTCTTGGGAAGTGTGCAGTTTGCTTTCGAAAATGTCTTCTCATTGGTTTCCTTGACTGGGGGGGTTGGTGTGGATGTCCAGTGTGATCAATTTATGATCTGATATTACCAGTGAGGGGTTTATCTCTGCTGTGGAACATTGGTACCCCATTTTGGTGATGAACAGGTCCAGTATGTTGTCACCTCTAGTGGGTGTGGTGACCAGCTGTTCCAGGGCGTTTGGGTTTTAAACTCTAGAAAACATTGGGCAAAGGATGTTGTACACAAGTAATTCTCCCACTCAATGTTTGGGTAGTTGTATTCTCCTCATATAATGGTGCTTGATAGGACCTTTATATTTTCCACTATTCTCAGGAATACTAAGTGAGGTTCCAGAGACAAGGTAGGTGATCTGTAGCAGGCTACAATCTGATAAGCAGCTTTGCCCAATGTTAGTTGCACTTGCATGTTCTCCAAGGCCTCATGCTGTGCCACTAACCTGATGGTGTGGGTATCCATAAGGTAAATGGATACACCCCTTCCTTTTGTATTTCACTCATGGTTTTGGTTCCGAAGATCAGAGGATATGTGAGTGTTTTATGTGGAGAATGTCCAACAGCTCTGTGTTTGACATCGCTTTGTATGTTAGGCAGAGATCACCTTTGAGTATGCGATATGCGAGAGAGTACAGCTGGAGGATTTTGAAATGGTCTGTGTATGACATGTATTTCAGGCCACTAATAATTTTTGTGAGGTATTGCTGCAGGCTTTCCAGTTGTTGTACATGTCTTGTGAGGTACATAGCAAAAGGGGCATTGTACTCCATTATGGATCTAGTGAGTGATGAGTAGAGGGGAACAATGTCCTCTTCTATTCTGCATGAGACAACTTTTGTGATGAGGTGTGCCACATAGAAAGATTTCCTGACTACTGTGGGGATATGATTATCACAGGTGTGTCCACTGTTCACCTGTGACCCAAGGTCTTTTATCACACTTTCAGTGTTAAGTATACTATCGCCTATGTTATATTTCATGGCTACAGAGTTTTTACCAAAGGGGATAACAGTGCATGTTTTGGCATTGAGCTTGAACTCATGGCTTTGACACCAGCCATCTGTCTCAGTGAGGCCCTTTTGTAGGATGTCCACATCTTTAGTATTTACAATTATGGCTCCTAGTTTGCAGTCCTCTGGAAACTTCTGTAGCCACAGACCTTCCATGTTAAAGTTTACTTCAGGGAAGTAGATACTAAACAGGAAAAGACACAGGACTGGACCTTGTGGTACTGCACTCATCACTGGTCCAAAGTCATACATGGAGTCTGCTACTTTCACAGTGTGTGTTCTGTCAGTAAGCCTGTTGGCAACCCATCTTGTGACATAGCAATTTATACCTAGTTTAGTGGGTTTATCTATAATTCCAGAGTGTGGGATGGTGTGGAAAGCTGTGGCAGGATCTACATAGGCTGTGTGAAACACCTTACCCTTGTCTATGGTTCTGGTGACTGCTTCACTGTCATCTATTAGGTGTAGGAGACATGATATGCATTTTGCAGACCCAACATGGTTGTGGTCCAGAATTTGTGGATTACCAATGTCTTTTTTTATAAGTTGTATGATGATACATTCCATGGCCTTGCAGAACAGGCTCATCAGGCTAATGGGGTGCTATTTCCTGGGGTCCATGGTCTCTCCACCCTTGTGTAGTAGGATAACCATCACTGTGCACCATTCAGCAGGCACAGAGGTGAGGTATCTGTCTCTGTAAGACCCTTCTGGAGGATGTCTGTGTCAACAGTAGAGTCAGCTATAGACCAGCCATCTGTCTCAGTGAGCCCCTTTTGTAGGATGTCCACATCTTTAGTATTTACAATTATGGCTCCTAGTTTGCAGTCATCTGGAAACTTCATTAGCCACAGACCTTCCATGTTAAAGTTTACTTCAGGGAAGTAGATACAAAATAGGACAGGACCCAGGACTAGGCCCTGTGGTACTGCACTCATCACTCATCCAAAGTCATACTTGGAGTCTGTTACTTTCACAGTGTGTGTTCTGTCAGTAAGCCAGTTGGCAACCCATCTTGTGACATAGCAATTTATACCTAGTTTAGTGGGTTTATCTATAATTCCAGAGTGTGGGATGGTGTGGAAAGCTGTGGCAGGATCTACATAGGCTGTGTGAAACACCTTACCCTTGTCTATGGTTATGGTGACTGCTTCACTGTCGTCTATTAGGTGTAGGAGACATGATCTGCATTTTGCAGACCCAACATGGTTGTGGTCCAGAATTTGTGGATTACCAATGTCTTTTTTTATAAGTTGTATGATGATACATTCCATGGCCTTGCAGAACAGGCTCATCAGGCTAATGGGGTGCTATTTCCTGGGGTCCATGGTCTCTCCACCCTTGTGTAGTAGGATAACCGTTGCTGTGCACCATTCAGCAGGCACAGAGGTGAGGTATCTGTCTCTGTAAGACCCTTCTGGAGGATGTCTGTGTCAGCAGTAGAGTCAGTTATAGACCACAGTTAGCAGTCATCTGCAAACCTGTTCAGCCATACTCCTCCCATGCTTGCCTGTTTCTCTGAGCAGTATCTACTGAACAGGTGGTGTCCCAGGACCAAGACCTGTGGGATGCCACTTGTGACTGGTTTATAGTCGGACATGGCACCCGCAACTCTGAACATGTGTGTTTGATCTGTGAGCCAGTTGTCCACCCATCCTGTGACATAGCTGTTAATGTTCATGCTGGTAAGCTTGTCCATGATGACAGAGTGGGGAATGGTGTTGAAAGTCCTTAGTGAGGTCCAGGTGGGCTGTGTGGACTAACTTCACCTCCATCTATGTCCTTGGTAACTGTTTCAAATCTGTCAGCTAGGTTTAGGAGGCAGGATCTGCCTTTAACAAAGCCAAGTTGGGTAGAGTCCAGTGTCTGCAGGTCCCCAATGTCTCTGTTTATGGGTTCCATGATAAGTTGCTCCATAGCTTTGCAGACCAGGCTGAGTAGACCTATAGGGCAATGGTTTCCAGGTTCTGTTGTGGCACCCCCTTTGTGGAGCTGGATGACTGTTGGTGTATGCCATTCTTTGGGTACATGGCCTGTGGTAAGTTTGAGTCTGGACATTGAATGTAGGTGAGTGTGTAGTTCCTTTTGGGGCTGGTGTAAGATGCAGCCTGGAACACCATTCTGTCCCTTTGATGTTGTGTTCTTAGCTTTGGAGGGGGCTGTCTTTACCTGCATGTCCATGAAGTCTGGGGCTCTGCATTCTTCTGGGATGGACACAGGCCCTTTTGGGGGTGATGGCAGTGGAGTTTGCACTTACCTGTCCCCCAGGATGTGGCCAATGTAAGTTGCTTCAGTGTATTTCTTGCCATTTGTCAGTAGCTGACAGCATATTTGAAAGTTGCCACCTAAATGTTTGGTATAGCTAACGAAGGATTTGTGGTTGTTATTCTAACATTCCTTGGCAATTTGTCTTTAGAAACTGGCCTTGAATTATTTTATGAGCGATCATTGTGTCTTCCTAATAATGATCAGTGATGCCTTTCCTTTTGTGAAGTTTGCTCTGTCATGTGTTCGTTTCCTCCTTCTGTTGTATAGCTTTTTTATGGGTGACAACCACCAGATTGGTTTCTTCTTTTTGGAGGAGTGCATCTTGGTTTTATTTGGCATGTTTTGATCCCTGCATCCCTGTAGATGCTCATAGAATGCACTTGTAAATGATTCAGCAGATTGTATAGCATTATCCTATAGCAAGGGGGCTTTGGAACTTTCCACTTTGGTCTTGGGAAGTGTGCAGTTTGCTGTTGAAAATGTCTTCTCATTGGTTTCCTTGACTGGGGGGGTTGGTGTGGATGTCCAGTGTGATCAATTTATGATCTGATATTACCAGTGAGGGGTTTATCTCTGCTGTGGAACATTGGTACCCCATTTTGGTGATGAACAGGTCCAGTATGTTGTCACCTCTAGTGGGTGTGGTGACCAGCTGTTCCAGGGCGTTTGGGTTTTAAACTCTAGAAAACATTGGGCAAAGGATGTTGTACACAAGTAATTCTCCCACTCAATGTTTGGGTAGTTGTATTCTCCTCATATAATGGTGCTTGATAGGACCTTTATATTTTCCACTATTCTCAGGAATACTAAGTGAGGTTCCTGAGACAACGTAGGTGATTTGTAGCAGGCTACAATCTGATAAGCAGCTTTGCCCAGTGTTAGTTGCACTTGCATGGTCTCCAAGGCCTCATGCTGTGCCACTAACCTGATGGTGTGGGTATCCATAAGGTAAATGGATACACCCCTTCCTTTTGTATTTCACTCATGGTTTTGGGTCCGATGATCAGAGGATATGTGAGTGTTTTACGTGGAGAATGTCCAACAGCTCTGTGTTTGACATAGCTTTGTATGTTAGGCAGAGATCACCTCTGAGTAGGCGATATGCAAGAGAGTACAGCTGGAGGATTTTGAAATGGTCTGTGTATGACATGTATTTCAGGCCACTAATGCTTTTTGTGTGGTATTGCTGCAGGCTTTCCAGTTGTTGTACATGTCTTGTAAGGTACATAGCAAAAAGGGCATTGTACTCCATTATGGATCTAGTGAGTGATGAGTAGAGGGGAACAATGTCCTCTTCTATTCTGCATGAGACACCTTTTGTGATGAGGTGTGCCACATAGAAGGATTTCCTGACTACTGTGGGGATGTGATTATCACAGCTGTGTCCACTGTCCACCTGTGACCCAAGGTCTTTTATCACACTTTCAGTGTTAAGTTTACTATCACCTATGTTATAGTTCATGGCTACAGAGTTTTTACCAAAGGGGATAACAGTGCATGTTTTGGCATTGAGCTTGAGCCCATGGCTTTGACACCAGCCATCTGTCTCAGTGAGGCCCTTTTGTAGGATGTCCACATCTTTAGTATTTACAATTATGGCTCCTAGTTTGCAGTCCTCTGGTAACTTCATTAGCCACAGACCTTCCATGTTAAAGTTTACTTCAGGGAAGTATATACAAAACAGGACAGGACCCAGGACTAGGCCCTGTGGTACTGCACTCATCACTGGTCCAAAGTCATACTTGGAGTCTATTACTTTCACAGTGTGTGTTCTGTCAGTAAGCCATTTGGCAACCCATCTTGTGACATAGCAATTTATACCTAGTTTAGTGAGTTTATCTATAATTCCAGAGTGTGGGATGGTGTGGAAAGCTGTGGCAGGATCTACATAGGCTGTGTGAAACACCTTACCCTTGTCTATGGTTCTGGTGACTGTTTCGCTGTCATCTATTAGGTGTAGGAGACATGATCTGCATTTTGCAGACCCAACATGGTTGTGGTCCAGAATTTGTGGATTACCAATGTCTTTTTTTATAAGTTGTATGATGATACATTCCATGGCCTTGCAGAGCAGGCTCATCAGGCTAATGGGGTGCTATTTCCTGGGGTCCATGGTCTCTCCACCCTTGTGTAGTAGGATAACCATCGCTGTGCACCATTCAGCAGGCACAGAGCCTGAGGTGAGGCTATGACTTGAACATGGTACGTCGGTGTGGTGCCTGTTCATTCTGTAGTTTGTGTAGAACACAGCCTGGAAAGTTATCTGGTCCCATGGATGCTGTGATACTGGCTTTGGAGAGTCATTTTTACCTGTGCAGCCATGATGACAGCAACTTTGCAGTCTTCCATTATAGAGATGTGCTCTTTCATGGGTGAGAGGGGGGTAAGGTTAACACTGATCATATCTGTCAGGATGTTGGCAATATTAGTTGGGTCTGTATATTTAGTGCGATTGAGCTGTAACTCAGAGTAGATCAGAGTGTTGCCATGACATGGACCTGCCTTTTGGGCAGAGATCTCCTGAGTAGACAGTATGCAATGGAGTACAGATTGAGTTAAATTCAGTCTTGTTGCATGGGGCAACTGTTTGAGGCCAGTAATCCTCCTGCTGAGGTACTTCATTGGTCTTTCCAGCTGCTGAAGGTGCCTAGTCAGATTTATCGCAGGTGTGTTGTGGTACTCTCTGACGGGTCTGATGTCTGATGGGTAGAGGGAACCTCCTTTGACATACATGCAAAGACCTTGGCAGTTTTTGGGAACACATAGCATGATTTTCTGACCACTTTGTGAATGTGTTTCTGGAAGTACAGATGACTATCCACATTTGTCCATAGATCCCTTATTATCACCTCCATATTTAGGGTGTTGGCACCTATGTGGTATTTGTATGACTGTAGCTCGAGGACATACTTTTGACACCACATCTGTCTGACTGAGACCCTTTTTAAGGATGTCTCTGTTGTCCCAAACATCGATTATATGACAAATTTTTGGCAGTCATCCACAAACTTTGCTAAACATAGCCCTCCTGTGTTTGACTGTATTTCTGAATTTCTGAAGGTGATTTCTCCTGTCCACCTGGTGAATCTGGGCATACTGGGACAATGCAGCAATTGCCTCATGTACACAGACAACCCTCTCCTCCTACCACCCAACACTACAACCTGTGAGAGATGCACTTACATAGCCAAAATGGAAGCAAAGCTCTCTCCACCCAAGTTTGTGCTAAATAGTCAAGAGGAGAAGGTTAACACCCACACTACACCTCAAGCAACACATAGCCCTTCTAAACCCGCACCACCAACACCCACATATAGCAACACTAAATCCACATATGCAGAGGCCCTTAACTGTAACCTGCCCAAGCAACAAAGAACTCTGAAGCTAAAACGCAAACAAACACCAATCACAACCAATGTGTCACATAGTTCACAACACCAGTGTGCCACCCAGCAACAGCCCCTAAGGCAAGACAATGTACCTAACACTTTAGTCATAGGTGACTCTATAGTCTGGCACACTGATGACCCACTCACCAGGTTGAATAAGGAGAAAATTACAGTCAGCTGCCTGTCGGGTGCCAGGATCCGCCACATAACACATGCACTCAAGTCACTTCACAACAAGTACAAATATGACTCTGTCATTGTCCATGTTGGAGTGAATGACTTGAGGCACTCCTGGACTACATGAAAAGAGACATGGAAGAGCTCTCGGATCATGTGGCCCAGGCAGGTATGACCCTAGCCCTGAGTAGCATCCTGCCTTCGCCCAGAATGATACCACAATATAAGGATAAAATGATTGACTTCAACAATTGGCTAAGCTTATGGTGTCATTCAAAGGGGATCCAGTATCTGTCTGCCTGGGATGACATGATTGACAGACCATGATGCTTTGCCAGAGATAGTCTGCACCTGTCGCCCCTGGGATTCAGGTTACTGGCTAAGGCTCTTGCCACCCCTATAGTGCCTTTTTTAGGCAAACTTCAAAGGACAAAACCACCACCATAACAGGTACAAGCATGCAAAATTTGAAGGTGATGCTACTCAATGCTAGAAGTCTAAACCTCAAAATGCACTCTCTCGAGGCACTCCTAAAAATGGAGAACATCAATATCTGTGCAGTAACTGAGACCTGGTTCAAGGCTCCAGAGAGCACCCCTGCAATACCAGGCTACAACTCTTACCACACTTTTCGGCCACCAAACCAGGACCGAAACACTAAAGGTGGAGGAGTGTCAATATTCACCAAGGATATTCACACCACCAGGCTAGATGGCCAACACAATGTGTCTGAAATTCTCCAAGTGCAACTAACACTAGGTAAGACTGCAATCCAAATTGTAGCTTGCTACAGATCCCCCACCATACCCCAAGATTCTCACTACACCTTTTTAAACATACTGGAAAATATTAAGATAGAACCAAACACCCTAATACTGGGTGGTTTTAACTACCCTGCCATTAACTGGGAAAACTACTCATGTCCCAACACCTTTGCGCAACGGTTCTTGGAATTCATAAATTCCAACGCCCTGGATCAACTAATCCATAGTCCCACCAGGGGCTCCAATATCCTAGACCTGGTCATTACCAACATGGCAAATCAATGCTCCATACCTATAGTCACCCCCTCGTTAGTCAGGTCTGACCATAAGCTAATCACCCTTAATTAACATCCACATCCCACCCCCACCCCCCAGTAAAGAAACCACCATAAAAAACTTCTCCAAAGCCAACTTCATGCTACTCAAGTCAGAAGTGACAAACTTCATGACACCCATGCAGACGGGAACTGAAAGTTCAACTGCTGAATCCTACACTAAGGCACTGTACGAGCACATCCACTCATGCATGAATCGTGCCATCCCAAATAGAACCAAAATGCTCTCATCCAAAAAAGGAAGCCAATCTGGTGGTCCCCTGCCATAAACAAACCTTACAACAAAAGGAAGAAACTTTTGCAGAAAAGAGGAAAATCCCAGGATGCAAAAAACTCCCTTACTAGCCTCAGTAAGAAACTGAGATTCCTTATAAAATCCTCCAAAGCTAGTTATGAAAATAAAATTGCCAAAGATTCCAAAGACAACCACAAAGCATTCTATAACTATATCAAGAATCTAAATGGCAATGCTCAGATCTGCTCTGAGCTAAAACAGAATGGCAATAAATATACTGATCCAAAGGATATTGCCAATATCCTGGCAGATCGATTCAGTGCCAAATTCACCCCCCTCTCACCCCCTAAATGGCCCATTTCAATACCGGAAGATTGCCAAATTCCAGTAATAACGGCCACACAGGTACAAAACGCACTCTCTAAAGCCAAGAATACAGCATCCATGGGACCAGATGACATCCCGGGCTGTGTACTACATGAACTACAATATGAACTGGCACCTCACCTAAGTGTCATGTTTAATCATAGTCTCACCTCAGGTTTCGTGCCCACTGAGTGGCGCAGAGCTACAGTTATCCCAATCCACAAGGGGGGATCCACCTTGGATCCCGGAAACTACCATCCCATCAGTCTGACAAGCCTTATCTGCAAGGCCATGGAGCGTATTATCATGGAACTTATAAACAAAGACATTGGCAACCGTCAAACACTGGACCCCACCCAGTTTGGGTTTGTGAAGGGCCGATCTCGTCTCCTGAACCTGATTGACTTCTTTGAATCAGTCTCCAGAGCCATGGGCAAGGGTAAGGTTGTCCACACAGCCTATCTAGACCTTGCCAAGGCCTTTGACACCATCCCCGACTCTGGAATCATAGATAAACTTACTAAGTTGGGTATTAATCCCTATGTCACCCAATGGGTTGCTAAATGGCTTACTGATAGAACCCACACTGTAAAAGTAGCCGACTCCAAATCCAGCTCCAGACAAGTGACAAGTGGAGTACCTCAGGGTTCAGTCCTGGGGCCGCTCTTGTTTGGCATCTACTTCTCTGAAGTACAGGTCAACACTAAGGGACTCTGGCTAACAAAGTTTGCAGATGACTGCAAACTGGGAGCCATTATTGAATCCCCAAATGATGTGGATACTCTACAAAAGGGCCTTACAGAAACAGATGCTTGGTGCCAGAGCCATGGGCTCAAGCTCAATGCCAAGAAATGTATTGTTATCCCCTTTGGGAAAAAACATGTATCCATGAATTACCATATAGGTGGCAGTACACTAAACACAGAAAGTGTGATAAGAGACTTAGGGACACAGGTGGACAGTGGTCTCACCTTCGATAACCACATCGCCACAACAGTCAGGAAATCCTTCTATGTGGCACACCTCATCACAAAGGGCTTTTCATTCAGAAAAAAGGAGGTCATTGTCCCACTGTGCTCATCCCTCATTAGACCCATTATAGAATACAACGTCCCATTTGGTATGTACCTCCCAAGACATCTGCAACAACTGGAAAGGCCTCAGAAATACCTCACTAAAAGAATCACAGGCCTAAAGCAGATGCCCTATGCTGACCGCCTTAAAAAACATCAGCTATACTCTGTCGCATATCGTCTACTCAGAGGCGATCTCTGCTTAACATACAAGGCCATGTCAAACCCAGAGCTGTTGGACATGCTACACTTAAAGAAATCCCAATCCCTCAGAGCTACACACTCCAGGGATCTAAACCTTGTCATCACAATAAACAAAACATGCTGGAGGGATAGGTTCCTGACCCAGAGACTCCCCAGACTCTGGAATAGATTGCCCATACATGTCAAGCAGAGTGCCTCTTTGGACCTCTTCAAGAGGAACCTTGACGATTGGATGGGAGAAAGGAAATTCACCCCAGGGATCACGTCAGTCGCCCTGCTAGACAGGGGTCCAGGAAAGTAAATAATGTGGGAAGAAATAGCCAGGGAATTGTTATGGCTAGGCTTGTATAGGCCCTAGGGCTGATAGCCTAGTACCAAGCTATGAACCTATGAACCTATGAAAAGTATACACCAGACAGGAGGGGTCCCAGGACTGAGCCATGGGGGACAGCTGTTGTTACCAGTTTGTACAGGAGACCACAATTCTTACCTTGTATAATCTATCTATGCCCCAGCTGGCAATCCATCAGATGACTGAGGTATTTTCACACAGGTTGTTGATTTTGTGGATACAACATGTGTCTGGGATGCTGGCAAAGGGTTTTTCAAGTTCTTTGTGGGACATGTGTAGCTCATTTCATTGATGTATGTCCTGGGTGACTGCCTTGCAAACAGTCTAGCAGGTTTGGGAACCATGATCTGCCCATGACCAAACCGAAATTGGTAGGGTTGGGTGTTTGTAGGCTCCCAATAGCTCTGTTTATGGGTTCCATCATGATTGACTCCATGGACTTGCAGATCAGGCTTAGTAGGCTTATAAGACAATAGTTCCCATGTTCTGTTGTGCACCAACACTTGTGGAGTGTGGCAAACATTGCTGTAACACATTCAACAGTTTCATATCCTGTACAGAGGGTGAGTCTCAACAGACTGTTCAGGTGCAGGCTCTGTTTGCTCTGGAGTTCACTTATGACACAGCTAGGGAAACAATGTAATCCCATAGACGCCGTGTTTTCAGGTTTGGAAGGAGCTGTTTAACCATTCTATATGTGATATCTGTGCTTTCACAATCTCCAGGTATGATGATAGGGCCTTTTATCAGTGAGAGGGTGGTATGTATGTATGGGCCTGTCTGACAGGATGTTGGCAATGTAAGTCATTTACAGTTTGCACTGACTCAGGACATATATGAGTGTACATTTCTATTTATGACATAGCGGAAGGAAGCGTCATGGTTCTCTATGGACTCCTTCACAGATTCTTTTGCCAGAACATAGACTGGATAATATTTGGAGTGCACATTGTTTGTTGTTGATACTGATTGCAGGTTTATTGATCTTCTTTGCTTTTTCACTTTATGTGAACATCTTAAGTACTTGTGGTACATAGTGTCATTATGACAGGGTTCCAATATATTATATGTGTCTGTTTTCATATAACTGTGTGCAAAGGGCAGGATTTTTGAATAGTGACAGGTTCCTGGGGTGAAACATGCAACTGCCAGATATGTGTGGCCCACTGCTGTACTCAGACATGGCCTAAGTGTGTGAGCATGCCCAGTATGACCTTTCAGTATGTTGTTGCCTGACATTTGCTTAGTTTAGTGAAGTGTGGAGCATGCCCAGTATGATCTGTTTGCATAGGCCTGTGTGGGAGGTTACCCATAAGCCCCTTTAGGATCATGATACAGCATTTCTTTGTGTTTGCATTAGTGTGCAATTGTCCTGCTGTGTCTGTGCCAGTGTAATGCTGTCATGGCTTAGTGGTTCAGTACTGTGACTATAGTGCACAGTATCCTGGGTTCAAGCCCTGTCACTGCTTTTTATTTTCATGCTGGGCAGTCCAGACTGTTTAAGGAACAGTAAAGCAAATATGAGCATGTTTACCTGACTTTGCTCAACTTTGCCTGACTTTGCCCGACCTTGCCCAACATTGCTCAACGTTGCCCGATGTTGTGCTAGTTAGCATGGGCAATTTTGTTTACATATACTAAATAGTGGTAAAAGCTGCTTAGCACTGCTTTATAGTGCTTAAAACATGGCAATCAAACCTCAGGTGGTGCTGCAGGGCTGCCTATGTCGGATGCACATAGTACACTCCCTACATATGTTTGAAAACAAGTAGTGTCAAGTTTGGCATCCCTTTCATTTTTTGTCTGAGTCAGAGAGAGGTATCATTTCCAAGGTTCCTACTGAGCCAGTGTATGTGCTATGCGTTGCCTCTTTGCCAAGGCCAAGGCATACTGGGCACACCTCATTCTGCCTACTGGGGCAGGCTCAGGTTGTTCCTCCTCTGAGTCACACTGTGCCTGTGCAGGCCTTGACAATGGTGGGGGGCTGTTTGGCCCTGCCTCATGATATTCCTGCTGCAGCTGTTTTCACAGGATCATGTTGTGTAGCATGGCACATGCCATGACAATTTGGGTACATGTAGTTGGTGAGTACTGCAAGGCTCCACCAGATGCGTCCAGGCACCGGAACCATGACTTGAGCATCCCAAACACAAGCTTGATTACATTTCATGTTTGTGCGTGTGCCTCTTTATGGTGTTCTTGTTCAGGTGTGTGTGCATTTCTGATGGGTGTCATCAGCCATGGCTCCAGTGCATATCCAGCATCCCCTACTAAGTGACCATCAGGGATGTCCCCATTGGCAAATGTCTAGTACAGCTGCATCAGATGCCAGATATGGGAATCGTGGTAGCTTCCAGGGCAGCCAGCACACACATTCAGTATTATGCCCTGGGCATTGCACACGACCTGGTAGTTAATGGAGTGGAAGCCCTTGCAGTTGATGTAGGCCCTACCCCGCTCACTGGCTGGTGCTTTGATGTGTATGTGCGTGCAGTCAGTTGCACCCACTACCTCAGTGTATTCCGCTATTTGCTGGAAAAGACTCATATTGCTGGCCAATGCCTCACGGGAATTGGGGAAATATACATGATAACCGACATGTGCTGACATGGCATTCAGGAACTGGTGCAGTACCCTGGATGCTGATGCCTGTGAAATCCCCATCATATCACCAGTTGGTCTCTGGAAGGTACCTGTTGCTAGTATTCTTAGGCCAACACATACCTTGGTTTCCACTGGGATGGGTTCCCCTCTGTTGGTTCTGTGTGTGAGGCGTGGCCTGCACAGCTCAACAATTTGCTGCAGGAGCTCTCTGTCCACTCTATAGCGCTCCACTATCTCCAGCTCATGTAGCCCCTGGTAGGTTACCCTGGGTCTGTACACTCTTCTCTGTCTCCTCACTGTGAGTTGCTCAGCAGCATTCGCAATGGCACCACCCTCAGCATCTTGCACATGTTGCCATATAATAGCAATGGCAGACCCTAACATTTTTTTGTCTCAGGTAAGCTTTTAAAGTTTTCACTTCTCTTTGTATACTGCAGTGTTGCAGTGTTTCTGAGTAAAGCATGGGGGAATGTTGTTTGCAGAGTTTTAAGTGCTGGGCTGGGCTGGGCTAGTGTACTGCCTGTGTAATTGGCTGATTCTGATTGATTTCACCTGGCAGCTCTGCTAGTTCTTCTTGGTTAACTTCCTACTACTTATTTTCCTTCCTTTTCCCTTTCTGTTTCCACAGGGGGCAGCGCTGCACAAACAAGCGCAAACACGCACACACGAGTGCACACAGGCTTACACAGGCTTACACAGGCTTAGGCGGGTGCACATCCCCGCACACAGGCTTACCCAGCCTTACACAGGCTTACACGGGTGCACACACATGCACACAGGCTTAGACGGGTTTACAGGTGCGCTCACGCACGCACACAGTATAAGCATCTTTGCATGAAACTTTAGTGATATCCATGGTGTACATCTTCAGTTTCTGGGTTTCAGTTAAGACAACTGTAGACACGCCTCTTCCAGTCCTGAGTAACTCACAGCAAACACATGCCAATCTGCTCCAATAAGCTTACAGTCTTTCATACATACCCCCTCATGATGTCACCTATCTTCTACTCTATTACTCCCCTAATCCTACACTTACACTCTAGGGACATGGTTGACATGGCAGGGAAAATTTGGATTCATTATCCTTATCCTCATTTGCATAGGATTGCCTACTAATGCTTGGTTACATCTCTCAAACTGAGCTTCCCCCCTTATCAACCACTACGCAGTAGCCATGTTGTCTTCAGCCTGCCATTCACCTGCATGGTAGAAGGATATTTTAATAAAATGCCTATTTTTGGCTTTTTTTTTATTTTATGGTTTTTATAGTGCCTCACGTTTGCGCGGCGCTGCGCTAAACTTAAACATCGGAAATCGGGAAAAAAAAATATTTTTATTATTTTGCAACAGATATAAATGCCTATGGCCTCATATTTGGCCATTGGCATGGTTCCTCAACTGGATGTATCCTTTATTTGGAGCCGTCATAGCTCCGTTTTGCTATTTGCAGAACAGTACTCCGTTACCAATGAAGTACATTTCTGCAAATAACTCTACTCTTCTACGGACAGTTTAGTGTTTCCTGGATTGCAAAATTACCTCATTTGCATAGCTTTCAGCAGCAAATGAGGTAATTTGCATAACATGACGCTGTCCGTGCAAGAGTAGTTTTAGAAGCTCTAATGCACGCCCCTGCAGGCTGTTGCTGGATCGCTCGGCAGACATATTGGCTGTCTGCCAGCTTACTCTGCTCTTAGACTCCGTGCAAGCCTTTGTGAATCCGGCCCATAGTTAAACAACAACTCTCTTTCCCCCACTGAAATTCCTTTCTTAGTCTCTTGATTAAATAATGAGACCAATATTCATCTCTTTAGGACCAAACATAAAATTAGGAATCAGGCGATGTTCTTATAAGTCAATAAACTGATAAACAAGCCTATACCGAAGCTCGCAGACTATTGTCAAGCATTGAATATTTATTTTAATGCTGCAGTTAGACAAGCATGATATTAAATAAAACTTTACCACTCAACTTGTTTTTAAAATAAAATGTGTTTTGATGTGCCATTTCATCCCTTACATCCAGACTAACAACTATTGTAACATATTTTTGTATAGGTTTATAAAGGAAGTAGATCACTAGGACATGTTGAATTAGTGTAGATCAGTTGCTTTTACAGATATGAAATGGATCACTTTGTTTAGAATATTAAAACTGTTATGTAACTAAAATGGATGTTTATAGCATATAAAGGAATAAAGAGAAAACAAACAGATGTGGGGCAGAATTTGTACAAAACTTGATTGACTGACCAACCAACCCACCTAACCAGGTCACAAATAGTTAATAAATAAAATATGTGTTACACAAAGAACATTATATAAGAGCCTTATTTTTATTTGCCCCATGCTCTACTGCTGGCAGAGTTAACAGTGCATTTTGTAATACTCACTTCAACAGCACCACATAGTATTGGCCAGCAATTTCACACTGTATGCTGATCTATCCTGTTGAGTTGACCTAATACTAAACTCTCTGATGACTGTTTTCCACAATACATCACTGCCACTGCAATTCCTCTGTGTGCGCCAGCAATGATCCACTTTTGTTCACAGATATGCAATTTTTTTATTCATGTTGGTGCAACTGTGGAGTTGGTATATGTGAGTTCATGTGTGAAGCAGACTTGGCTCAAACATGGAAAGTGCAAGGGTGCTTACCTTTCATTATCTGATCAGTTTGAATTTCTGACCACTTATGAACATCAACTAAGCTCTTGAGTTATAACTCAACAAGTCATGTGGCACTTTGGCAAAGAGGATTTAGACAAACTTGGAATAAGGAAGAATGATATGGCACAACAGAATGCAATGAGCCTTCTGCTATGTTGTGCATTAGATACTGCAGATAACTGAAGAAAAGGATTGCTTTATACTGAGACCAGATTCATGCCACAATTTTCTGAGCTGCCATCAATATAGGCAAGTTGATCATCTTTAGAACACTATGCACTTGCACTATTTGACAGAGTAGTACCATGTGCATGTGTCCGGGATAAGAGGCATTGTTCCTTTGGGAATATCCTCTATACCTAGCCCCTATTCTCTCAGCAGTGGCACTACAGCATGGTTTGCATTCATCTGTGTAACAATAATGTATGATGCCACAGTAATTAAATGCATGTGAACAGCTTGTGAGCAGCATGCTAATTTGCTACACAAAGCAGCATGCCATAACATCACTCTTCTATACTTTGCTTATATGTGAATCCCAGAACACTTCAGCTCAGCACAATCATCGCTACAGAATAGAGAAAGTGATGCTGACCATACAAAATGAGTGCATTATCATTAGTAGTAGTATTTTTATTACTTTTTTCATTATTATTATTATTATTATTATTATTATTATTATTATTATTATTATTATTATTATTATTATCATTGCTATTACTACTACACAGACAAAAGAAAGGTACCCCTGGACAAAGGTAAATATTATAAGAGTTGTGAAAGTATTCCCCCTGTAAGGGGAAGCAGTGGTGACCACTATTCATGAGTTTTAGTTGGTAAAACTGGTCAGCTCTAGACAATCAGTGATGCATTGCCATTGTAGAGATGAGGAGGACTTCAGACAAGGGTATTACATTGTAGAAGAGTGAGGTACACCTTATCCATCAGTACTCACTACTTCTCCAGTTTTCTGGGATAGTTAAAATAGAACATATAGGTTATCACTGCACCACTAGGGAAAACATAGCAAATTTATGACAAAGGCAGCCAGTGCAACAGAAGTTCCAGAGTAGATATCTGTATATCTGTTCTGCAGTTTGAGATGTGTACTGCCACAAATCACTTTCTAATGAATCACACCCATGATGTTTGTGTAATGAACTAAAATATATTATATCAGCTTTAGTGATAACCAGTCCAAGTACCTCTGAGGAGTATTCTACTATTATATCATACTAACCCAACAGACTGAAATGACCGAGGCTGCAGGCCACATTTATTCCCCCACCCCAGGGTCATAGTTTGGGCATCTATGATATTCCCAGCTTCTGGCAGTTCTTGGCTTTATGGACCAGGTGTTTTTGTCACGTAGTTCATTCTCTGAATACGTATTTTTGTTTTCCAACATTTGTCAAGGCATTTTAACAGAATTAAATGAAGAACTTTGCTGCATCTATAGCTTGATAAATAGTGTATTACATTATAACGTATGCTTAAAGACAAACCTCATATTGCAGATAGTGTTTTCATAAGCAATATATTTTTCAATTAATAATATGTCTCATAAATTCACACAAGGTAGCATATTTCAGAAAATGTATATATGAGTAAACAATGCAATTATAAACATGCATTCACATGCAGCATACATGTTTTTATTATCTTATTTGTCATGTATTACTTCATGCTGGGAGATTCTATACAGAATCTGTTGCTCGACTGCCAATTTCTAGATGATAATACTTTCCGATAATATCCATTCATTAACAATAAAACGACACCAGACTATGCAACAGACAAACACTAGCATAGGCTGTTCAATGTGCCCTTTTGTACAAATATTTGTTCATTAATTTTGCAAATAGTAAACTTTCTTCATCTACAAACAGCATTAGACGATAAAAGAATGGCAATTAAATGATTACAACATTATTAACTAACCTAGCTGACAGAAATGCCCCATATATTCTTTGCAAAGCAACATTTTATTACAGTTATCAATAAACTAGCTGAGACACCATGTTAGAATGCATTCTCAATAATGTGTTTTGCAGGGTATTTGTTCTCAAATGTTGTTAAACTCCTAAATTTTAGACTGTTGTCATTTAATGGGATAACATGATAAATTATGCATCATGAAATACACAGACTGCTAACATTTTATGTTCTTTTTTTATACTTTAAATCTGGGAAATATGTCTTGTGCGTTCCATAATGGCCTGCCCCTTACAGTAGCAAGCGAGCCACAACAGGAAGCATTCTAACATTGAAATACTGATAAAAATCCTTAGAAGCATGACATGCTTGGAATACCTATTCAAGATAGAAAATAATACACACAGTCTTGGTTAAATAAACAAACAAATGCATGCCAGGACTTCAGAGATTGCTATCAGTTATAGATTATATTTTTCTTGTAATACAACTGAATTACAGGAAAACAACTGTGTCCAGTTCTACAACAAAGGAGAAAGCTGTGTAGTACAGGCTGCTATGGAAACAACAGGGTTTAGTCAGAAAAGTTCCACTGTCCCAGAAACAAATTATCAAAAGTTTCTGGTATCCGGCCAACCTCAGGTAACTCCATGGTGAAAACCAGAAATACTGCTTAAACTGTTATTTACAAAATTGTGCCACTTACACCATTATCTCCCATTGATGTTAATGCACCTTTATTTACCTTTATCCACTGATTACCTATTGCCTACACTTTGAATAGCTGCTTCAGAGAACTCCTCCTATACAAGTCCCAATAAAATAATGTCTAAAGGGCTATGCTTGGCATATCAAACTGTGTTGGGAGCCTATTGCAAAGTTTAACTTGATCGATTTGTAATAGTAATTGCTGATACAACAGAATACCTTCATTCTGCTACACAAGTTAATGGATGCATAGATGTAGGGCCACAGAGAAGCCTAGCCACGACAACCATAAGGTGAGAAGATTAATTTCCACATATAAGAGTCATGGGTTTATTTTCTACTATACAATTGTCAAGTGTTGTTTAGACAGTAGATATGGTGTTCCCTTGTTTGACACATGGACAGGGTTTATTTCAATTGTAGATAATGTTCTGGGTTATACAGCTGTCAAGCTAACAGGTGTTATTTATCTTGTGGTGGAAGCTGAGATTTTTGCATCAGTGTTATACAGGCTGTTAGTTCTGTGAAGATGGAAGACAAGAGGTGATATGCCAGTAAGAGAAAACCACTTTTCTTTTGGGAATACACTAGCAGTTTGTCCTACTGGCACATCACCTCTTGAGCACTAACAGTTCCTACTCTTTTCAAAGTTTCCCATTTTCACAGAAATTAAAAAGGCCAGCATTGCAGATCAATACACAAAACTTTGAAGCATGATGGCAGAGCAGATGTACTGATACCATCATGCTACAAAGTTCTGTACATTGATCTACAACGCTGACCTTTCTAATTTCAGGTGAACTCACATTTGACAATACAAACACCCCATCCTTTCACGTGCTCCAATGTTTGCAATCAAAATAAATGGCAATGTTTGCCTTCATCACTCTCTCTGTCTCTTTCTCTCATTCAGTCTCTCTCTATAAATCTGTGATATGAGGCTGTTTTGGAGGAGATGAAGAAACTGCAAATGGAATGAGATTGTGTTGTGCAGACTGCAGATACCACTCTTTCAGATAATTAAACATATAATGTATGAAATACTGAACATGAAGGAAAGAAATCAACAGCAGATCTCTTGGAATACCTACTATTAAGCATGATCCATAATAAAATGCTGTTTTAATTATCAGTAATATTGCTGCTGGTGTAGGATTCATTAAGCACATCGATTGCTCATATTTCTAAAAAACTGTTGTGGAACTTCACTGCAAATCCACAGATAAGCTGTTCTCCACAGTGCAATAAGACTGATGCATGTAACAGTGAGGCAGAATGTGCTGCTGAGCACCATTCACAGCTCTGGTGTGATATACCTCATGGTGCTCCTACCTCATTTTCCTACTGAGCCATGCACAGCTTACATTACACAGGAGGACGGAGTAGCATCCACTACTCAGCCTTGTGACTCAGGTGCCACAAAACTTAATAGTACACAGCAAGTTCAAGCAGCTGTGGGTAGGAGCTATGCTTTGTAGAGCAGGGCAGAATGTAGCATTGGTAAATAGTATTGCTGTATCACCCTCTGCAGCAGATAAGGTTGAAGCACTCCAGAAAAGTTCACCTAAAGTGTGCTGTTTAAGATGGAGGGGGTCAAATCAACAGTTACCTTCACCAGCAACAAAATGGCAAGGAAAGAGGTAAAATGGTGATGACAGCAAGCAGAGTGAAACACAGAAAAGTGCGAGGCAGGTGATGGCAAAGCAGGATAATATCTTGGAGTAGAGAAGTCCTCTTCCTTCACTTAGAGATAGAAGGAATAAAGGGTATGAAAGGAAGGGAAAGGACAGGAAAAACTGGATATGCAGACCTGAGGCAGGGCAGACATCAGGGTTGCTTATGCACATACAAGTTTGGAGTACAAATGATGGGCAGATGGGGTGGACAAATGGTGATGAGAGGATTGGACTGTGCACAAGATATTGAGTATAACATATCAGGAAGTGGAGGACACCAGGCTGGTGTAAGTTGACATTCTGGCTGCAGAGGGCTGCCAGGCTGGTGTAGGGTATAAACAACACAGATCCATCTCCAGATGATGATGATTCCATGTGGCTGATTACATGGGTTTGGGTAACCCATTTTGGATGAATGGTCAGGGTGTTTGGGATAGGAGAATCTACAATTAACTGCAGGGATTTCTCTTTATGGCTGAGACACTCATCCAGATATCTCTTCAATATAGCCTTCACCAACTGTTGCAGCTAAATCAGTACAAGTAAATGGGGATGGCTGCCAACTGCGGAGAGGCTTTCACTCACCTCTGGTGATGCCTTATTAACTCCATTGTCTGATCCAGTCTTGGTATGCATTGTCATGCTCTGAAAGAAGTACTTGTTCCTCAGCTTACTCTTCATATGACCCTGTGTAGTGGGGAGTAAATGGGGAAAAGGCATAAGCATGACATATTATATGACTTAACTGATATACAGTGCACGGCAAATCATATGGCAGCAGTTCTTACCCGGAAATGCTATTAGTCTTTGCTGCCTGCTGTGGATGCCCTCAGGTATCACATCTCACTCCTCACATGTTGCAAGATAAGAATGAAAATCAGTACAGTGGGAGAGGAGAATAATAAAGCACCAAGGACATGGTAATACTGTTAATGTTTTAACCAGAGTGATACTGGTATTGCTGACCATTCTCGTGAATTGACTATAAAAAATCTACTGGAGCAGTAACAACAAAAAATTGTAACAAGTCCTTGAATATGTGTTATCCGGGCCTAATGTGCTCTGAGTAATACAGTTCACATTATTTACCTAGAGCTAAGTACCTTAATCTATGCCATAAAAAAGAACATCAGCAGGTTCTTATGTTACCTACATTCAATTACATCACGTACACATTGCAGATGTAATAAAATAAATTATTTTCTGTCATAACAAGTTATAGACCATGCTCACAGCATGCACAGGAAACACTTAATATATGCTTTTGTTCAAAGATAACCCTGCAGGGATTATAGTTTTTTGACTGACAGGTAAGCAAGCCCTACCTTGGTGAACATAACAAAAATAGATAAATGTATAAATGAATAAAAAATTAAATACACACATATGCACATACACACATACATACATACACAAGTATACAAGCAGTCAGCATGACAGAAATATATGTAAATATATAATTAAACCACATCCATGGCAGGGCTAGCCACCAGCAGTATGAGAACTGGTTCTAGATGATTGCCATTATCAAAGTGACACCCTGTCCCTATGTACTAAAATGGGCAAAAGGGGTTATGGATGGATGGCTGGATGGATGGATTGATGGATATAATTAAGCTACATTTCAGGGAACTGTTGTTGAACCTCTTTTTCCCACTGGTAGGAGAACTCAGGGTTGGGTCTCCTAAGGCCATCATAACAGTACCTGCCTTGATCTGTGCTCTGTGGTATCTTTGCAGCCCTTATTAATGTTTGGGTGATTTCATATTTGACATCTACTTTTCTTTTCAATTGGCCATTATACATACTTAGCAAATTGTCCACAAAGTGCCTCAAAAGGAAATGATGCCTTGGTCTTCTTTATACCACACACAGGAGCCCTTCTCCTTGATTCAGCCTTAACTACGCCACTTGTTTTAACATACAATATTCATACCATGACCACAGCAAGATGATGGGTAAAGCAATGCATCACTATATGTGTTTTTTTTAAATAGCAGGTTTTTGCAATACACAACCACAAAGAAGTGCCTCGCATATACATTGTGAAATACCCACTACTCAGTAGGTTGTGCTATTGTCATAGCGATGGTGAAGTATCTATTAGGTCTAACTGAGAATTCTGTGGAAGTGTTTCTTTGGATTCTGTTCTTGCTGTCACTGTTGTTGCAGTACTAATAAGCTGATATTACTAGCCTGCCTTACAGAAATTAGAGTGATATTTTTGAAATATTTTGTGAAGTAGTTCATTCTTCTGTTCAAACAGCATTTTTCCTGTTCTGAAGTGAGCAGCTGTCTCAGAAACCTTATAACAGTAGTGGTGTACTGCTGGTGTGGAAAGCGATCCTGTACAGTCCGTAGGCAGCAGCTTCAGTTTCGCCTCTGCCTTACTATGCAATAGTATATGTACATTCTTCTTTAGTTGTAGAGGTCAGAAGTTCACAAAATGATCAGAGACAGTATAATAAGGTTGTAATTAAACTGCCTGTATTGACAGACATTTTGTGTGAGACACAATTGTAAAGCCACTGGGTATTTCTGCAGCAGATATTATGTTAGTTATCCATTTAGATTATTAATCTTTTCTGGTTATTTATTTTTCTCTGCTTCTGTTGCTGATCTATTCATGGCTGCATGTTCTGCTAAGTGCATTTTACAACGATTGTTAATTTTACTGCTTTTTACTATTTTGTTTCTAAAAAGAAACATGTTTTTACAGCTCAAAACAGATATTTTGATAGCACTGTTAGTTGTGCATGTTTACAGTCTTGCAATTCTGCTGTTTATGAAATGTAGAAGATTTTTGATCCTGGAGGTACATGAACTGGAGGCAGGGAAATTTCAGCAGATATACAAATAGTGAACCTTAAACATCATTCATTTGGAGAGTGTAGCTAATATTTTTTGGCTGCCAAAGAGCTTTATGCTATAACTCAGTCTAAGACGTGTTTCGTCCATGGGGACACTGAGTATATTATCTATGCATGCATAATTTAAAAAAATAAATGAGACTAATATGGTGGGAAAGAACTTACAAGGTTTAACAGCAAATGCTTGCACAATAGAGATGGGAAGTTAGCATAATGGTTAGCGTGTTTACTTGACAGGTACAAGGTGCATAGTTTGGTTCTTATATGGGGTGACTGTCTCAGCTTACAAGGGTAGTTAGCTTTGTACTAATCTATGAACCTAAGACATGGTGGTGCAAGCCACTTTAGATTGACCACCTTCAAGCGCAGACTATATTAGTACCTGCGGTGTCTCGTAGGATGGAGAAATGTTGTATCGGAGATATTTTCCCTTTTTCACACTATAATTTTAATGCTGTCTACATCAACAAATGATGTCTTTCTGCTAGAGTGGGAGAAGGATAATAGTGCTTTCAATGTTTTGGTTGGTAATATAATTGATTTACTCTCTAATGTTAAAGGGGTTGATACAGATGTTTCTGCTACACAGAAGATATGTACTGCACAATGCAAAGATAAAGTCAGAAAATGAAAAAAGTTAAAGTTAGGCAATGCTTAATTTAATAATTGTTCCTCAAATTTTAACAGTACTAAGAACATATTAAAGCATGTTCTGTTAGATATCAGAGTTTCTGCTTTGCATTGCAATATTATGTTTACAAGAGATATGCCTATTTTCTGAGAAAAGTGATTAACTTTCAGTTTTTATGGAGCTGGTTTATGTTGGTCTAAAGGGGAGAATTATGCAATGACATTTTGCTTCTATTACTTTCCACTGATATTTTATTTGATACTATAGTTGTGTTGCATGGCCATTGTATCCTTCTGGATGTGTTCAACTTATAAAACACAAACAACCATTTTTATTGGTTATAGTGCAGCTGTTTGGCTTGATGTCTTCGATATGTTTGGCATTGTTAAAGTAAAGCTAACTGCAAATATGAAGTGCTGGTTGAATATTCACTGCTTAGGTTCTTTTTCTATAGGTCAGGGTCACCCTTTTACATTTCTGCAGGTATAGAGAGGATAGGAGGATGACCTTTTTTGTCTTTTCAGGTACTATGTTTGAGTTTTATAGCTACACATAACCATTTTTCTTTCCAGATCAAATGGATATTGTTGGTGACTTTTGTACTCCTCCTTAGAAATGCTAATCAGAGCCCTGCTATTTTAACTAAAAAATGGATCTCTGTATAAATCATGTTTAATTCTAGATTAAGTACCATATTTATGGAGTGTACAGTTAGATTTAAAGGGATGTTATTCAACATGGAGTCACTGCTAAGTAAATGGGAAGTATAAATATAGATGTTTGTAATTTTTCTGCAAATGTTGGATTCATTCTGTAAAAAATCTATATATATGATACTCGTATGCATTCTTTAAACTATTTTCTTATTGACTTTTTTCCCTTGGTACTATGCTGTAAAGTAATTGAAAGTGTTTGATTTGGCAACATTTCTGGTCTTCTTTGGGGGCAGGCTTTTCTAGTACATAGACCAAAGGATTAAGGAATTCCTTTTTTTACTCATGCAGTTTGAAATCAATGCTTAATGATCACTTCCTTGTGAGATGCAGGAGAAAATGAAAGAACATGCCTACCAGCCCTGCTGACTTACTGTATCGGGGTATGTGAGTTCACAATATGGCATAGCCAGAAGTGTTTCAGGTTTGTGGATGTGAAAGTTGTCTATTTCAGCAAGCTGCTGCCAAAGATTTTACTACTGATTAATTGAATTTTGCTTTGAACACTGTTAATATTACTTCTGGCTATGATGCCCTAGTTTTTGATTGTTGTAGGTCTTTGACCTTGCAACAATGGTTAGTGTTACTTAGTGGTGCTAATGAATGACATTCATTGTTATAAGAGCATGAGAGTACAGGAATAATGTTATACAAGTGAACATGAAGACCATAAGGTGCCTAGCCATGTGCAGCTTTAAGTAGGCAGACCTTAAAGTTCTTGGCACCCTTTGTCAAGCACTTAATAGTGCTCACCTCCCAAAGTGAGCACCATCTTACAAGATAAGCCTAGTGTAAATTTGTGTCTAGCCATCCAGTCATCAAGACTAGCCTTAAAGGTAGCCAAAGTGGTACACTGCCTGACCTGTACTGTCAACTTATTAAATAGGCTAGAAATACATGGGTTAGGAACCTAGAACCATGGTAAGTCTTGTTTATATGCTGGTGGAGAGTTAGATTTCTAATTCCCATGTTTGTAGTGGTACTAGTTTTACAAAGAAGCAGCTGGCCTGATTGGATTGTGTCTATCATAGTTCAAAACTTTAGACACGGGTTACCTTGGAGCAGCTGGTAGGCTACTGAGTATAAGGAAACTTATGCTAAACTTTCAGGATAGTTGAATGATTTAAGATCTTTATTTTCCTTGATTAGAAATTTAAAGGTCTTTAAAGCTGAGAGATGTGCTTGGATTTGTACATACCAAAGGGGCATAATATTAGATGATGGGTCTAACAAGGAAAGAATGTTTCCTTGGTAATTAACTATGCCAAATAGAAGGATTTCCTGACTAATGTGGAAACATGATTGAATGAGACATAGTTGTCAACATAATTACCCAGGTCTCTTATAACCATCTCTGCCTGAACAGGAGTACCATTTATAACATATGATATGTGAATATTTTTTTTTTGCAGTACATTACAATGCTGCACATTTTTTGCATTTAACTTTGATAGATTTTCAGTACACCAGGTATCTCCAATCTTCAAACATTGCTAGAGCTGTTTTCTCAGCACTGGATGAGCGGCCAACAGTACCCAGCTTGCAGTTATCAGCAAACTTAGACAACCTCACTTCAGGCATATTGGCTTGGATGTCTGTAATATGAATGCCAAACAGGAGAGGGCCTAGCATGGATGCCTGTGGCACCACACTCGCACATTCATTGCAATAATATATTCAGAGATTGTAAAAGCAACTTTCACAACCTGGGATCTGTTGAATAGCCAATTCACAATCCAGGAGACACTGTAGAGGATTATATTAAGTTTGTCATATTTTTTGATAAATCATCATGAGGAATAGCATCAAAGACTTTGGTCAGGTTAAGAAAAATAGTGTAGACAGAATGATCACTGTCCACAGCCCCTGTAACATTTTCAAAGAAGCTTACTAGGTTCATGAGGCAGGACCTGTCCTTCAGAAAAGCAAACTGGGTGGGGTCTAGTTCAGTTAAATTGCCCATGTCTGTATAAATGTGTTTTGAGATGACAGATTCCATGGCATTCAGAGTGGTGAGGCTGATGGGCCTATAAAGACTTGGGTCTGTAAGGGTCCACCCTTGTGTATGGAGCCACAATGGCTATAATGCAGGCTTCAGCCAAGATATTGCATACAATGCACTGGTGAGAATACAAGCTGGTAGGTTGCCTGCTCTCATAAAAAATATTATATTTAGCTTTTAAAAGTATTATATTTAGCCTTTGTCAGGAATGATATGACTTGGTCCAAGGAGGGAAACTAAATGTTCAGGGTTAATGTGGATAACAATGTGGGCAGATTAAAATTAGCATTACATTTGTCTGCTAATATACTGGCTCTATGATTAGATCAGTGTGTGTGATATTATGGATGAGCCTACCACAATATTAGACATTATTCCTTAATTTTCTTGACATAGCTGAAGAAACATTTGCAGTTTCATTTGGCATCTGTGGCATAACTTCATATTCTGATTTATCTTTTCTAACAGTGCTCTTAAGTTCCTGACTGACATGTTTCAGTGTGAGACTGAGACAGGTAGGTTGGAATTTCTCGCTACTTTTCATTGCCTTCCTTCTCTTGTTATACAATTTTTTATATGAGAGTACCAGAACAGTGGTTTATTCCCGAATTTATCATTATATTTAGGACAGATGGTCTCTGGCTTTTCTACACAGCTCTTTAGTTGCTACTAATAGTCCTAGGTGATTGCAGAAGTCCTATCAGTTTTGGCTATTTGCAAGAAACTGTTGGGAATTTTGTATATGTCTTCTACAAGCTAAAGCAGGTTTGACAAGAAGATGATCTCATTTGCTGACAGAAATGTACAGCTGGTCCCAACAGAGAAGATTATCAATTTATGGTGAGAGTTTAGTCTCCTAGAAAGACAGTCCCCTGGATTCAGCAAGCAGCCATGCAGGAATAAGTTATTCCTGCATGGCAAGGATTCCTGCATAGCAGGGACCATTCCTATTCAGCACAGCAGCACGCCATGCATATGCATGAAGGTGCACTGCCGTTCTGCAATATGTACATGGAAATATGTATGAGCACAGTGGGTGTGTCTGAGAGCAGTGCTCTCACAAGATACACGCCCCCTGCATAACATAGTTCCCGTACAGCAATGCAAAAAGAGTGAGATTGCTCTTTGAACATCACAGATGTGGCCAAAATGCCGTATAGTGTATGACTATAAAATAAAAGTGCAGTGGCCACTGTAAAAATAGTGGCAAAGCATTAAAGAATGAAGTTAGAAAATATTGACAGAGAATTTGAAGTGCAGATTTCATACCTTTCAGAAAATGCATGGAAATACAAAACCTGTTAGTCTAACAGCCATAAGGTTTGCAAGAGAAATACATAAAAATTTCCATAATGTTTTTTTTTTTTTACATCAGCAAGAAAGTTTAAGTGTAGTTGTGTGGGTGTGCCCGTCGCTTAGCTATGCTTAGCCCAGCTGAAACAGCAGGATATGTTAAAAAGAAATAGACATGCAGTATAAACATAAGTGCAATAGTGTAGTAGCTAGAGCATATATCTTGAATATAGCCATTTATGGTTCAAGCCTTACCAAAGCCATTCCATATTGTATGTGTAAACATCAAAATTTTAATTTTTTGCATATTTATGTAAGAAATAACTGGTTCACAAGTGCCCTATACGGTATAGTCATACAAGAATAAATTAATCATAGCACATTGAGGGATGTCATGAAGGTAAATAAATCTATGTTATGTAATGAGTGATGAATCAATCCCATACAGGTGGCAGACCAATATAATAAAACATAAGCAATGCTAAACATTGCACAGCTACTTTGACCGGGTGTAAGCGTTGTGTACATATGAATATTAAGCAATGGATAGCCCAGCTAAGTGGATTTTCCCATTAGTAAGCAATGCTGAACCTGCCCCTTTAAGCACTGCCAACTTTAGCTAAGCAGGTTTGCCATAGACTAGCTTAGCTCAGCATTTTCAAAACCATCCAATCATGGCAAAGCATGGGAAATCAGCCGTATTTAAACCCTGCAAATAGGAATACAACTCATAACTGGTTGTAGCTCTCCACTGTAGGTAGTATGGCAGGAGTTGGGGAGGGCATGCACTTCTGGGTGCAGTGCTGGTGCATACAGGAGTCGAAGGTCATGGTAAGACTCCTGGTAAAAACACATAACATGAGACTGCTGCAGGGCCAGTACCAGGGCTCCCAATATAAAGCAGAAGCCTTCGAAAGTCTCACCTGTGATCTCACCAGTAACACCCTTGGACTAGTGAGCAGGTCCGGCACCACTATGCTGACTTGAAACGGAGGAAGAGGGAGCTCTTGGAACAGTGGGTCAAAGAAGCAATAGACAGGGGAGATGTTTCAGCAGTGTGTAAGTATTCATAGCAATAATTCTTTACCAAAGCCCAGCCTGTGTATGTGATGGATAGGTATGCCTACATGTTTCCCTATTTTCATTACAGCTGCAAGGGAAATCTGTTCCCAAAAAAAAAAAAATTTGCCCCATACATAGCTGTCCATTTTGCACATGTGTCCACTGGACACATGTAATCTTGTCTAATTGGCTTCACAACACATTATTGTTGTCCTCACCCTGTGAACCAGGAAGCACATGCCAGCAGGTTGCAAAGGCTGTGTCGCGAGGCTGGTGAGTAACAATCCTGCTTGTAAGCAGTCATATCAAATAAATATAAAGGGGTAAAATGTCACCTGGCACTATAAAAATGTGTATGGTTTCCACTGAATAAACCAGACAATATGACAGTAATAGTCCCATATAGGTCATATTTAAATAAAAGTGCAACTGCCTGGCAATAAAGTTCTAACTTCTGGACTGGTTGTGTTTACTCTGGAATTGCATTCACCAAGATTTGGTATGTGAATAGTACTGTTGTGTCAACTGTTTCTCACACTGTGCTACATAAAAAATATGTCTAGGAATGCCTGTATAAGAATGTTGTAATTACAAGGTCAGATTGTACAACCAAGAGAGAATTAGACAGAAAACACTAAAAGAAGAAGCAGCACTTTTTAAATACAAATTGTTGCATTTTTAGTACACACAGCCATGGTTCGAATCCTGGCAGTGGTAGTAAGCCGTATGCATAATCATATCTCTCAACTGTACAGAATGTCCAGAGTTTTGCCACATATTTCTGGCCTGTTCCTCTATTTTCCTGGCAAATCACTGGGATTATCTCAGGATTGTAGTCACTAAATAATTTCATACATTTGAGTTTCAGACTTCAGGTCCTTCAGAAAATGTATATTAAAACAAATCCTGTTACTCTAGCAACTGTCTAAAAGTTTATAAGACCAATATTTAAAATATGACCCTATTTTTACCCCAAGTTTGTCAAGCTTTGTACAGATTTTTTGCATGAAGAGGTTGAGAGGTATGTGTAGAATTATATCTAGGAATCTGGGAATATGTGTAGAAACAGTCAGGTAGTGTTAATAAACATTCCCTACACAGGTCTACCAGGTAAGAGAAGTAGAATGTAGCTATAAGACAGTTGAAGTATACACAGTGTACAAACATACCACTGCCCAAACCAAGGCCATAGGGTATTGTAATAATACCTGTAGAGTAATGATTAGAGCAATGATCATTAAAACTGTGAGTACTGCAAGGATATACAAGTTATTTGACATATCTCCCCCGACCACCATATCTGCAATAATAATCTAAACACACAAATCATTGGGTATGTTTGACACCAAACCTACTGTTGGGACATATGTCCTATTGTTCAACAAATATTGAAATGTGTTTCTATTAATGTTCTATGTTGAAATACTATCATTGGTAGCCTGTTGCTATCAATGTAACTTGCATGCTGTTGTAATGGCCACTGAGGTTCCATATATGCATTTGTTCTGTTTGCTATGCAACTGTTCCAAATATGTTGTTTTGGGTTAATGGGAATATCTATGCATGCTTTTATAACTAATCCTGTATTATGTTGACTATTACTAACCCACATATGTTCTAAAACTGTAACACCATAGCACGTTTGGGAAGGCCGGTCCCAGCGGACCCACCTCTCCCACCTCATCTGGCCGTGGCACCGGGCCCCAGCACATCTGGGACCCACCCTGGGACCTCATCATCCACTGGTCCTGCATTACCTTTGGGTGGAACTGCCTCAGAGGATGGGGCTCTTCCCCACCTGGGAGTGGGCATGGACAGTATCCTGTCACCCGAATTCAGGTCCGGGGTTTGATGCGCAGTGAGCTCTGAAAGGAATTTGGAAATCTGTTATGCCAGCTTGAGGGCCACATGGTGCAATTAGAGGGTCAGCCTGCCCCTCCTGCTCAGCCCCCAGCACAGCCACCTTCTGGGCCGTGAAGGTGCAGTGGTGACTGCCTATGGGTGGGGACCCCAGTCCCACTGCTTCCATTTGGAGGCTCATGGGCTTTCTATTTCCAAACACCCCTCCCCGTCCAAAGTGTTTACCTCCCTCATGTGTCATATACCGCCCCTGTATGCTGTCTGTCTTCCTACCCAACCTACCTCCCCAAATATACCTGCCATCCTTCCCCAACATCCCACTCTCACCTTAAAAACAAAGGGCAATCTGTTCCCAAAAAAAAAAAAAAAATTGCCCCATACATAGCTGTCCATTTTGCACACATGTCCACTGGACACATGTAATCTTGTCTAATTAGCTTCACAACACATTATTGTTGTCCTCACCCTTCTCTCAGGGGGTTGACTGCCCAAATATACCTCCAAATTCAGTATATATTCATATCTATTGCTGTAGAAGAAATGGACAGCTATGGAGCTTCCCTACACTCATCCTGCACATCCCTAGCTACTTTCCCTGTTGTCTTTCCCTCTGCATGCCCCCTTTTTCACCACTTTCCTATCACCCCTTTTTTCTTTTTTTTTTTAAAGAAATTAGGTAGTGGTGCTGTGGTAGCGTTGTCGCCTCACAGCAAGACGTTGTCCCGTTCGATTCTCAGCTAGAGCGTCTTCTGTGTGGAGGCATGCGTGAATGGGCATACCTTTGTTGAAGGTTGTGCATCAGGGCTGGTAACTCGGCACGTAAAAATCCACTACCAGACATTAGCGGACCGGAGTTCCGCTGTGGCGATCCCTAACCGGGATAAGCTGAAAGACACAACACAACAACAATCATGGGGGTAAGCAGTAGTAAGCACTTTTAAGCAGTAGTAAGCAGGATTAAGCCTGTTTGTGTGGCTCTAACCAATGCCTACACAGATTAAGCACTTTCAGACTAACTGTAAGCATATTTAGCCAGAAGTTAGCATTGCTTACCACTGCACAAACCCACTCAAACCCACTTACAACTGCTTAAAAGTGCCTTAATCACTCTGTATCTAAGAGCTCTTGTTCTGCCCAGTAACAAAATAATCATTACCCCTTGCAAGTCTCGAACCCAGGACCCTGCACACCCTAGCCACAGCAATTTACCACCAAGCCATCTGACCTGTAGATATGGTTGATATTTTCTCAAACATATCATGCAGCTAAGTCATTCAACAGTAGGGAATCTATATATATAAGTATGTAGTGCATTCGGACATCGGATCCACACTCTGAACCTCAAACTGCAAAACATCTGACCAAAGGCACTGTAAATGGGGGTGAAGGGGCACAAAATAGGGACCTCTTGTAATTATTGCCATTATCCCTTCCACCACACCTGAACTGTTTTGCCTTGCAATAAGATAACCAGCCCCTTGCAAATCTTGAACCCCAGATAAGCACAGCATAGCTGAACCAAGATGCATCTAAGCCATCTGAGCCTTAAGATGTTGGGATGATTTTTCTAACATATCATGCAGAACAGTCAGTCTACTATAGGGAATGGACAATGTGGAAACACTAAACATTCTAATGATACATACGCACATATATATATATATATATATATATATATATATATATATATATATATTTATTTATTTATATATATATAAATACTTATATATATATATATATATATATATATATATATATATATATATATATATATATATATATATATGCATACAGAGGGTGCACAGAATATCAAATAGCCATTATTCCTACAGTTGCCACTTTTTCAAATGGCCAGTGTCTGATTCTTTCCTACAAATGAGAATTATTGCATGAAACATATACCCACACACAATGCAAAGGACATGACACCACACACAGTTTGCATACATATACATGTTTGTTTGTGTACTATTTCAGTTGTTTATGCCATTTATTATAGGATTTATGTGTTTGAAATAAATAATAACTGAGTAATGCAACTCTAAAAGAAAGCATATGATACAGTAATCTGCAAAACATAACATACTTTGCTGTCTAGGCTAAAGCCTTAAAGTAGTACAACAGTAAAACATACACTTGCCTTGAAGACCGGAATCAATCAACACTTATAATTACAGATGTAGTTCAGCAGCCTCCAATTACACTCTGTACTCAACCCCCTAGGGGGAAAGTATTAGTTGTCACAATGTAAATGTATCCATTACATAACAATGCTTAACTTAAATGTCACTATCACACTATCACACTGACAAACAGAACTGTGTGCAAGACAGTAAGGTCTAGACCACCACTATTCCCATGATGAAACATATGAAAATGTACAGCCATATACCTTAATGCTTCTTATTACTGATATTCCTCACATGTTATAATAGCCTAGGTTTAAAGCATTTAATACTCCTCCCCCATAAAATGTCTTACAAGGGCATATAACAGTGTTCTCCATAAACTGACCTGAGGACTGTACAGGGTCACACATGTTTTGTCCAGCTGTAGCCCTCAAATATATGGACCCTACCCCACAATTTGTGTGGGAGTCCACAACATCACTGGAATGATAGGAGGAATGTCAGCACTAAATAAAGATAGACCATACCTATCAACCTCTTACTGCATTACATCTGGACAAAACCTGGCATATAAGTGGAGGACAGAGGCTGAAACACAGTGCCATATTTGAAATATTGCTGTTATACTCTGTAAATGGTGCTGGTGTTACAGGATTGGTTGCAACATACCCTTACTCAAGAATATGAAGTCAGAAACACAAATGGATGTTGCCATGTACTGATAACAATCAACAGAGAGAATGCCACTGATATGTCAGGGACAAGACCTGTGTGGGGAACAGACAAAACATAACAGCCAATATTCTGGGCATCATGTGGATAGGCCCACAGTTGAGAGCTATGCAGACAGACTGCATTCCCTGCAAAATTATCATGTACACACAAACCCTGTAAAACTAGCAGTATTCAATGCATATAACAGCAATACTCACATAGTGTCCCTAGGTCTGGAACCTTATACAAACATGTAGTTGGCCTGTGTCCACAAGTCCTGTTGTATGGGGTATTCCTACCTGCTCTCTGTAACACCACTGCCCCAACACAGGAAGGATGACTTCCGTACAGGAAAGGTAAAGGGACAATGCCCACATGATGTAGTTATTTGCTACAGACTTCATAGATTTGTAATAGGCATATCTACAATCTGTCCCTATATACCCCCCCTAATGTTAGGCTTTGTCCACATGTGATGCTGTAAGAGGTGGATAAGTTGGGTCACAGCTGAGGAGCCTGACACACCCTGGGAAAGGACAGTTCACATATGGCTACCACTAAAGTGTCTGTCACACAGTTCTGTCTGTGCCACTGCTAGGCCAGTTAATGGGATGGTGCCCATATCCATATGTTACCTGTGAATATGAGTATTATATATGTTTGTATTGTAAACCTAGGATACCTATATAGGGCATGAGCATAGTAAAGCACTGTTGTAGAGGTGTGTGCTAAACTGTATGCGATATATTGAATTGATAACATTAAACTGTACAGTGTTCTTCGAGACAATGTTCATAGTTGTGACAGATATCTGTGGTCACTTAAACATATACTTGTGTTATGGCAGCTATATTAATACTTTATCAAATTTGAATTCCCTGTTTTGCCACCCAGTGGTGTGGACCAATGATCAGAAGTCCTGGTATAACAGGTTGAGATGTAGGATTGAGCTGCAAGACTGTAAATACAGTGTGCCATAATGACACAGAACACAAATGTATACCAGGTATCCCCTCAGCATGTGTATGTATGCATATGTTCAGCTGAAAGGCACAGACGTAATAACATGGGTCACAAGCAGTCCAGAAAATAGGATGTGCATGTTGCACATATGTGCAATATGACTGTCACTGCATACAACAAAATAAAATGTGTACTGCTACTGATTGTTGCATTGCCATGACACTGATATGGGTACTACAGTAGGCATGCTTATCACGTAGTAATCAGAGAAGTGTGCAACTGTGTTATGACCCACTGTCCATGCCTACCACTAACAGCTATATCAACACCCATATACACTGGATATCAAAGTGTACACACCCCTGTTGGAATGCTAGCTCTGTGTGCTGTATGCCAATGAGACCACAGAAACGCCTGTCAAAAATTTTCTCACCTCAAATGTGACCCATAACCTGTACATTTCTATTGAAAAAGAAACAAAGCTGTTTCATGGAAGGTGAGCAACCATTGCCAAGTGAAGATGTGATAAGATGTTACACTAGAAACCAAGACAAATGGATGCTGTAATCATTTCAGCAGGTGTTTATACAACATATCTGTGTAAGGGTGTGCACTCACATTCAACTGGCTTACAGAGTATTAATTCCCATATGTTTCTGCAGGACAGGTTGTTATGTTCCCTATTGAACTGTGCAGGCTATAGGACACATCGCAGGTGGGGATTGTGTTGACATGTGCTTTTGTGGGGTCATGTTCCAATTGCACAAGTACCATGAATTGTAAAGGGGTGTGTACACTTCATATCCACTGTAGCTATATGGAATCAGCAGTACCTTACCTGTACTACCACCCTCCACCAACGATAGAGTAATCCCCCTTGGTGGACAGCACCAAGACATAAAGCACATGAAAGTAAATATTGTGGGAAGAAATAGCCAGGGAATTGTTATGGCTAGGCTTGTATAGGCCCTAGGGCCAATAGCCTAGTACCAACCTATGGACCTATGAACATAATAGGTTGCTATAGTGGCTGTACAGGGACACATAGGTGCAAACCACAACTTGGAAGCAAATGTACTTCTATCTGAGCAAGCATGTAGGGTCACAGGTAACTTCCTGTAAGGCTGACTATGACTAGAAATCAGACCTATCCAGACCACCAAGGCCAATTGCAACCATGTCTACACATATGTATGAGTCTCAGAGCCAGTAACACAAGTCAACCTGTACTGGGAGTAAAGCACATCTCATACATACATGCCATGGATACAGGCAACCTGGATCAGACAGGATAGGTAGGAACAGTGACACCATGTCCACAACATTAGTACAGGGGGATATGCACATCAACCACATTCCTGTCTGCATCAATGGTGAGCGTGGACATAATGCTGACTGATGGCAACAACAGCAAGTCTCCATGGGCCATGAGAACATCACAGTTTGCCTCCTACATGAGCACAGGCATGTGCTCACAGTTCCATCACACACTACAGTCAAACACACACATGCCACCATCCACACACCATCCACATGGAAGATGGCCACTGTTATCCCTCTACACAGCAATGAATGGTGAATAGTTGATTATGCCATTAAGTGTCCAACATTTGGGAAAATGGACAAGTCAGGACCAGGGGTGTAATGCAAGATGTCAGCGCCATGATAGTTTGTAGTGTTATGGTATAGTCTGGATTATTTTCAAGTAATATTCACTGTTGATGTGCACATGGACAACCGTATGAGTTACTGTGACCTTTTTTTCCTATATATGTCTTCCAGGTACAATGTCCCAGGAACATCTTCCCACCTTCACAAAAAATAGAATAATGCAATCATCTAATACCTCATCATGCATCATGCCATCCTGTTCGGCTTCAGGGCCCAGGATCTGCAGGAAAGAACTGGCCTGTGAAACGAGCTCATCCACAGGGTAAATGATGTTGGCCTGCACAACCGAAATTATGAGCAGGTGTGGCATCACTGCACAAATCTGATCTGCTGCACCCATCAGCGTGCTGCTGCAGTTAGGAGGGACCAGCTAGCCACAGGTTGGGGTCATGCCATCCAGCCCCCACTGACACATGCTAAAGAGCTCCTCACCAGCCTTGGGGCACTCACCCACCAGCCAAACCAGCAGGCTAAAGACAGCATTGTGGAGGTGGGTGCCACCCACCCAATGGATGAGGAGCATGCAGGTAAGGCCCTGGGACACATTACTAGACCACTGTTGCTTATCCATTTTCATCTGTATAGTATCTACATGCATATGACAGGTAAGATAGTCTGTTGCTGCAGTGTAGTAGTGAACAGATGTGCATAATCTGTATTTCATTTAATACTGATACAGATCTTTGTTTTAACTGTCTTTACAGCTAAGCATGTCACTAAATGCATACTTTCATGATTTTATGCTGCTCTGGTAATGTTTTGTGTTAAACAGTTGTAGGCACCTGAATAGAGAATGGGTGTAGCTTTTTGCTACTAGGACAGCTCTTTGTTTAAATGTTTTTTCTTCTAAACTTGTCACCAAATGTTCACTGTCAGGATTTTATGCTGTTCCAATACTATTTGTGTTAAACAGATGTGCTTTTGTAAATATAACAACGCCTTCTCACAGGCACTGTAAACCTATGCCTGCTTTCTCTTTTACTAAGAATGCCTACCCTACACGCATCAAAAGATAGCACTCCTAAGCCTACTTTTCTTCTTTCTTCACTGAGAACGCCTTCCTAGTTAGGCATTTAATAGAACAGATGTTCTTCAGTCAGCGTTCCCTTTTCTTATAAGAACGCCACCTCACAGGCGTTAATAGATAGCTCTCCCAAGCCTTCTTTTTTCTTTTTTTTACTTAGAATGCCATCCTATTTTAAGCCTTAAATTGAACGGATGTGCTTTAGTCAGCATATGAATGCCACCCCACAGGCATTGTAAACCTAAGTCTGCTTTCTCCTTCTACAAAGAATGCCACCTCACCGGCATTGATAGAAAAGTTAACATAAGCCTGCCATCCCTTTTCCATGGGGCCAGTCATATCGCCGAATGCTGAGTGGGTTTACATCCCTGCGTTTATGCAGTCTCCACTCTCCACTTACTAAAGAATGCCAATTACTGGCGTTTATGCAGTCTCCACTCTCCACTTACTAAAGAATGCCAATTACTGGCATTGATAGAACAGGAACCAGAGCCTGCTTTCCTTGTACCACAGAGTCATTATTTTATAGTGAGCGGTTGAGCGACTATTAAATTTCAACGCTTACCATTGTTTTCACTCTCCAATTGCTCAGTACACTACACAATGGGCATTTAATGAATAAAGACTATGAGCCCGCTTTCTCTCTCTTATCAGAAGCCATAATTGGATACAGTATCTAGCTTTATATTTGCTAATGAATATTAAAAGATTCACTAATGAATATTAAAAGGTGGCCTGTGGAAGAGCGCCATCCAAACAGTGTAGTATACTTGCCTGGTATTTTCTATATTAATCCCATTATGGCTTCAGCACCATATAAGCCCCACTTTTAGTATCAAACTTACTAGGTATTGCATTGATATTATCTGCTTTACCCGAATTGCTGTCTGTTGGCATATCTTTCTTTCATCCTTATTTACTATCATCTGAAAACTGTGCTTTCTTTTGTTGGCTCTACCTGATTTTATAGATATAACTTAATATAGTGCCTAGACATAGTTTTACAGTTTTATAATTAAATGCTAACTTAATATAGTGCCTGGACATAGTTATACAGTTTTTAGTTAAATGCCACGACTTATCTCTTCACTTTACATGTATTGTCTGCCTGAATTGATGCTATCCATTTATATATAGTTCATGATATATCTTTAAATAGTGTCTAGACAATTTATGCAGTCTTATAGTTATATGCTACATACTACTGCTTACATTGTTTGCCGGAATCTGATGTTAACCATTTTGCAATCTGTATTCCTCCTACTCAACATTTGAGCTGGTTAATGCATTTTGACTTGGGATTGTGTGACTTGTCATTAGTGAACTAAGACTAGGATAACTGCATTCCTCCTTGCCTACTCCTGCAGTCTCCTATAACCTTGCTGTTTTTTTTCCTTCTGTTGCTCCTTCTTCCATTCTTCCTCTTTACTCCAACTCTCCCTCAATTTATCTTTCATATTTCAAGTTACATCTTTCAATCTCCTCCTCTGCTGACCACTCTCACTTACCTCCACTACCTCCTTCTACTCTACCTACTTATATTCTCTTATTTTTAATCACCTAAACTGGTATGTTTTTTTTTACTCTCTCCCCCAGTACTCCACTCCTGAAGCTCCCTCCCAGCCTCTGGAAATTTAAGAACTTCCTCCTGCAAAACCTCTGTCGATTTTTCCTGGACATTCCTACCTGCTAGTCTGGGCCATTCAAGGAAAAGAACTTCAGTGCGGACTCCCATAAATATTTTCATTTGAATGTATGTAGCCTTGCACTAGACTCTTATCTAAGACTACCTATTTTGTTAGCTTGTCCTTCCGTGGGTGTGAATCAGCAGCCTACCGCAGACCACTACTACCCCCTCCCACCTGTATTCCCTGATTTCTAGTCCAGGAAATCTAGGTAGTTTAATTCTAGACGAGTCTTAACTAAAGAGCCTTTCCTAGTTAATTCTTTTTCCTAACTGCTATCCTTCCTTTCTCCTCTAGGTGGCAGTATTCATTCATCCTATAGCTTGTATCATTTTTTAAACCCCTATGTCCAACATTACCTCTATCTGCCTGTAACTTAACAAAGCCTCCCAAATCCCAATCCACACTCTCTAAACCCTGATTTAACCTCCCTCCCTAACCTTACACTAACTAAGGAACAAAGCTCCCCTATATTTGTTTTTTCTTTGCTCTTAAATAAAGGTAACACTTTGCATAGTTTTCTACCAAATAACCTACTTACTTCACTGTGAACAGTAGTGGCTGATACTTTTTCAGCTGGTCTCTCTCACTCTGCTGCTCTATCCCGCTCTGTTCGCCCTGCAGGCTCACTCCGCTCCCTTACCCTGCCCCCAATTTCCACCCACCCCCAGCACTCCTCCATTTATTCTCATCCTATAACCCCTCCAGCTCCACCAGCCAATCCCCAAACACCCCTCCCTCTTCACCAGCCTATCCTCAAACACTGTTCCTCCACCCCCCAACCAACCTATCCCTCACTACCACTCCCCCTCCCACCTAACTTACATATTTCCCTCCCCTTTACTTCACTTCTAATAGGCTTCATCTACCATATTCACTCCTCCTCCTCACATCCTCACCTCAACATCTATCCTCTTCCTTCTTCTACTACCTCTTTACCATGTCACCTCCTACTCCAATATCCATCTACACCCATCTCCACTACCTCCCATCCCCTCCCACTCAGCCCATTTCCACAACATCTCAGCATCCTTAATTCCCTCCCTTCCTATCCATCTCTTAAAAGTAAAACTTTTCTCAAACTGTACTAAATACTGCAAACCTAAACTTATTCTCTGCCAGCCATCTTTATCTAATTGTAAACCATATAAACATATTCCACTTCTCATGCACCTTTGCTTAGTCAGTGACATTCACCCCAATCCAGGACCTAACTTCTCTCCTACAAACCCCCCTAACAACTACAACAAATCCGAAACATAAATCCACGTACTCACGAACTGCAGTAAAAGCCTCCGGATCCACCAATAAGTGCCACAATACCAAGTTTTAATCCAGTTTAATGGGACAAACGGATGAACTGACATGTATAACAGTATAGACTCTATGAGAACTGGTAATATACAAATATAATAAAGTAAAATATGTATCCAATTATACTTATAAATTAAAAATAAAAATATAAATATATAAATACTAAGATAAGGAAATGTATCTATAATGACATCTAGTCAGACGTATAAAATTCCATTAAAATGTCTAAAAAGTTACCTAAAAAATATGTATATCTTAAAAATATCTGGTAAATATCTAAAAATATATGAAAATATATATATAAAAATGTATGATAAATTATATATAAATCATATATACATACTATTTAATAAATATGTATATAAGACAATATAAAATATATATTAAGTACATAACAATGGTTTAACTGATATACATTCGTTCAACCCTGGTGGTGTGGTGGCATCTAAAAATATTTGCCACCATACTTCTTTATAATTTAATAAACTTTTAAAATCTCCACCTCTAGGATCTATTTCAATAATGTCAAGGATACTAAAATTAATTGGTATTCACTGCCCTTGATTTCAATATGTCTATATAGTGCGTTGGTTTTGTCTTTGGTTTTGATACTGTAAGTGTGGTCATATATTCACTTTTTAAGACATCTTTCAGTCTTTCCAACATAGAAGCTTGGACATTTGTCACATTTTGCTAAATATACCACCATTTTTGTGTTACAGTTACCATTTCTAAATCTTATGAAAGATTTATGTCCATTCTGTAACCTTATTTTGCTTTCTTGCGACATATATTTACATTGATTACAAAAAACACATTTCCTACTTCTATTATTGCTACTTTTGTTATCTTTCTTTGATTCATTGTACCTTTGTTCAACCAAAGACTTCATATTCTTTCCTGTCTTGTATATAAATCTGGGTTCATACATTTTTATATATATATTTTCATATATTTTTAGATATTTACCAAATATTTTTAAGATATACATATTTTTTAGGTAACTTTTTAAGACATTTTAATGGAATTTAATACGTCTGACTAGATGTCATTATAGATACATTTCCTTATCTTAGTATTTATATATTTATATTTTTATTTTTAATTTATAAGTATAATTGGATATATCTTTTACTTTATTATATTTGTATATTACCAGTTTTCATCAAATCTGAGCAAAAGGGTCAAATTCAAATTATTATAAATTATGACCCTCAATATTTTACATTTTATATTAATGTGTCATTTAGCATATGCATTTATATAGATTGGAATTAATGCAACGCTATTAAAAAAGCGCTTATGCATAGATAGAATTTTATGTAGCGCTATGAAAAAAAGCATTCATGTAGCTTTAAGATGCAGTAACTTTTTGGCGCCAATTAAGTTATTTAAACTGTATGAAGAGGATGGCGTTCTAGTTCTGAAGAAGACCAGATGTAATGGTTGAAAGCGCTTAACTTATGTTTACATGTTGTAGAATCTATACTATTATATGTGTCAGTTCGTCCGTTTGTCCCATTAAACTGGATTAAAACTTGGTATTGTGGCACTTATTGGTGGATCCGGAGGCTTTAACTGCAACAAATCCACCAATAAATACCTCAAGTTCCTCACCATCAATGCCCAAAGCGTGAATAATAAATTAACCCACTTTCACGCCTGGCTCAATCACAATTCTCCTGACATTGTAGCCATCTCCGAAACCTGGCTAAAACCTCATATAAGCGACTCTGAATTCCTTCCCCCTGGATTTCTATCTCTCCGTTCTGACCACCAATATCGAAGAGGTGGTGGTGTAGCCCTAATCTACTCCAACCACTTGTCCATCACTCCATATCCTAACCCCATTCCTTCTTTCAATAATGCTGAACTTGTAAATGGCCTACTAAAACTGAACAACCATAAGAGCATCTGTATCATGCCCCTTTATATACCCCCTGGTAACAACACTAGCATCTTGGAAGACATCCTCTCCTGGACCTCCTCCAACATTAATCTAGAAATCTACATTATGGGAGATGTAAATATAGACTGGAACAAAATTATTCACCATAACCCCACCATATCAATCAATCTATTTAACTTTACTCATCTTAAAAACTCTATTTCTAGACCTAACAAAAACAACCCCCCAGGCTCTATACTAGACTGGATACTAGTATCCCACCCTAACAAAGTCCTAAAATCTGGTGTCATTCCTGACCCATTAGGAGACCACCTCCCTGCCTTCATCCATCGGGCTACACCCATTTCCCCACACTCCCACCACTACATTCAAACCCGCAACCTCTCTAACTTTGACTGTACTACTTTCTCTGGCTCCCTTAAGCTAGCTAACTGGAACCCCTTAAAAACTCTTCCTTTAGATGCAGCCGTTGACTACTTCAACTCTACTTTCATAACTGTCCTTAACTCCCTAGCACCAATAAGAACAAGAAGAGTTTAAGCAAATACCACCCCATGGCTCACCAAAGACACCAAAAAATTATGTTACTAAGAGATAAAACCTGGAAAGCTTACCTCCAACATAAACAACCAGAAATCTTACTTAAATACAAACAACTGAGAAACCAAGACAAAAAACAAGTCATTAAAGACAAAAAGTCTTACTTCATCAAACTACAAGAAAATCACACAAAAAACCCAAACAGTTCTGGAACGTCATTAATTCTCTCCTTAAACCTGGGACAAAAAATAACCCTTGCCCAGACTCTAGCAAATCTAACCTTGAAATTGCAATAATGTTCAATATCTTCTCTACCTCTTCTATTGCTGAGCTAACCAAGACCTTTACCAACAATAACCCTCCACCTCCTACTGCTCAATCATCCTCTCCTTCCTCCCCCCACTTTTGAACTCAAACCCATCTCCACCAAATTAATAAAGAGACTTCTCACTAAACTCAAACCTTGCTCCAATGCCCCTGACAACATTCCTTCCTCCTTCGTAAAAATAGCCTCTGACAGTATTGCTCTTCCTATCAGCATCCTGATCAATAGATCACTACTTGAATCCTATGTACCCAAATTATGGCGTTCTGCTTTTATACTTCCACTTCACAAGGGTGGCAAAAATTTTAACACCTCCAATTTCCGCCCCATAGCCATCCTCTCCCCAATCTCCAAAATTCTTGAAAAATGTATCCACTTACAGCTCCTGCTATTCTTTACCAAATACCAACTACTCTCCCCTACCCAACATGGCTTCCGTCCTGGACACAGTACCAACTCCACCCTTCTCTCCTTCTTACATTCTGTCAATTCTGCTTGTGACTGTAGTAATATCGTATCCTCTGTTCTGCTAGACTTATCTAAAGCCTTCGATACCATCTCCCATAGTCACCTAATAAATCATCTGTCTAACCTCAACATCTCCAATAAAACTCTTAACTGGTTCTCCAGCTACCTTTCTGATAGATCCCAAGCCGTGAAATGGAGCCAGGCCACACCCACTTTCCTCCCTACCCCCACTGGTGTACCCTAAGGTTCAATCCTTGGCCCATTGCTTTTCAATATCTTTATTAACAACTTCCACAAAGTCATACCTAACACCAAAACTGTGCAATACGCTGATGATTCCACTCTGATCAGTCATGCCTCTAACCTAAAAGATCTCCAATTTCTAACTCAAACTGCTTTCTCCACCACCGAAAATTGGATGCTCCAAAATCACCTCTCAATAAATGCCAACAAAACAAAGATCCTTCTATTCTCTCCCTCAAAATCCTTCCCTATTGACAAAAACTTACTCCACATCACCAGCCTTAACAACTCCATTATCAAGGTCGTACCCTCAGCCAAACTTCTTGGTGTAACCATTGATGAACACCTAAAATTTAACAATCACTTCCAGCTAAATATCAAGAAAACCCACGTAAAACTTGGCCTACTTTACAGAAACAATCACTTCCTCTCTCCTTCCACCAGACTAACTCTCGCCACTACCTCCCTACTCCCCTCTCTACTGTATGGCGCTCTTCTGCTAACTAATTTATCTTCCACACTCTCCTCCAAACTGGAAGTATGTTACAATAAAATAGCCAGATTTGCCACAAATGCAAAATCCTCCTCTCACCACTGCACCTCCCTACACTCTCTAACCTGGCTTGAACTCCCCAATCTACTTAACCTTCACCAAATCACCACAGCACCCAAATTACTGTTCCAACCTACTAAATGTCCTGCACTATCCAATATTCTGCAACCTTATAACCCCCTCAGACCCCTTGGATCTTCCCACCAAAACTTGATCATCATTCATAAACCCAAGCACCCTGCTGGGCAGCTTCTGCTATCTTATTCCCTAGCTAAAAAATGGAATGCTCTGCCCTCCACACTGAGGACCTGTGACAACCTTAATAACTTCAAAACTCAACTTCATTCTTACCTCTATCTAAACAGGAAATGCAACTGTACTCTTCCACCCATTCCTCTGAAGCTCTCCCCTCCCTTTACCCCAGGCTAACCTTCTTACCTCCCTAACCTCACTGTAAATTAATGATTATATATATAAACAAACTGCAAAAGCTAGCCACGATTCTATATGCCTGTTTTCACTTCTGAAGCTAAACTGTTTATTTCTTTTCTCACTCCCTTGAATGCTACTTGCTGCTTGCAATCCCTAACTTCCTTTGTTATTATCATGTAATAAAACTTTGTATTGTGGAACTTTCTCCCCAAGCCTCCACTGAAAGTATTCTGTAATAAAACTTTAATGTCTATCTTTTTTCCCCGAGCCTCCACTAAAGTAACCTCCCTAAGCCCTGTGAACTAAATTGTAAATATCTTATTTCTCTTTTTTTTAGAATGCTACCTGTTGTTTGTAATCCTAACTTTCTTTGCAAATAATCATGAAATTTTCTTTGTAATTAATCATGTCATTTTCTTTGTAATTAATCTTGTAATTTTTCTTTGTAATTAATCATGTAATTAAACTTGCATTGTGGAGCTTTTCTCCCTGGACCTCCACTGAAAATGGGCTCCCCAGGCCCAGTGGACCTCCCTGGTCATCAAACTGGAATAAATAAAATAAATAAATAAAATCTGTAGTATTGTGGGTTTGTACTGTCGATGTGCTGAAATGCTGCTCCTACCCTGTACCAATGCCAGAGGTATGGCTACTGACATTACTTCTCTCACACAACTATTTAAGTCCCGCTGGTATACAGCTGGAGCAGCAGCCTGTAGCTGGTGAGTATGGAGTTGTTTTGTTCAGGTTTGCCAAAACACCGGCCATGTTATGGCCATGCTATTTGCCATGCACACATTTAACACACCTACCCATAATGCATGCTGTACATGTTCACTTATTGTTGGCATTAACTGCACTGCATCACTGCGGTCACCATGGTGGCAAATTTGAAGGGTATGTAAGAATCATGCAGTATACCTAACAACCTGTCAGTGCAAGTTGTATGGACAGAGATGAACATAATGGTGGGACAAATGGCCTACAGTAGGGACATGTCTGAAACATTACCTTTATACAGTGGCTACAACAGTTTATACACCACTATTACAATGCCATCTGTTCCTGATACAAACAATGGCAAATCACAATACCACATTCCACACCTTTTACAACCTGTAACATGATCCTAACATGAGCAATGAATGTGTAATATGGAATCCTATGTTAGGACAACAAATATGGGGAATACATATCTTAACAAACACTGAAAGCATATGTGTACACACACTCTAAATAACATATTGTGGAAGCAGCTTGTAATGTACTGACGGCATTCTTCTTGAGTACACACCTTCCATCAAGTACAGGGCTTCAATGTCACACCAAGTAATGGTCTGCTGTCCAAGAAGTATGTTCCATGACATTTTCCCACTCACCTACAACAGAGGCAGATGTGGCTTGCACACATCTTACACACCATGATATGGATCCCATATCTGAGAGGTAGCACTCAAGAGTGGGAAAAGTAGCCTTACCTCACCATTGCATATACCATGGCAAACAGTACAGAGAGTCACTTATGTGTGTATGAAGTATGGGACAACATTGATGTAGAAAATAAACAGATGCCCATCTAAAACAGATGACAAAACTGGTCATAGATGCTGCCCTGAAAAATGCAACAACACTGAGGGACTTGCAGGAATATCTAGCAAGTACTGCCTGTGCAGTACCTGTGTCAACAATTGCTTGGATTCTGTATAAGTGTGGCCTATGGGTTATGGTAATCAGATGGAAGAGTTGTCCCATATGATACATCATCCAGAGCTCTCTATAGGTACCATAAGCATAACATCAAGTCTCCCAAAGGGATGTGTTGCAATGTGTAATGGTGTCATGAGACCAAGGCTCAAACCTACAGACAGTATTCATAAAGATACATGTGGTGCACAAGCAACACCTCACTACACCTCAGGGCCACCATCCCCAATATTTAGCTTGCTGGTGCCAGTGTACACCTTTAGGTTTGCTGTTCATTAGCTGAAACTAGGCTGGTAGACATGGTGTTTGGAATTTGGAACACTGCAAAATAACACTCGTGTGGCCCATACTTGTCAAGCATCTGCAATAAGGCTGAGAATGGGGAGAGGTGTCAGCTTGAACAACAGTGAACTGAAGCATACATCCAAAGCTTGCTAAGAATGGCTGTATATGAACACAGTGAAGGTTATAAATTGTGGCAGACATAAGCCAGACTCTACAGCAATAGTGAAGCCACTGTGTGACCTCCAAGGGCTGTGCACATGAGCTGACCTTGCAATCTGGCAGAGTTGGGGGACATTTGTTGGGCAGAGCGACCAAATAATGGTAAGTGAAGATGGGGCATGCTACTATACCCCTTCCAGGCATAGTGACTGCTGTAGTTCACTTAACAGCTGGTTCAACGAACCATTGGGTTAAGGGTGTGCACACTCATGCGAACCACATATTGTATGCATCTCATTCAGCATCTGCACGACTAACACATTTGTTTGTTACTGCATTGGATTGCACAGGTCATATGTCACATATCAGGTGTGTGTAATGTTAACAAATGCAGTATTGTGACCCCACTGCATATCATAGAAGAGACTGGCATGTCAACAAGGGTGTGTACATTCCTCATATCCACATTAAGCTTTGAATGTTGTCAGTGTAACCAAATGTTATTGCACATACATGCACTGCTGATGATGAGATCTGCAAATTAAAGGACAGGCATTAATTACTGACATCAGTCCTCATATCTTCCCAGGTATGTGTCAGATAAACACATAGGGACTGTGAGCAACAGAGCAAACATAACTGCCACACATATACACATTCAGCAATGGTGTGTACACTTGTGTGAGGTATGGTGCATATGCCAGTGTGCTGTACAGGTGCACAGCAATACTGTGTACATGGGTTCAGTGTGTTCCGGGGAAGGGGCATCACCTACTAACACAACTCATGCATCACAGAGCTATATAATGTTGGTAACAAGGACTGCGTATGTCTGCAGTGCATGCTGTTGAGTGCCATATGTCATACATGTTGACTGTTGGGTAATGAGAGGTCTGTATAATATCTTTGTGTCACCACACCTGTAAGTGTGTGTGTGTGTGTGTGTGTGTGTGTGTGTGTGTGTGTGTGTGTGTGTGTGTGTGTGTGTGTGTGTATAGAAGTAAACCATAACATACAGGTCCTAATATACATTTCATGTCTGCCCCTCACAGTTGCCGAGGTGTGTCAGGGTCCATCCTGCAGGCAAACTGATGTTAGTGTCCATACAGACTCGGACAATGATGATAGGCATAGTGAGGCACAGGCAGAGTTGTCACGGGCTGAATTTGTGCCATTGGTTGACATCCCACTTTTATCCACCCCATGCCCGCACACAGTCACAATGCCCATACATACCCCATCACCAGTGGCCATAGATGAGGCACAGTTGGTGGGTGGTGGCATGGGACAGGAAAGTGTAGTGGCTATGGCAAGTGTGTCTGTACACAGCAGCCATAGCTGGATGACCGGCAATGTACCACACAGGCAGATGTACAGGGGTGCTTGTAGGAGGGCTGCTGGCCATCATGCCCCTGGCAGACGTGCCACAACAGGTGTCACCAGACACATGTTTTGGGACATCATGAAGACACAGGCACATATGAAACGTTACATCAAAGATAGTCTGAGGCTCCAGAGGGCTAATCTTCCTGCTGTACATGACTACATCCGTGATGTTGCAGGTGCCCACCATTATTTTGCAGAGGTTATGGATAGACAGTTGGGTGAGATGTTGGAAATCCTCAGCCATGTGGTGTCTGTGGTAGAGCATGTGGTGAGAGTAGTATATTGGCCATATGGATGTAGGTCAGCAACACCAACAGGTGGAGTTCGATGTGGACATGCAACAACTAATGACCGCTCCCGTAGTGGCAGTACTAGCACCGGCACTGCAGGGGGGTGCTGTCCACACCACAACACAGCAGACCACGTGCACATGGTCCTAGCCAGTCCCAAAAGGGACGTGGATCCAGTGGACAAGTGTCATCATCAGTGGAGAGTGGCATATCTGGACTCCTGCCTGATAGTACCCGTGCAAACCCTGGCAGGCACAGTTCCCGTGTCCATGGCCAGACACAGTGAACTGTACACCCTGCCATGAACAGTCTGCAACTGTCCAAAAAACACCTGTATAGGGAAGTCACATGGCAGAAATGTGTGCATACATATACACACAAATCACCAACACAGCTAGTCTGCACAGCTCATTTAATATAAAGATCCCCCTAACCCACCCAAATTATATCAACCAAATGGCTCAGCCTAGGCATCTGGTAAACCCACAACACACCCTGTGCATATGATTATACCTGTGCCACATCCCTCTCATCCATACCATTGATGCAGGGACATGCTAATATGGTTCTGATGCACAGGGTGAATGTACTAAGGTTTAACAATGTAATGCTGTTTAACATGGTGTCAGCTAGAATGATTAATGCTTACACGTCAGGGTGTATAGCTGTCCAGCCATGATGCATTAGAGCTGTCATTAACACTGACTGATTGTGGTCTCCATAATATATTCTGTTTGTGTTCTAGGTGTCTATGTGTCAGCAGGATGTTGGTCTGCTGTCCTTTCCTACAAGGGGTGTGGCACTGTGGTGATGCATTGACTGAGTCATATCCTGGGTACAGCTGAACACAAGTAACAGGACTGTATAACAATTACTGCATGTGCCACATGGCTGATAGGTCTGAGGGGTGTATACTGGTGAGTGCATGGTGGCTGATATAAGCAACGCTGCTACAGTGGACAATAAGTGTACTGAGTGACACACACCAAATGTTTGTGAATAACACATACACATAGGATTTGGTGTTTTTGCAATACACAGAGAATACTGTTCACATGGATATACTTCATTTTGCAGTGAAGTCATTTTGGCCTATGTAATTACACCAAGACCAATTTGCCAAAACATCACATCAGTCAATAATCAGTCTGCCAGTTTAATGTCATTGACAATGGTACTGGCAAGGTATATGCCCTCTTCCCCAATGTAGTGCAATCCTGGAGTTGATAAACATAGGTGTGCTGGTGTGGGTGGCACAGCCATCCACTATGGAGGGTGTGGGGTGGCATAGAACCACACATAGTGTGATTAACAACTACTTAACCTGTTAACATAAACTGTACAGTATAACAGCACACTAAGCGGGGGGGGGGGTGGTATGCACAACAATAACCCCAATGTGGGTGGCTGTGCCCACAACAACCACAACAAACTATATATACTAACTCCAGTATCACTGTACAGCTGTGCAGTGGGGAAGAGGGCATTTACACATCCACTACTAGTTTTAATGGAATGAATTTTCACAAGATGATTGCTTTAAAATGTTACCTTTTGCCAGTTAGTTCTTGTACAAATGATCTCCTGGGACATATATTTTCTGCAAACTGAAGTATATCTTTTCACATACATACACACACACTTACTTGGCAACACTGAGAGTAGAACCCATACCCAGGAACTTATTGCTACTAATGTGTTTGGCCTTAATTGCACGCATCACAGAGCTTTTAGGGTGAGGTGTGTCCTGAGTTTCCTGTTAAATGAAGAACATCACCAGGCCTTGTACAGTATGGTAATGGAGGATGTACTGGGTGTTAATGAACAATACATAGTATGACATACTGTCATATACACATTGATAAAACACATATAGTCATAGACACATTTGACATACCTGGATTTAGCAGTGCTAACTACCTTGTCAGTGAGTCCATATTGTTACAGAGTTTTTGCACACAGCACATGCATCATTGGGCTGGATAGTGTAATCAGTTACCTTTGTGGTTGATGGTGACACCGGTCCTCATAAAGTGGACCTTGGGACATGTACTGGGGGTGCCATGGTGTAAAGACAGTATACCCAGCACCCACACCCCACATTGGATATTGTGCTGACTGAAAACCATGATAATACTCTGACATACCTACAATCACACATTGACCAGGACTGCAATACAAACCCTTGTCTATCTAATCAGTGCTACTACAGGGACATGCATTTATTGTACATGCCACAGGGATAGTAGTGTGAGGTTTGTTATGGCTCTCCTAATGTCAGCAATATCACCACCCCTTATAATGTATAACAAGGTTTTGGTTTAGTGTATTTGGAGAATGTGGCCTCAGAATGTTGTCTCCTACAAATATGAACACTCACACACAACTGCACACACATACACACACACATATTCACATTTGCAAGGACTCATGGGGTAACCCACAGCTATCTACATATTTGTAGAACAGTGTTAGGCTGTAGGGTGAAGAATGTCACAAGGTACATTTAATGTGAATTACAGGAGCAGCCCTTTCTAAGTATAGCAATGGGGGTGTAGTGGGTGAGAATGCCCTCACAGGATTTTCAACTACAAGCTTACAAACACACAGACACTATTATAATAAATAATGCACACACACATTTGTCAGTACTGAGGTCCATAGGTGCAGCTGTTCCTAGGTCTGTACCAGGCTAATGTCCATGGAGAGATGAGAAGAGTAGAGCATGTGAGTACACTGGTATCATGCCACCTGACATTTGTCAGCAGGCCATCTATCAATTGATGCCACTTGAGTGATCCCCAGGGTGACAGTTAAATTTAACATCCACTCATCTGGTTTTCTCTTGAAGAGGGCCAGTGAGGTGCTCCAATTGACTTGTATGCAACATCTATTGCATAACATGGCTAGTGTCTGGGTTAGGGACCTGTACCCAAACATGTTCTGTTGACTGTGGTAGTCTGGTTGAGGTATTCATGGCAGGTGGTGCATACAGAATAAGGTTTACTAGCTGTGGCATTTATAAGACAACTGGGCAAACGTGTCAGTCAATCAGAGATTGCCTGTAAGCAGCCAAGATGAATACCTGATATCTGCACATCTGTACAGAGGAGAGACATAAAGTAGCTAGCCAACAGGTTATGCATTAGGATGAATATTTTGACAGATAGACATCTGAAACTGATGGCATGCCATTACTACATGACAGCAGTCCTCAATGACATGTCCTAAAAACATAGTAGTCTACAGTTAATATCAACATATCAGATCAATATCCAATAGGAGATGTATATAAACATACAGGTCAAACACCAAAATCATGATAGTCAGTACTCATAGTCCAGCTTTGCATTCAGGAGTGTATGGTTCCAGTACTACAATCTACAATCTACTTTTACTTAGAAAAGCACTGTTAAAAGTAGTAATGTAATGATATAATACATGCAAGTGTGACTGCATATAACCTGGGATACTACCCAAGTATGAAACACATACAAAGAGAAAAGATTATCATACTACCCATGTATACTCAGGTGTTCCATACAGTATACTCACACCTCTTGCTACTGTAATGACAGCACATAGAACCATGTTATGTACATGGAATTAATTATACTTATTAAAGACGTCATTACCCTGCTATTTTATCAGACTGGAATGTGATCACTGGTTACCAGGGCTGTGCTATGCTTAGCAGGTGTAAGCATTGCTTAAATGTAAATGCTAAGCAGATTTGTGCATTGGTAAGAGAAGCCTACACGGTGTAAGCACTTATTCATTTAAAAGTACATTGGCACCACCTGCTGTCATGCAAACCTGTGCAAACCCACTTAAAGCCGCTCAAAACTGCTTTAACCACTCTGTATCCAACAGTCCTTGTTCTGCCTAGCAACAAAATAAACAGCCCTTGTAAATCTTGAACCCAGGACCTTCTAGACCATAATCATAGCACTTAACAACTAAGCCATCCAAGCTGTAAAGATGGCTGTTGTTTTTTCAAATATATCATTCAGTACACATACTGAATAGTAGTGAACAACTGCTTTGACTACTACAATTGTTGAGTACTTATAAGTGAAAATAGTGTTGAATCAGTCATGTTCTTATATGTAAATATACACATCAGATTAATATGGTGGGATACATCTGAGAAGGTATATACAACATTCATGTTTACACATAAAAGGATATAGCTCTATATATATATATATATATATATATATATATATATATATATATATATATATATATATATATAGATATATATATATATATATATATATATATATATATATATATATATATATATATATATATATATATATATATCAATATATATGTATATGTAACATATGCCCATGACATGCAGTGGAGTCAAACCTCAGCACCATAACTCTCAACCTCTTAGTGCAAGGGATCATAATGTACGTATTTCAGTTATAAATGTAGATGTTGCTACAGTGACAGGGGTTGTGTCAACATACATGTTGTGAAGGAAGGCTCTTCTGAAACTGACATGTACGCCATCAGTTACTGACAGACATCATAAAAGCATCACAGTGAAGTACCACACAAATCACAGTAATGATCCTGTGGAATACAGAAGAAATATGAGCAATAAGCATGGACAGTGTGAAACAATCTGGTCAGTCATTAGGTACACACAGAATGCCTTAGTGCAAGAAATGTGGAACAAGCCTGACAAAGGGGATGTTTAAAGCCATGAAAATGGGGATATATCAGAAATACTGGGCTAGATAAGCTCACACAGTTGATGCATTCACACCCTCCTGTCTGTCCTAACACATATTAACTGGAGGAGCAGAGTTCCCAAGCCACATAGTCACACTAGTTAATGATATACATCTTCACACCAGCCCACTGCTTTGTCAGAAATACACAACACATATGGTGGCCAGGCAACAGTACATCTGACAAATATCTGGACATAACATCACACTAGGGTAAATACACTGAGCTGCTAGGCATGTCACCAAGCACTGTCTACACTACAGGCAGACTGCCACAACAATAACCCAATTTACCTATGGGGGAATACACATGCAATTGCAAATATATCAGGCACTACAGGCATGTAACAGCATGGAGTAACAGACACCAGTCTGAAAGTGCATGCTCACAACCAATCTCAACACAGTCACAGTCACATAATGGTAAGCCTAAGTAATAGTGCAGTCTATGGCCTGTGTGAACAAAAACATCATCATGTTTGCCACTCACACCCTAACCCTACATATACTGGACCAATTCACAGTGTAGCCTGATGCCTGACTGTGGTATGGGACATGTCTCAGTCTGGTCCTACAAGCATATAGGCTGATAGGGTATCAGGACCTGGAGCAGCATGCAACGTCAGATATAACAGGACCAAGAACACTGACATCTACCCCAGTCTGTATACAGGCCAAATAACATGATCACAATACGCTGCTACATAATACAGACACTCTGTCAACAATCACCATAAGTACGCAGACTTCACATAATGTCCAGATTTTGTCCTCAACTATTAGGCCTCCTATACATTACATGTCTGGTAGTCTGATATATCACTGGCTGATATCAGGAATTATGTCAGTAAATAATGGTATACTGTACATATCCACCTCTTACTGCATGACATATGAACAGAGGGTCACAGACTTGGGAGACAGAGGCACAAACACAGGGCCAATATTGACATATTACAGTTATAAACTGAGAACATTGCTGGTGTAACAGGGTTTGTTGTGACATATCTCTTCTGAGGGATATGAAGTCAGTAACACACATGAATGTTACCATTTACTGACTACAATCATCAGAGCATGCTACTGCATTTATAAAGACAGAAAATGTGTGAGTAACACACCAAATCTAAGACTCTAAACTCTGACCAGTCTGCAGATAGCCCTACAGGTGAGAGTTTTCTCAACCACATAACACTGTCATGCCAGACTTTAAATCATGCAGGACAGCCATATCCACACAAACCCTGTTAAACCAACATTACTTCAAATGTAGAAGAGCAATACTTTCATTCTGTCCCCATGCCTAAAATATCCCCCTCCAGTTTGTTGGCCTGTCTCCACAGTGTTTGTTGTAAGAGGTGTTTCCAACTACCCTCAGTTTACCCACATGAAGTCCTGCTCACAGTGAAGGAGAAAGGCCAATACCCACCTGCAGTGCTTACTTATGGGTGTGTGTTTCCATGCAATTGGCTATAGGAATGATACCACAGCTGTTCCACATGCAATTAGTAAGTGAAGGACTCCAATCCGTGCACAGACCATCAGCTTATCATTAGCATTACCTATGAAGGTCAAGCTGCTGCCTATGCAAAACAGATGCATTTTTCCACATCTACCAGATCGGGGGAGAGAGAGAGACAGAACGAAAGAAAGAATGGAAGAGAGAAAGAGCCAAGCATGTTTGTGTATGATCTGTGGGTGGAGAGATTTCTCTGGGTATTATAATGGTTGCCTATATATAAATGTATGGCTGTGGATTTCTGCAACAACCTCTACAGTGTTTGACAATTGTTGGCCTTGTAATGTGACATTGGGGCATATGGGTCCTCAATATGAAAATGTAGCAAAACCTATGCTGCAATGGATTTTGTTATTTCCACAATCACACCAACACACACACTTGCCATTATTGAGTTTCAACCCATAATTAGCCATGTATTGGTACTACAGTGTTACACAGTTATCACGAGTGCCACAGAGCTTACACAGTGGAGACCTGTCCAAAGGTATCCTTGAAGGTGAGTGACAACATATGCAGATCTGAAGGAGGGGTAAGGGAAGTGTAGTACATGTGAATGACCACAAAATCAGGTGCCAACAAAGACTCACATACAAGCACACACATTATCACACTTGCCAGGACCAGGATGAGAACTCCTACCTAACTAGTTTGCTACACTATAGTATTATGCAGTTATCGCAAGCACCACATAGTTTATATGTCAGAGAGCTGTCCAAAGGTATCTAAAGTAGGGTAAGGGAAGTGTGAATGACCACAAAATCAGATGTCAACAAAGACTCACACACTCTCACAGACAAACACACACATTATCACAGTTATCAGGATCAGGATTAGATCTCATACTTGATTAGTTTGCTATACTATGGTATTACACAGTTATCTCAAGTGCCACGGAGCTTATATGTTTGAGAGGTGTCCAAAGGTATTTTTCAAGGTGAGTGACATCAGCTGCAGAGCTAAAGGAGGGGTAAGGGAAGTGTAGTAAGTGTGAATGACCACAAAATCAGGTGTCAACAAAGATACACACACTCACACTTGTCATATCTGGGATTAGAACTTCTACATAATTAGTCTGCTACACTACTGTATTACACATTTATCACAAGCACTACAGAGTTTACAAGGCTGAGATTTGGCCAAAGAGTTATTTCTAGGTGACTGGCATCAGTAGGTGTGCTAAAATAGGGAAATGGCAGGTGTAGTGAGTGTGACTGGCTTCAAAATCATTCACCTCCACATAAACACATTACCATCTCTTGGATTAGAACTCTTACCTAACTAGCTTGCTATACTACAGTATTACACAGTTACCGTGAGCACCATAGAGCTTATAGGGTTGAGATTTAGCTGATGGTTTATCTCAAGGTGACTGACATCAGCAGAAGTGCTAAAATAGACAATGGGAAGTGCAGTGTTTGTGAATGGGCCATAAATTATTCCTCTGGAAATACACACAGATGCTCAGTCACACACAACTTTACATTTGACAGGACTGAGTATACATGTGCTTCATGAATACTGATTTGTACTATTGTGTTACACAGTTATCACAAGCACTACAGACATTATAGGGCTGAGGGCTACTAAAAGGAATGTCTACAGTGTTTGACATCAGCACATCATGTGATATCAGCCAATTTGATGTGTAGTGGGTGGGACAGGCCTCATAATGTAATTTTATGTGTCACTGCCTGTCTCTCTCCACCACATCTCTGTGTGTGTATGTTTGATATTTTATAGTGTGTTGACCTTGGATATGTGTGAGTATTCCTATCCAATGTGTGTGTGAAGCATAAATGGTGTACAATTTGGTGTGTGTGCACAGACATCTGCAAATGGCAGACATGTATAGTCCTCTGTTTTGTCAGACATGGACTTCATTTCTCTAAATGTAGGAGCATGCCCAGTATGACCTTTTGTATTGAGTGTGTCAATTCATTCCAGGTAGGGTTGTACTCCAGTCCAAGATCTGGTGTTCTCTACCTACATATAGCAACCTGTTTCTGCAGGATATCTGTAGATAGGTTGATAATATGGAGTCACAATGGGTGACAGATAGGAGGATCTTGTAACTATTGCTGTCTGGGCTGCTTGTGTTACATGCTTGGTATTAGCAGCGGCATTCAGACATATGTACTGTTTTATACTGTGATGTATTATGTCGTCGACTACTGACAGATATAATTATTTGCTAACAGTTATTTACTGGGAAATACAAGATGAATGAAGCTGAGTCCAGTATTGTGGTCCGCAGCATACACATTCTTGCACACTCCTGTCATTCTGAAGGAGTAGTTACAGACACTTGCTGATGGGTCTGTGTAAATGGTCCAGCACCTTGATAGTACGGTGTCTGAGGATCCCCTTCTTATACATACATCGACTTAACAGAATGGCCATATCCTGCTTTGGCCATACCTCTCAGCTGTACAGATTCACCCAGGTTACCCAGAGGCATGGCTCATATATCTGGTCAGTTCCCCTTCACATTGTGGTTTACAAGCAGGTTTGTAGCCACCCATTACTGGGTTTGCAGAAGTGGGGTCATACTGAACTCATTCCCAACAGCAAGGATATGACCCGTGATAAACCTATGGCTGATGGTGGGGTGAGCTGAGTGCATGCGTCTACACCCTCCACACTCTGTTATTCTCTCTTCGTCCTAACATTATGCGACCAATATCTGGGAAGTGTCCTTATAGTTGGCCATTCATCCCAGTGGTATTTATGTATTGGTCCACAATTCATGCAGTAGGACATGGGGGGGGGGCATGCTACTGGGATTTGTCAACATGGCCTTGCATTTGTGTTCTCTTGACTGTGTTAGTTTGTTAGTTGGGACCCCATGAGATACCATACATTGGCACTACGAGTGAGGCACATGTCTTTGACAGAGGACTGTAAGCCATTTGGTAGTGATGCAGGCCATATGTAGCAGGCCAGAGCATTCTGTCACTCCTACATTCTCAGGCTGTGAGCCTGTGGATTCCCCTGGGGTGACAGGGTAAGTGTGTGAAGTGTTAATAGCAATAGTTCCTTTACATATTGGCCCATTGGTCTGGATGCAGGCAGGGTGCTGCTTACAGCTAGGGACACACCTGCATAGGACACCTCTTCAGCATGCTGCATTCTGTGGGTATTCCCATACAGAAGTGGGGTCATACTGAACTCATTCCCAACAGCAAGGATATGACTTGTGATAAACCTGTGGCTGATGGTGGGGTGAGCTGAGTGCATGTGTGATATGGAAGCTACTTGCAGCTAACTCACAGATAAACCTGGGATATTTCCCTTATGCTGCCTTGTGCAGGTACATAGGCAGTCTCTCATTACTTCATAACTGTGCCTTTTGTGGTCTGCCAGTGATTGTCCAGACTACATCAGTATTCCATACTACACAGACAACTAATGTACTGCTAACCTGTATGTACATTTCCAAAGCTGTGTGCAGATGACAGTTACATTTTATGCACTCTGTCTGGGGTACTTCCACCTGTGTACTTGTGTGTATGTATGGGCCCACATTCATGGCATGGTCATCTTTCAGACGGTGACAGATATTGACATCTGGACGGTGAGTATGGACGACTGCTGACATGGGTATTGCTGAGGAGCATTGTGGTTGGCACTGTAGTTGCCAGAACATGGCCCTGTCATCCACAATACTGCCCATAGGCCACCGAGACACAGCCCTCCATGCCTACATGCTGACCACTTCCACACAATATTGAACAAACTACAACCTAACACATGGACCCCTGCATATTCTACACATGCAACAATCTATCCTGTAGATTGGGCCAGCTCAGGTAATCTGTGCTCCACTGTTATTACACCTCACACTTACATGTCACTGCATTTCTATATAGGATTGTGGGGGGGGGGCCCTGCCAACTTTAAACATTTGGTATGACTGTACTGGTATTTCAGGTACTCTGTTGGCTTCAATTTCATTTTGTATTCTGATCTATCATGCAGACTGGAGCTATATCAGTAGAGTACAGATCTTAGGTTTTATTGACCTACATTTCAGTTTCGGACTTCTTACCCATCAGAACTAACATACAACTGCCAGACCTGTTGTAGAATTCTGTGTAGGTCTGTAGGGGGGCTGTTAACCATTACCATCAATTGGAGGCCTTAGCCCAGCCTTTCTTTCTGGTCATCTACACCTGTCCTGCTGGCTGAGGCTGGTGGTGGGTATGTAAGCCTCACTGACATGCATGCGTGTGTCCCATGGACACACATTTAGGCCACCACATGTACTGCAGCGGGATTTGTCACCATGTCCAGTACTGCCTAGTAAGTTGACAGCAGTATTTCTTATGGATTTCATGCTGCCCATATAGGTGTCCACTATCTACTTCCATCCCATTCAGCCACCGGATTCCCTTGCATGCTCAAGTCCATACCATAGATACAACTATGAGAACATACTACTCCATTCAGCAATTGATAGGAAGACTGACTTACCTTGTGGCTGTGCCAGTATTGAGGATGGTGCTGGAGGGCTGACTATGTTGGATGCACATAGTACACTCCCTATACATGGTAAAGCACAGGTAGTGTCATGCTTGGCATCCCTTTTACTGTATGTGTGAGTCAGAGAGAGGTGTCATTTCCTGGGTCCCTACCATGTCAATGTATGTGCTATGCATTGTCTCTTTGCCAAGGCCTGGGTGTACTGGGAATGCCTCCTTCTGCCTACATGGGCAGACTCAGGTAGTTCCTCCTCTGAGTCCCTCTGTGCCTGTGATGGCCTTGGCAATATTGGAGGGCTGTGTGGCCTTGCCCCATGCTGTTTCTGCTGCAGCTGTTTCCACAGGGTCATATTGTATAGCATAGCACATACTATGAATATCTGTGTACATGTAGCTGGAGAGTACTGCAAGGATCCACCGGATATGTCCAGACAGTGGAACCATGACTTGAGCACCCCAAACACATGCTCTATTATGATTCTGGTTTGTTTGTGTGCCTCATTATGGAGTTTTTGTTCAGGTGTGTGTGTATTTCTGATGGGTGTCATCAGCCACGGCTCCAGTACATAGCCAGCATCCCCCACTAGGTGGCCATATGGGATGTCCCCACTGGCAATTGATTGGTACAGCTGTGTCATATGCCAGATGTGGGAGTCATGATAGCTTCCAGGGCTGCCAGCACGCACATTCAAGATAATGCCCTGGGCATCGCACACAACCTGACAGTTGATGAAGGAGAAGCCCTTGCGGTTTATGTAGACCCCCACCCTGCTCACCGGGTGGTGCTTTGATGTGTATGTGCATGCAGTCTATAGCACCCACTACCTCAGGGTAATCTGCTATTTGGTGGAAGAGACGCATATTGCTGGTCAACACCTCACGGTTGTTGAGGAAATATATGTGCTCACTGGAATGTGCTGACATGGCATCCTGGAACTGGTGGAGTACTCTGGATGTTGATGCCTTTGAGATCCCCATGATATCCTCAGTTGCCCTTTTGAAGGTACCTGTGGCTAGTATTTTTAAGCCTACACATACCTTGGTATCCACTGGGATAGGTTCCCCTCTGTTGGTTCTGTGTGTGAGGCGTGGCCGACACAGCTCAACAATTTGCTGTAGAATGTCCCTGTCCACCCTATAGTGCTCCACTATCTACAGCTCCTGTAGCCCCTGGTAGGTTACTCTGGGTTTGAACACTCTTCTCCTTCTCCTCACTGTGGGTTGGTCTTCAGCATTCACATCCTCACCACCCTCAGCCTCTTTCACATATTAATGTATGAAAGCAACAGCAACCCATAACATTTTGTTAGATTTGTCAGGTAAAATTTCTCCCATCTGTGTACATGGGAGGTGTAGACTTTGTGGGAAAAAACAGACTGGAAGGTTTTTGCATAGTTTATAGTCATGTGCTAGGCTGTTCTATGTGTAATTGGCTGATTCTGATACATTTCACCTGCCAGCTATGTTAGTTCTCCTTGATTGCCTTCCTACTGCTGTTTTCCCTTCCCATTGCCTTCCTGTTTAAGCCCCAAGGTGCAGAGCACATTCTCAGTGCTCAGATGTGAACAGAGCTGCTATTTCCTGTTTTTTTTTTTTTTTTTGTTTATTTAAAATCCGGTGTGCGGCACACACACCCATTTAGGCAATGTAAACACTGCTAGGCAGCCTCAGACACACCTCCTTCCTTAGCTGTGCTTAGCTAAGGGCAAACACGGGCCACAGAGCTCCAATAAGCTTACAGCATGCATGACACTCCCTCTTATGTGGTCATCCACCTCTTATACTTATACAATGGTGTTGCTGCACCTACATGGTTGGGTGCAAGCTAACAGTGAGAGGAAAGCTGTGATTCAGTATCGGTCCCCTCGTTTGCATAAAACAGAATGCTAATTCATAGTTATCACACTCACACTCAGCCTTTCGCCTTAGCAACCACTATTCCCTGGTAATGTTGTCTTATGCATGCCATTGACTATTATGGCAAAATGCTGATTTGGGTTTAAAAGCTTATTAACAACTTGTTTCTTATTTTTGGGCCGATCCCATTTGCACAACGCTGCCCTACGCTTAAAAAGCCGAAATCGGCCAAAACAAAATAAAGTTATTTTTTATAATTTTGCAACTATTTCTCATGCCAATGGCCATATATTTAGACATTGGCATGCCTACTACATTGAATAGATGCTTTCTTTAGAGCTGTCATGCATCGGTTTTGTAATTTGCAGAAATGTATTCGGTTAGTAACTGAAAACATTTCTGCAGGTTACACTATTCCTGCACAGATGCCTGCCTGCTTCCTGGATTGCTAATTCACCTCATTTGCATGGTTTTCACCAGCAAATGAGGTAATTAGCATATAGCAGTGGTGCCCATGCAGGAATAGTGTAGGAGTGCTTGTGCACATCCCAGGAGCTTGTCCTGGATAGCTCTGCGGCCATATTACATGCAGCAGCTCTTGCACTATTCCTGCACTCTGTGCAGAGCTTGCTCAATCCGGGGGAGTATTTGGTTTTATATATATATATCTATATGGATTCACTTTATATCCTTGAAATACTGAAATGTCGAAATTCAGTGTTTCAAAGCTATAAAGTCGAATCTTTAAAACATAGAAAACTCAAAACTGCGAAATTCAAAATCTCGCACACAACGGAGATTTTGAATTCAACAGTACTACTGCACACACACACACACACACACACACACACACACACACACACACACACACACACACACACACACACACACACACACACAAACACAAGCTCTCTACTACATTAAAGCAGGGGGGCAAGCACCCCTGCACCCCCCACATGCCCCTACTTAAATATTCTAACTCCGAGGTTGCACTACACACAAACACACACACAACACCACCACACAAGCTATATTCTGCTTGCACACACACATCACAGCAACAAAACACACTAACACACACCACAGCCCCTACCCAAAACTCTTAACACACGCACACACACACACACACACACACACACACACACACACACACACACACACACACACACACACACAAGCTCTCTACTACATTAAAGCAGGGGGGCAAGCACCCCTACACCCCCCACATGCCCCTACTTAAATATTCTAACTCCGAGGTTGCACTACACACAAACACACACACAACACCACCACACAAGCTATATTCTGCTCACACACACACATCACAGCAACAAAACACACTAACACACATCACAGCCCCTACCCAAAACTCTTAACACACACACACACACACACACACACACACATACACACACACACACACACACACACACAAACACAAGCTCTCCACTACATTAAAGCAGGGGGGCAAGCACCCCTGCACCCCCCACATGCCCCTACTTAAATATTCTAACTCCGAGGTCACACTACACACAAACACACACACAACACCACCGCACAAGCTATATTCTGCTCGCACACACACATCACAGCAACAAAACACACTAGCACACACCACAGCCCCTACCCAAAACTCTTAACACACACACACACGCACACACACACACACACACACACACACACACACACACACACACACACACACACACACACACACACACACACACACACACACACTTACCTGAATCTGTAACCACAACGGAACCTCAGAAGCATGAAATTCAAAACCTCCAGTATTCGATGTTTTGAATTTCGTGCTTCTGGGCTTTCGCTCTTTTCAGGATTCCATTTTATGGGCTTGAAATACTGAATTTCGACATTTTAGTATTTTGAGCTTCTAAAGTGAATCCGTATATATATATATATATATATATATATATATATATATATATAAATATATATATGGTTCCACTTCAGAATCTCAAATTACTGAAAACTCAAACTTCATATGGTCGAGACCATATGATTGAGTTTTCACAAACTTGAAATTCCAAAGTGAAATAACAAAACTAACTCGTGCATGAATCGTGCCATCCCAAATAGAACCAAGATGCTATCCTCCAAAAAATGGAAGCCAATCTGATGGTCCCCTGCCATAAACAAACTTTACAACAAAAGGAAGAAACTGTTGCAGAAAAGAGAAAAATCCCACAATTCAAAAAACTCCCTTACCAGCCTCAGTAAGAAGCTGAGATCCCTCATAAAATCCTCCAAAGTTAGTTACGAAAATAAAATTGCCAAAGATTCCAAAGACAACCACAAGGCTTTCTATAGCTATGTCAAGGATCTAAATGGCAATGTTCAGATCTGCTCTGAGCTACAACAGAATGGCATTAAATATACTGATCTGAAAGATATTGAAATATCCTGGCAGATGGATTCAGTGCCAACTTACCCCCCCACCCTCTAAAAAGCCCATCTCAATACTGAAAGTTTTCCTAATTCTGGTAATAACGGCCACACAGGTAATAACCGCACTCTCCAAACCTAAGAATACAGCATCCATGGGACCAGACGACATCCCGGGCTGTGTACTACATGAACTACAAAATGAACTGGCACCTCACCTAAGTGTCATGTTTAATCATAGCTTCACTTCAGGCTTCTTGCCCACTGAGTGGCACACAGCTACAGTTATCCTACTCCACAAGGGGGGATCCACCTTGGAGCCAGGGAACTACTGCTCCATTAGTCTGATGAGCCTGATCTGCAAGGCCATGGAACGTATTATCATGGAACTTATAAACAAAGACATTGGCAACGTTCAAACACTAGACCCCACCCAGTTTTGGTTTGTGACGGGCCAATCTTGTCTCCTGAATCTGATTGATTTCTCCAAATGAGTCTCCAGAGCTGTGGATGAGGATAAGACAGTCCACACAACCGATCTGGACCTCTCTAAGGCCATCAACACCATCCCCCACTCTGGAATCATAGATAAACTTACTAAGCTGGGCATTAATCCCTACATCACTCTATGGGTTGCCAACTGGCTTAGTGACAGAACCCACACTGTAAAACTAGCAGACTCCGAATCCAGCTCCAGACAAGTGACAAGTGGAGTACCTCAGGGTTCAGTCCTGTGACCACTCTTGTTTGGCATCTACTTCTCTGAAGTACAGGCCAACACTAAGGGACTCTGGCTAACAAAGTTTGCAGATAACTGCAAATTGGGAGCCATTATTGAATCCTCAAATGATGTGGATATTCTACAAAAGGGCCTTACAGAAAAAGATGCTTGGTGTCAGATCCATGGGATCAAGCTCAATGCCAAGAAATGTATAGTTATCCCCTTTGGGAAAAAAGATGTATCCATGAATTACCACATAGGTGGCAGTACACTAAACACTGAAAATGTGATAAGAGACTTAGGGACACAGGTGGACAGTGGTCTCACCTTTGATAACCACATCACCACAACAGTCGGGAAATCCTTCTATGTGGCACACCTCATCACTAAGGGCTTTTCGTCCAAAAAAACGGAGGTCATTGTCCCACTGTACTCATACCTCATTAGACCCATTATAGAATACAATGCCCTGTTTGGTATGTACCTCTCAAGACATCTGCAACAACTGGAAAGGCCACAGAAATACCTCACTAAAAGAATCACAGGCCTAAAGCAGATGCCCTATGCTGACCGTTTAAAAAAACTCCAGCTATACTCTGTCGCATATTGTCTATTCAGAGGTGATCTCTGCTTAACATACAAGGCCATGTCAAACCCAGAGCTGTTGAACTTGCTACACTTATAGAAATCCCAATCCCTCAGAGCCACATGCTCCAGGGATCTAAACCTTGTCATCACAATGAACAAAACATGCTGGAGCCATAGGGTCCTGACCCAGAGACTTCCCAGACTCTGGAATAGACTGCCCATACATGTCAAGCAGAGCAGCTCTTTGGCCCTCTTCAAAAGTGACCTTGATGATTGGATGGGAGATAGGAAATTCACCCCGGGGATCACGTCAGTCACCCTGCTAGACAGGAATCCAGGAAAGTAAATACTGTGGGAAGAAAAAGCCAGGGAATTGTTATGGCTAGGCTTGTATAGGCCCTAGGGCCGATAACTTAGGACCAACCTATGAACCTATGAAAAAAAAAAAGTAAAACACATCATTTCTGCAGGGGGACAAGCCCCCTGAACCCCCTACACCCCCCTACTTAAATATACCAACTCTAATATCGCGCTACAGTGTGGAAAAGGGAAATCTTCCATTCCGCTCTGTATGCTGAAGCACAGAACTGGAGATTTCCTGTTTCCTCACTATACTGCGATAATGGAGATGGTATATTTAAGTAGTGAGGGTGCAGTGGGACTTGCCCCCCTGCAAAAAACGTATTTTCAACTAACATAAACTTTTTTTTTAAACACTTCACAATTTTGAGTTTCTGAAAACTCGATCATATGGTCTCGACCATATGAAGTTAGAGTTTTCAGTAACTCAATATTCTGAAGTGAAACTCTATATATATATATATATATATATATATATATATATATATATATATATATATATATATATATATATATATATATATATATATATATATATATATATATATATATATATATATATATGTTTACTATCAAAATTTTGACATTGAGATGTTCGAAGATGACGATCCAAAACTCATATGTTCGAATGGTCATCTGCTTGAGCATCACAATGTTCAAAATGTTTATATTAGCGAATGCACTGTGCATTCGCTAATATCAAGTCAAAGAAATGTACAGAGATCGTGGTATAGTGTAGTTTGGGAAATTCATCCCTTACCTCACTGTAGTGCAATCTCGGAGTTGGAATATATAGTTAGCGGGTGGGTGGGGGTGCCACCCCCCCATAGAGTGGTGCAGGGGGGCTTGCCCCCCTGCAAATCAGTTAATTCGTAAGGTAGGGCTAGAGTAAGTTAGACTAGGTAGGTTCACTGTTCGATGTAAATGTCGAATCTGCTGCAGTTGTTGATGCAGATTCAACATTTAGATCTACATAGTATGCTGAATTTTGGCATTGTTAGTCAACATTCAAAACAAATTTGTTTTGATGAATGTCAACGTTTTGATAGTAAACCGTATATATATCTATATCTATATATATATATATATATATATATATATATATATATATATATATATATAGACAGATAGATACGTGTGTGCGTATATGTATATATATACATATATATATATATATATATATATATATATATATATATATATATATATATATATATATATACGTGTGTGTGTGTGTGTTAAGGTAACTTTCATGATGTCCTTCAGTGCTTATTATTTGAACAGACATTTGTTTTGTCTGGAAAAAGGGTGACAAAGGGGACTTAAAAGGTAGAGAGCTACTGCCTTACCACGTAATGACTATAAAGTATGAATGACTATGCTGCCATGAAAATTTTTCAAGCACTGAAGGAAATAAAAGGTATGATGTTATGACCTCATTAATAATTGTAAGGAAAGTAGTTTACATCATTGTTTCCTGTCTTGCTTCTGGTTTATTGTTTTGTTGTGAATTTCATAAAGTATTTGGCAATGTTTCTTTTATGTTAATAGAGAAATTATAGCACCCTATGGCTTTGCTGATGACATTGTTTTATTTCTATAAAAGTATTTATGACAAAACCACAATTTTTAATTTGGATAATGTTTATTTTAGTTCACACCAACCTATGTAAACCAGGTTGTCTCCTGGGCTCTTTGGTTATGTGCATACTTCTCAACTGTACAGATTATTGCAGAATATCCAGATTTTTGCCTCATATTTTTGGTCCATTTTTCATAAAATTGTTGTTAGCATATTGATAGCATATTATTGGTAAGTTATTAAAGACTGAAGACAAAAAATAATGACAGACATTTGAGTTTCAGACTTCATACCCTTCAGAAAATTCATGCTAGCACAAAACCTATTATTCTTTCAACTTTCTTTGTTTTGAAGAGCAATGTTTAAAAATTGTCCCTATTTTGGGGCTTTGTCCCCCCATTATTTATGGCTTTGTCCAAATTTCTTGATCTAAGAGGTTGAGAGTAATGGTTATGCATGTCATCCTTTCAGCTGTGGTTCCTGCACTTGAAAATGCCAGGGTAAAACTCATTTCAAAGGCTTTGTTACCATGCCATTTTTGTTATACTGATGCTGGTATTCTGATTTCAAAATGTAATGTCTAGATGTTGCATACTATTAGGTGCGCCATCTGTTACATGTGGTAGAGTTACAGCTTAAATGCATGATATGTGTGGGTTTTGATCAAACATATTTTATGCAGGGCATTTGTTTTTCTTTACATCCGTTTCTGTTATTTGCGATTCAGTTTGGTTGTTCTGATAACTGTGTTTCATTGTAGAAATCTGTGTTTGAGTCAGCATGACTAACAACTAAGAAGTAGAATTTTAAACACTGTTAAGATCAAGGATGGTATTCATAGTCTGGCAGTTCAGAACCATGTAGTGGTCATTTGCATGGAGCACTGCTACATACATATGCAAATAAGCTAAGTGCAGGTTATTCTTGCTGATTAAAGAAAAGTGAAAGTGTTTCAAAAAACATGGCCGTTTAGAGCAAAAGCTTAAAGTACCAAATTCAAGTGCTAGGCACACATGAAATACTACATGAAAGCCGTATGCTTCATATAACATCTTATATATTTGGATGTTGCAGATCACAGTGCCTATGCTCAGTCACATTACCGATTTTTCATGCAAGTGGCAGACTGCACAGCTTTAATTATTGGCATTTAAAAAAGTAAAGGGGTTTAATATGCTTTATATAGGGGTATCCTTATTTGGAACTCCTGATGTTTTCATTAAAGAGTGGAAAGGGGAGATAGGAAAAATTAAAAAGGGGAGACACAATAAAGAGGGTGACAGAAGGAACACATCAAGAAGGTTGTACTGGATGATGTGGGAGAGGAGGGGCACAATGTTTTTGGTGTGGGATAGGTTCCTTGTTTTTTCAATTTTTTTTTTTATTTAAGAAGGTAGTATGGGTAGGAAATAAGTAAGATGGTGTAGAAGAAAGATAAGGGAAGAAGGACTGAGGAGGTACTGGTAGGATTCCTAGTCCACCGAGCCTGAAATGCCTGAAATGTTTCCACTGCCAGATGGTGGTGCAATGGAAGACCTGATGTTGGGGGGGGGTAGGGACCTGTGGTGGTATGGTGGTTGAAACAAACTGGCACATCATGTCTTGAACATTCTGAACAAAGTCTTTGACTGGCTCAGTCCATCTGTCCATAACCTGCTCCAACACATCCTCAACTAAGTCCTGAAGCTCACATTCAGTGAAGCTTGCCAGCCTCTTACATGTTGGGTTCCTGCAGGACTGGTGCTATTGCCAAGACCCTAGAAGAACATCCCGAGAGAGGCAGAGGGTGAGCATTCCCTAATCCAAGAGGTATATGTTTGAGTCCCTCCAGAGGATTTTGGATGAGTAAAAAAATATTTTAAATGAGAGAGAAAGAAAATAAAAAAGGACAGAGGAATGCATAATTAAAATAAGAGAAACAGAGAAAAACATTGGGGGGGGGGTGGACAGAAGTGAAAATACATGCAAAAAATTATTTCATCATGTTACTAGTGCAAGAGGTAGCATATTTGCCTTTGGTGCAGAAGGCTTTGGGTTCTACAACCACAACAACTGGATCTAGATGGATACAACACTCAGTTTCTTACTTTAAAGCATTTCTATTTTATAAATCTTTAAGTAAAACAGAATGTAAGGGAAGTGCTTATGCAAACTTTTGGATGAAATTGTATGGGAAATCTTATGCTTACATGGCAGGACAGTGTTTGCTATCAAGTAATGGTGTGGTTTACATGTTGCAGTCTACTATACAAGCATAATTATCGTATTTATGTATGATGCATTTGTTTGCAATATTGCACTGAAAACACCTTTTATAAATACTTACATCTTATAAAATCAGTTAAAGACAGAATACGGCACGTATATCCTGACAGCTCTCACTAGTCCTTGCTGTAGTGTATTGAATGCAGTCTAGTGCTTAAGTTACTATGCAGTATTGATTATTATATACATATTTAAAATGAGTTAAACACACAATACTATTAACTACTCTATTCGTGCTTACCAATGGATTCAACTACGTAGTCTAGCCATTTTTTGCTCCTGCTGTCTCCTGTCATAAGAGGTTTGCTCCTCAAGTTATAAAGAGAAGACATAAGACAATTATTTCTTACCTGTATTTCACCTTTTTTCCTTAACATTACATATATGACTAGTACTTATTTGCAAGGCATTCCATTCACTGCAGTATTTGCTTAGTATGTGTTTGTTGAAATATGTATTACAATCTGAATTTTCATACTTTGCCACTCTTGCCTTTACTGTAATTTAAAAACTCATGGATACACACTTTTGGTGGAATGATTTTTTTTTAAATAGTATGCCTTACATGTGATAGTCTATGAACTGTGTTCATCCATAAGGTACACATACACAGAACAATGTAGGAAGTGTACTTTAATAATTTTCTTCCTTAAGAACTCATGTAGTGTTGCAGGGGTAGCCACCCAGGAGTGTAAACTTTGGTTCTAGTTGATTGCCACAAGTGAAGTGACACTCCAAATCCATGTGTAAAAATGGGAAGAAGGGGTTCTGGATGGCGAGATGAATAAGGGGACAATTTAAAAATGTATACAAAGTAATACAAAAGTAGCAACACTGGTTATTTCTCAGTAAAGTATGTGCTAGAAATTCATTTGACACTGAAACCTCCCTTCCACCCCCATCCCCACCCAACCTGCACTCTAACTAGGGTATGGTACCTGAGCTGACTGAGTTCAGCAATCTTACATGTGCAGTTAATATTGTGTAATAAATGTCTGCCTTTTAAAATAATTATACTAACAAACATTTTTCTGGCTTATCCAGCCTGTCTGCATGTAATGTAACCACTGCCTAGGTTCTGTATAAATACATTAACAAGTAGTTGTAAGTGAATTACTGTAGATGTATGTTTGTGATTCAGGGTGGCATGGTGGTGCAGCAGTTAGCATTGCTGCTTCACAGCAAGAGGTTCTTTGGTTCAATTCTCGGCTGGGGTGCCTTCTGTGTGGAGTCTGCATGTCCTCCCTGTGGTTGCGTGGGTTTCATACCAAAGACATGCTGTAGGTGGATTGGACATTCTAAATTGCCCCTAGGCATGCATGTGTCTGCCTTCTGTGGAAGGTTGGGTTCCGGGCTGGCAACTCGACACCATAAAACTCCACTGCCAATCATGAGCAGACAGGTGATCCGCTGTGATGACCCCTAACCGGGAAAAGCCAGAATAAGAAGTATGTCTGTGATTCACTGCTACATGTATGCAGATTATTATTTTACTTATACATAATGTTGTTATACAAAACAATGGATAAAGTCAGATAAAGAACAACTTCAGCCATGACGAAAATTGCATCCTCATAGCAGCCCTTAGGATATATGGAAAACATCTGTTTGGAAAAGGGGGAGTCAAACAAGCTGAGAGGAGAAAAGTCTGCAATCAACTTGTACTGGACATTAATGCAGTGGTTGGCAGAAACTGCACATTAATATAATGGAAGAAGAGGCAGCTTATACTAGAAGTTGGCAAGGCAGAATTCAGTTGCCTATTCAAGTACTGGTGGGTTTCCAACAATTATCCCATTAACACCAGATGAGGAATACCTCCTCTCCATCAGGGGAGATAACTATGACACAGAAGATGATGCCACTGGAATAATGAAAGGTTGTGTGAACAGTGGTTGTTACCAATGTCTGCAGCAGCAACAAATGTCTGCTTAGCAATGTTGATTTAAAAACAATAAAATATATAGACGATTAAATGCTGACAAGGAATGATTACATTAAACACATGGCAATTATTATTAATAGGTGAACCTCCAACATCTGCACAGAATGACAATGAAGGTAGTGTGCATGGTACATGTCCCCAAACACCTCCTTAATAAGCATACAGTATACTCTACTACTACTCTTTATGAGTAATGTGTTCCAATCATTTTTATAGGTTCAGCAGCTGAAACAAATTGTTCCACTATGCCAATAAATTTGGATGATATCAGTAGCAGAATGGATGTTGAAGATGATAATGATGATGACATAGTTATATTAATGAGGCAGCCTGAGTTAAGTGGCAGACAGTCCCCAGGTTCTATGGCAGGATCTCACACCCCACAACATGTTAGTAACTTCAAGCCCAGTTAAACACTGCCAGGATCATGTCAGACATTCCAAGGTAACAGTATCCACTATAACACCTTTGCAAAGGAGATGTAGTTGCAGGAATTAGTTAGTGCTACCCAGGAACCACAGAAAGGACTGGCTATCCAGCAGCATATGTGCTGTGAAATTGTTATGGTTCAGACCACTCCCACAGCTAGTCACCTGGGAATAGTCAGTGTCCTCCAGCATATGAGTGAGGATTTCCAGCACTACTTGGAAATGAAACAGAGTAAAGATAATGCCATGATCATACAAATGCATAGTATGCTGGCCCACCAAGCATTGGTGACCACCTCTGTTCATACACTAGACTGGACTTACCAGATTCAAGAAGAAGTCAATTCTTGGAAGGTAAAGAGGACGGGATACTGTCCAGGCATGTGGGAGCAGATCACATGAGATAGCAAGTACTTCTCAAGAAAGTGCAGTAATTAGTTGGGGGGAACAACCACAACAGATCTTGTGCACGTCATGTCAGTGTTCATCTACACCTAGTAGATTCTCTCATTTGAGATCTTATTCATGTTGCTGCAGCACTGTCACATTGGTGTATGCTGGATCCTCGACATCAAGCAGATCATGACAGTGGACCAACTCACTAGCCAAAATCACAACAGTCCCTCTTAAAACTAACTTCTACCATTACAGCTTTTTCTTAACCACAGTAAGACTAAGCTCATGTTTTTTTTCCACCCACAAAAAATACTGAGCCTCTCCCTGCTTTTAATATCTCATCAATAAATAATGCAATTAATTCTCCAGTAAGCCATACAAAATTTCTCATTATGATCATAAACAGTAACCTGAAATTTGATATTCACATATCTCAGACAATAAAGTCCATAAAAAAACTTGGTACGCTGTACAGAAATAAACAGTTTCTAACAAACAACACAAAAGCCACCAGAGCAATAACCTACCTTGTCTCTACCCTACTCTATACTTCTCCAATGCTCACTAATCTAAAGAAATCTGATTTAAGTAAACATGAAAACTTCTTACAACCCTGCATGACTAATCGTGTTCTACTTTCCACTAGCAAATCATTATTAGGGATATCCAAAGCTAATAATGTTGCTGGAGAATCCCTTTACTCTAATTACATAGTCAAAATATGGAATACTCTGCCCCTAGAAATAAAAACTATCAGTTGCACTACAAGATTCAAAAAGATCCTTAAAATCCATTTAACTAATACGTGGATATGTTCTTGTGGATTCACTTCATAACATTGAAAACTCAAAACACTGAAAATGAGAAAACTTCATAATATAGAAGACCAAAACACTGAAACTTCAAAACACTGAAACTTCAAAACACTGAAACTCAAAACACTGAAAACGCATATCAAACATATACTGAGTTTTTTGTTTGAATATACTGAGTTTAAACAACATAAATCATAGCACTTTCCACCAAGTGTAAGCAGGGGGGCAAGCCCACCTGCAACCCCCATGTGGGGTGCTGCACCCCCCACACCCCATGCTACTTAAATATACCAACTCCAAGATTGCACTTAGTGAAGTGAAGTGCAATCTTGGAGCTGATATATATAAGTAGCTGGGGGTGTGGGGGGTGCAGCCCCCCTGCTTACACTTGGTGGAAAGTGCTATGATTTATGTTGTTTAAACTCAGTATATGTATGATATGTGTTTTCAGTGTTTTAAGTTTCAGTGTTTTGAGTTTTCAAGATTTTGAAGTTTCAGTGTTTTGGTTTCAGTGTTTTGAGTTTCAGTGTTTTGAGCTTTCAGTATTATGAAGTGAATCCATTCTTGTAACAACCTTAAGAAAATGGATATACTCTACTGCCAACCCTGGTTTTAAGAAAATCGGGCTATCTTAACTATTATAAACATATATTCTACCATTCATTTTTTTGTACTCTGTATGAAATATGTCTGTACTATCTGCAAATAATGTTGTATGGTTACAATATAAACAGTAAAATGTTATCTCTGTACTCAAAGATCATTGTCTATATTCATTTTTATTTTTGTGTTTTTGTACTACTTGGTTCCATCATTGTATCCTTGTACATTTTATATGTGTGGTAATTGTGGAGCTTTTCTCCTCGGGCTTCCGCTGAAAAAGGACTGCTTGTCCAGCCCGTTAAAAAATGTAAATAAATAAATCACCTAGCCTTTCGTTAGGAGATATGTATGACACATTTGACCTTGACCTACAGTGATTCACATGTGACAGTTCTGTTACTTACAATATCACCTTCACAAACACGGGCCAATGTTTAACTCAAAAGGGAATAAGTTATTTAAAAAAAGATGTGAGGGTTGATTGCGACACTTTGCAACTGCATGCATTTCAGTCCTGTAATGGTACTACTTAAAACCTCAGGGAAGTTTGGAAAGGAATCTATATGACATGATTGTAGTTATTAACACAAAGGCTCTGTGTATTACCATTCACACAGCTGGCTGTTACATAAAACCTCAAAGTAGTAATACACAAGTTTCCATTGAAAGATAGTAATGAGAAAATTACAGATTAAAATGAGTGTGTTGCCATATCAACAAAAACTGCTGCCACTTCACCCTCACCACTGCAAAAATTATATTTTCTGTCTCTGAAGTCACAACTTATAGAGTATGATAAAATAAAATAATCTCAACAGACAATATATTCTAAAAAATTCAGAAAACATTGCATAATATAAAAAAAACAGTATATGTTTCCATTCAAATGCAAGGTATGAACTCATGTTAAATACTGAATTAACAGTTTTCACTAACTGAACCACTTAGGGCATTCATATATGCATAGTTTAGTAAATTCCTTCACTAGAATTTATTATGAAAAACAGTTGACACTGTAATTACTACTTATACAATGCCTTATGCCATCACTGAACAGGAGTCAAACTTTTACAAACAATAATACGAGCGACTGTTCTGAAAGAAAAATGCACACATACACATATACACACACACACATTTTATATATATATATATATATATATATATATATATATATATATATATATATATATGTCTACTATTGTTTATCGAAAGTACACCTCTTTGAATGCTAAAAAGCTGAACTCATGTCAGCGAAAGTGCAGTTGTCCAAAAACACGCTTTTGCAAAACACAGAGAATTGAAATGGAAAAACAAACTAAAATAAAAACTAAAAACAAACTTTTGCAGGGGGGTCAAGCCTCCCTGCAACCCCCACGCCCCCAGCTAATTATGTATACCAACTCTGAGATCGCATTACAGAGGGGAAAAAGGGTACATTTCCTTATTCTCAATGCACTGTGACCTATACCTAAAAGCCCCAACTGCCCTAAAACTTACACTCCCATTACAACTGCAAAAAAAAAGAAAAAGCACCTCACCTCTACTTCCAAAGGATCCCTTAATAACCAAATAGAATTCACTTATCTGTGTTTCCCGAAAGTGCATTTTCAGAAAACTGCACTTTCACTGACATGGGTTCATTTTTCTAGCATTCGAAGACATGTACTTTCGATAAATGAAAGTAGACCCATATATATTCAGTATTTTGAACTTTCAAGATTTTAACTTCAGTATTTTGCATTTCAAGATTATGAGCTTTCAAGATTTAGAAACAGACAAGTACCTCAAGGAAATGTGTCACTCCATGAAAGGTGTACAGAGTGCTGTCTCAGTCCTAAGGTGACACCGGGAAATAGATGTACTGATCCAACCATGCCAAGATTACATTCAGGAACTGCTTCAGTACCCTTGAGGCAAAAGCCTGTGAGATAACAAAAGTGTCACCAGTCTGTCTCTAGGAGGTCCCTGTGGCAAGTACAGTGAGGACTATACATAACTTAGTATCCACAGTGATAAGAAGTCCACTTATTCCTTCAGTACACCTATGGGCATTATAAATATCCACCAGGACCCTTATAATGTCCTCTCCACTCTAAGCTGATCAAGTATCCCTTAATTATTAAAATTATAGTGTGTAATCCTCCGACTGTATCTCTGCCTTCTTAGTCAGTGAGTGTCATTGGACACAAGCGGTTTTGGCTCAGCCAAGACAATTAACTCATACTTGGAAATAACAAGGGTAAGAGCAAGCATTTCCACAGATTGCAAAGCAGACAGGACTAGTGAGACTCCTCTTTATATACTGTACCTGAGGATGGCTCAGGAAATCAGGAAAAGTTCACCATGAATCGCAAATAGGTGAGAGAATGCTTCATTAACATGTACCGTTTTACATCATTCCTCATTTACATCCCATTATGAGTTCATTTCCTCAGGCTTTTTGCAGCCATTGTGTATTTGCATAAGTGGCCCCTATGAATCACAGCTTAATGGAGATCATTTTCTGACACCGAGGATAGCCTTAATGTATCTTTGCAATTACTGTGAATACCACCCTGGGACTCTCTCTAGTCATTAATAAATAACAGTGCTGACCAGCAAACAACAGTGGCAGAACAAAAAAAAAAAAAAGCTTTGTATCTGCTTGCTGAGCCTGCAATCTATCCCTGCCATTCTGCAAAAATATTGCCTAGATGCATGCTTCTACCTGTTTACCAGCACCTGCTAAGTGCTCTACCAGCTTTGAAAGCCATCAAAGCACTTCATAATTTTATTTTCTCTTTTATTTTAACTAGTAGTACATGGAGCAGATAAAGCTCTATGCACTACAAAGAATTAAGATTGGGGTCTTTGATTGTCACCTAGTTCTGTGTGTTCTCAACATGGATGACAAAATTCATCTTGAGAGTGAAGCTCAAGAGGGGAATTTATTGGCCCACATGTCTTGAGCACATAATAATAATGTGATTATGGTCACAGACCTGCTTATAGTCCTCTATATATAGCTACTATTGTTTTATTGAATCATTTTGCTTATACAATGAGTGTCCGTGTTTTACCTGCTTGTTTAGAATACAGCATTTTGTCCCTAGCTTTTCCTTTGTTTGGGGATGATATTAAAATCACATACAATGAGGAATTACTTGTATTTCTGTGAGCTGAGGGGAGCAAGGTCTTTTATTCCTTGTTGTTTATTTTGCATCCGTACAATTTTCTTCAGTCTCACAACTAAACTTCATGGTATAACCCCTAGGATTCAATTTCATATGACACTTATGTGATTTAAGCACTTTGCCACTATAAACAGTCACACTGACTAAACATGCATGCTGCGCATCATGCTTACACGTTTACACGCACTGTTTTGCGGCTGACAGAAGTGCTGGTGGCCATGCTTACATGTTTACACGTACTGTTTTGCGGCTGACAGAAGTGCTGGTGGCCATGAAAGTTGCAGGGAAGCTTGAGCACACAATGTAAACAAAATGGCTTGCCTGTAAGCAAACCTATTATGTGAGCACATGTGGACAGCTTTTACAAAGTAAGAGTAAGTTGATTAAAATAATTAAGATGCAGGGGTCATTAACTGAGCAGAATGCATACAGAATACAATGGGATTAGTGAAGAAATAAGTAAGAGAGAGGAGGGTAATCGGACAAAATATGCCTGATAATGCAGTAAATACTTCCATATTGATGTAATAATAATTCATCTTGTACACAATTCTTGACCCATGCACATAAATAAAAACTGACATGCTAACAAAGAGAGTGAGAGAGACAAACAAAATGGGAGTAAATGCAATATAAATTTTACTAATGTGCTGAGTTTAGATAACAGTCAACAAAGACAGTGGATAAATTAGGGGATATTGTCAGAGACTGCACTTATTGACTATGACATGTATAAACAGGGAATGCATGTGTAGTAATTGGCAGTACTGCTGTATTCTCCACCTCATCATGTATAAGCAAGAAAAATCAAACCTTTCCACTTTTGTGGCATGCACATCAGAAAGGGACATGTTTTGCCACTTGTTAATTGGCACAAATTGAAAGAGGGTATATTGCATTAGACAAGCATATGTTGTATGTTCATGTAAATCCTAAACAATAATATAATACCACTCAAAATATACATGTGACAAATGACAACACAGATCTGATGACATTTCATTAGTTCAAAGTCTTATTCATAAATGGAGAGCATTTACTACATGCTTATATTGGGAATGCTCACAAGAATTTACAGTGAACATTGCCATAAGAGCATGTAAATAACACAATCACACAAGTGTCCAAACCCAGACCCAATCTTTCATCATACTGTACAGCAAGAAATGTTATGTAAGTCATTATGTCCTATAAAGCTGTAAAGTGTGTAGAAATGAATTACAGTAATACAGAAATGCTTGACTGAAGACATGCACTACAGAGCATCATTAATTGGAAAATAAGTAATGCCTGTGAGTAGTCAGTGATATACTCAACATTTTTATCTTGCCAGACACTAACACATACCAGGACACATATCAGAAAGCTGTATATCAACCTTGACTCAACAAAAATTGGCATACAGTGTGTAGCATGAAAAACACCCTTGAAGGGCTTATAAAATTTCTTGTAGTAATGGGTATAGATACCCTACCTTGGAGGGTGAAACCATAAAAATTTGGCCCTTTGACTGTGCCATAAAAACTTTCTTAGCCTATGCCTTACCTGTCTGACAAACCAACAGATGTTACAAGATTCAAACCCCTGCCTATCATTCTAGGCTCTCTACATAGCTGTGCATTAACTGTGTCTGCCACAGGACATAGCAATGAAGCTTGACACAGATGACTGAAATTAATGCATGAAGTAAGAAAACATATTTGATGATAATTTGTGCAATATTAATTTGTCAGAATGATGACAAATAGATAACTGTGTTAATGTTCCCACAACTGTGAGCAGTGCAATATCAAAGTTTATTGGCTAAGGAGGCTGTTTCTGTTGTTTTGTACACACACTGCCCCAGAATTGAACCAAACTCTGTCTAGATATGCTATACAAGTCATTACTCAATACAAATACCACAGAAACACTCACACCAGATATTTTCAGGACAATTGTTTCATTGCCAGAAAATTACAAAATGAGTTTATATTTTTTCATTGTAAAAATTGATAATAATAACTTGATGCAGTGTTGTTTGTGTAACAGCAGTGCATTCATATAATCTTATCCTTTGCTGGAATTAGCAAGCTATGCAAGTCCACTAACTAATCACATATATGAACCACATGCACCAAAGTGGAATTCTTAACACAGCTGTGAGTCTCCACCAGTGTGAAGTAATTATATCATATGATTGTTCTGTAAACAATCTGAATGAGAGAAAAGGGATGGGAAGGATTTTCTCATATTAATTGTACACATTATAACAGTCATAAATGTCATTCTTGCATAATAGCATAAGGACACACAATGCTTACAGTCAGTCAATGTGGGTTTTGAACACCTGACTATATGACGACAGAAACCACATGATATTGTAAAGAACGAATGTGCAACAGAACAATTGTTACTAAAATTGTTCAATATTTATGTGAAGCTGTGACATAAATGTATTGCTGCAGGGAATGTGTGTTCCTGTACTTTCTTTAAAAGACTGTTACTATATGTCTATTTGTCGCACAATATTGCCTAATACTAGGCATACCTAAACATACATGATGTTTAATGCACTCATCACTGTGATGGTAAAATTGCAATCATGCTCAATGTGTGGGTAATCACAGATTTGAACACATCCCTTACTAAGGCAACAAAATACAGAATATTGTTTAATTTCCTCACACCATAGGAGAGCATTAGTGGTTCTCTTAGGAAAGCCAAATTTCATAAAATTACATCATCAGTATCAAATGAAGCATGTGAAAAATTAACAGAATTTCTTGTAACAGGAATCCCTGACTATACACATACCCAGCAGAAGGTTGGGTAACAACATTGTTACCTACATGCACATCCACAGTAATACCAATACGATTGTGTCTAAGGAGTAATGGCTGGATTTGAGTTGAGTACCTAAGATCACAACATACAAAACATTGCTTGAATCACACATGCCAAATGAGATGATGGATTACTATTGAGATTGTGCATATATGAATGGATGACATCACTGGTGTTTAATAGGATGATGTTTCTGCTAAAAGTAAAGAAATGGTTGAAGGCCACAATAACACCATACAACTACATATCCTATATGCATTCAAAGCCTTCGCTACACAGCATGATAGATAGACACACACATATTCAAAGTAGTCAATCATTGCTGGATTCAAACTACCTATTCAGTTACATAGTCTAAAGGTAACAACAGCAGTCAGTGCCACAGGATCAGTTATACTGAAACTGTAAGGTAATTCCATTTTAATAGCATGATGTAATCATAGCATTTACAAAACTAGGTTTTGCCTGAGTATACTGGAAATTTATAGGGTGGCCCTCTTGCGGGGAATATATGTCTCCAAAATGGAAAATTATATATGGTATGTTGTCACATAGCCAATTTTACATGACAATACACACAGTCACACTATTTAAGCAAGGCTGGATTTAAACCACTAACCTATCTTGTTATAGAACATAAAAAACAGTATTAACCAGAAGCACACAGAAGAAGTCTGACTCTTGCAGTGACAGAGTGGCAGACACTGTCAATGCAAAGCTCTGTAGAGTTTATAGTATGAGGATAACCTTATCAGTGTGTTGCAGAGAAGATGTTTGTGGTAAAAGTGAGATAAGAGGAGTCCTTTCCTGATGTAAATGTTTCTCCTAAGTTGAAGTAGATATAACATTTCTGTTGAAGCTATACATACATGATTTTTGAGCCACACACACACACACACACACACACACACACACACACACACACACACACACACACACATAAATGCACAAAAGCACAAATTCAGCATTGGTGGATTTGAATCCCCTGCCTATCTAGTTGCACAATCTACAGTACACAATATGAATGACAAGTATCACAGGACAAATCTGACTGTTAAGGGGACAGAGTGCATTTATGAAAGGATGACCTCATCATCATGTTGCAGATGTGATATTTGTGGTAAAAGTGGATGAGGGATTCTTCTCCCAGTTTAAATTCTTCCCCTGAGTGGAAGTAGATACAGCACACCTGTTGGGAAAATTGTATGTAGCTGATATTTAGGGTCTATATCAAAATTCCAAAGAAGTAAAACACCGAACTTTAAAGCATTGAACCCACAACATCGAATGATGAAAATAGCGAAGCCCTGGAACATCAAAATCTTACCTAGGGCAAGATTTTGGTGGGCCATTCCATGGCTTCGCTATTTCCTCCACTGTGGTGCAAGAATTATGGACCTTAGGGTTAGGGTGCCGGTTAAGGTAAGTGGATAGTTAGTAATGTATGTATGGTGTAGTGTAGGGTTAGGTTTTGTTAACTGTATGTGTGTGTATTAATTGCTTTGTTTGTGTATAGTTTAGAAGGGTATGTGTGCTATAGTTACAGAACTTAGGGTTAGGGTGCGGGTTAAGGTAAGTGGATAGTTAGTAATGTATGTGTGGTTCAGTGTGGGGTTGGGTTTTGTTAACTGTATGTGTGTGGTTTATTTATTTTGGTGTGCTTGTGTTGTGTGTATGTTTCTCGGAACAGCTAATTTTTTCCCTGGGAAAAATTTTGCTATTCTGAGCGTTCGATGTTTTCAATATTCGAAATTCCAATTTTGAACACATGGTGTTCGACATTTTGGAATTTCAAATACATGATACATACCCGATATTTAAGCCACACACACACACACACACACACACACACACACACACACACACACACACACACACACACACACACACACACAGACACACACACACACACACATGTTCATGTGAGATTTGAATGTCCTACCTATCTAGTTACAAATTTAGAGAACACAAGTATTAACCACAAGTGCCAGAGGAAAAGTATGGTTTTTATAGTGAGAGAGTGCACTTACGAAAGGATGACCTCATCAGTGTGTTGCAGAGATGATATTTGTATTAAAATTGGGATAAAGTTCAGAGGGAGCTGTGTCCAAAGTTAAAGCTTTCCCTAGAGTGAAAGTAGATGTAACACGTGTTCTATTAAAGCTTTACTTGCCTAACTCTTGAACCCCACACTCACAAGTTCATTACTGTCAGATTCAAACCATCTACCTAACTAGTTATACAACTTAAGTACAGAGTATGAAGGGCAAGCATCACAGACAAAGTCTAATTTTTAAATGGAAAGAGTACACTGTTTTTAGGATGATCTCATCAGTGCTTTGCAGTGAGATGTTTGTGTTTAAAGTGGGAAGAAGTACAGAGGGAACTGTGTCTAAAGTTAAAGTTTTCTTCTGAGTTGAAGGGGGTGCACCACATTTGTTGCTGAAGCTTTAATAACCTGACACTAGAACCACATACACAAAAGTTCACAACTGTGAGATTTAAGCTTTCTACCTATCTAGTTATACAATTTATAGTCACAATAGTAACTGCAACTGCCACAAAAGAAGAGTGATTTTTAAAATGTGAGAGTGCACTTATGAAAGGATGACATCCTCAATGTGTTGCAGCGAATATGTTTGTGTTAAAAGTGGGATAAAGTGCAGAGAGAGCTGTGTCCAAAGTTAAAGTTTTCTCCTGAGTGGAAATGGATACAGCACATTTTTTTCCTGATAAGTAATCTGTAACGCTATGTACAATCAAGTGTTTCCAACAGGGAGTGAGCAAGGGTTGGAAAGTAGAAACATAATTGAGACCTAAGCAGGATAATGGTAGGTTAATAAGATGTATAGATAGCACTTAGCACTTGTATAACAGTAATATAAATTTAACATTAATGTTGATGGCCATTTTTATTCAGCAGCAATGTATTAAAAAAAAATATATATTAAAAAAGAGTGAGATAGAGTGGGGGAGACAAGAGTTAGATCAATGGCATTTCACATAAATTTATTACTTCCTACAGAAACCAATGTGAGAAATAGATATGCACACACATGCCACATCCAGATATGATGAAAAATCATTAGTGTATCCTAAAATCAATCAATTGCAATAGTATGCCATGACAAACAGAATCATGTATTTGAGTATGCCATATTAGACATATACTTTCAAATTACATTTGCAAAAATCACATTGTTAATGTCATGCAGTATTGGACTTACTATTTTAGAAATACTATCCTGTAAAAGATAATGTCTGTTTCTGGGTATTTAACCCACACACAATTAATCTGATTTGTTCATCGCATAGTGCAATAACTAAGAGCTGCTACAACGGGCATGTATGACTGATGCAAACGTTAAGGTATACCTGCTGAAAATGATATACAGTGATGGACTAAAAATACTTCTTTGTCTTGCATTCAGACCTGATGCATGCTTAGCCCATACCTCTCTGAAGCAAGTAAGTCTTTCTGATGTGTGTCACTGTTTTCTGTTAATTATGCTGCTGTACAGTAAAGAAAAGAAAAAAAGATATGAAAGCAGAATAATTGTCTTGGCTGCCTAATCAATGCTTTATCATAGTCTGTTGATGGGTCACTCTGCTAACACGGCTGAGGGATACTTACAGTCTTAAATTCATTGTCCCATTGGCTCAAAAGGTCCTTCCCTCTTGCACTGCTTCATGTCACTATAATGGTGAGAACATTTGCCCAGTGTGTGAAAGATAGCCTTAGTCAAGTTATTCTAAATTTCAGCCTTATACTGAGACCCACTATAACCCCCCTGAAGCAACCTCCAGCTGTAGCATTTCATGAGGAGTGTCACAAAAATCCTTTACACCACAATACCCACCTTTGTGCTCTAAATGGAAGGAACACCATGTCTACCTTCACAAGGTATGTCCGCAGAAGTCAAACTAGACATATGTGCCTGAATTGGCATCCAATTCAGATCTTGCATGTAAGAGCTTGTATGCAAATACACAAAGCTTTGCCTACTGCATTGGTGCAACTGAAAGCACAGCAATGGCTTTGCAGAAGCATTGACACTAATTACATCAAAAAGCATGAAAGGTGTGCAATATGGAAGGGAGCTTTGGCCATGTCTGATGCTGAAACTATTGACACATGTTCCAATGTTAATCAGAGAAGTGATTTATGGTGTTTGTTATTATCATTGCTGGTTGGAGGAAAAATTATATGACTTGTGACATAGTGGGCTGTTGGGACTTACACACTAGAAATATTGAGTAGTACCACCTGAGAATAAACCATGAGAAAAAGAAGAATAAAATGTTAAAGTTTGTTTTTAACTGTCAGTGCTACATGAAATCTTACTTTATAACATGGTAATTAGAGGTATACTAATGTAAGAATGAATTAAGATATACTTAAGAAATACCTGTATGTGTGTGACTTTAATTAGTCATGGGACTGCAGTTCTATGTAAAAAGACATTATTTGTCTTTGTAAGTACATTTCAGATGTATGGAGTTGTGTGACCTAAGTAATCCATGGTGGGTTATGTTAGATACATACTTCACAAGACATACTCTCCTAAACACATGCATTTGATATGTGCTATCTCATAACAAATATAAAACAAATATATTGCGAAAATCACACCTATGCAAATGCATTCTAATATAAATATCATCACTGCCATATTTAACATAATTTACATGTTATAATGAGCTTATACAGCAAGCATACTGAGACATTTGTTGCAATAAACATAGTTACAATACTCATCGGTGTTTAGTGTTACATTCCTAATCAAAATATTGTGACAAATTACATTCTGCAACCCTCTGTAAATGTATCTATAAACTGGAATCGGACCATGCATCAGCTGTTCTCTTTCTGTATACACACACACACACACACACACATATGTATATATATATATATATATATATATATATATATATATATATAGAGAGAGAGAGAGAAAGAGAACGAAGGGTGGGAGAGAGAGAGAGTGAGAGAGATGAGAATGCAATGGAAGCTGACAGGACACTTTTTTATGAGATGTTTCTTATTCTGCAGCTATCAAGGGTGTTGTTTTCTGTGTCTTGTGTCATTTGCATTGAGATGCTTATCAGCCATGTTTCATCTCTATTTCTTATATACTATGTTTCATCTCCTTTTTTTATAGTAGTGACATCTGGTTCTCAGTTTGCACGACCACCTGTACATGGTATGCACACCTTTTATATTGATATTAATGTACATAAGAAAGATGTATGTATAGATGAAAGTAATTTTTTCTTTTGCAGTAGCATCTATTATTTTTAATATGCATTTTACATAATGTAAGTTTGATCTGTTTGTATTCTGTTTCTCTCTTTGTTGTGTTCAATACTTGTTATCATAAATGATCCTGTCAGTGGCATTGTGGAACTCAACTGCCTGATTTCATAGTATAAGTAGCCTCTGATGATCATGTTGGTGATGAAGAGACACAGTCTTGGGGTGCAAACCGTGAGTCTGACACTTAGGTTTTGTCTCTAATATGCCCTGCCCCTGTTTTGGCCACAGTCAGTATACTTATGCATATCTCTGAGACAGAGACCTCATATATAGGAGAGGATGAAGGTGACACTGTTGATCAGGGTAGTGTGCTTATTCCATTTGTAGAACTGGTTGATTCCTTTAGTTGCCATTATGAAGTGCCACAAAGAAGGGTTGGTAGAGGTGCTCAGAGGAGGTCTGCTGTCCACCTTCCTCCAGATGTTGGTGTGCCAGTAGCTGTTACATGATGTATGTGTAGGGTCATCATGGAAGCATAGACATGTTCTATCAGGGCCATGGAAGATATAGTGTGAGTATTAAAAGTTGTGCATTTTGACATGTTGGACTGACTAAACCATGTGAGTGACTCCCTGGAAGAAGGAAAGATGCTCTGGATTGAGCAGTGTCTGTAATGGAACATCAGCTAGAAGAGTGTCAGTATCCATGTGGCTAAAGAATCTCTACATCATTTGGTGTTAGCCAATGTGGCCATGCAAAATCCCACTCCCACAGTGGCACTACTTCTTGTGCTCCATCAGCAATTGCAGTGTCCACACTCAGATGTGGTAGGCCACATAGTCATGGTCCTGGACATATTCATGCCAACAGCTCATCCCGCAGACATTGATCATGTTCAGGTAGCACCAAGACGTCTAGCCAGGGCCATGGAACTAGTAGTGCACTGTCTGGCAGAGGTGTATTTTGTGGTCAAGGATGACAATGCTGAACTGATTAGTCTACCATGCATGGCTGCACCTGTCTGAGATGCCAGGATACAGAGAGCTAGCACAGTGCTTGATGATGTTCTTGCAGAGACACACACACACACATTCAAAAACAATTTTCCCATACAATCTCACACATACACACACACACACACACACACACACACACACACACACACACACACACACATACACACGCACACACGCACACACGTGCACATGCGCACACACACACACACACACACACACACACACACACACACACACACGCACACACGCACACACACATAAGTTATCTAAAAAACACTGTTGACCGATATACATTACTTGCTACTGGCCCTGACAATTTGATACTTAATGATTATTTTTGTTTTTGTTATTCGCACACAGTCACTTCTTTGGTTTCACGTTCACATCCTATATCCCCTACCCACACCCAGCGCAAGTGATGGTGACAGTCCTCTGCCTTTTGCACATTTTTTTGTGACTTAGAGTTGCATATATCTCACAAAGAAATGCGAAAAGAGCAGGGCACAGTCATCATCACTTGCAACAGGTGGGGGTACATGAGGACAATTGATGACAATAGATCACTTGACCTCTGTTGTTAGTAGGTTGGAGATTTTTAATTGCAACAGTAGTTTGCATATTTGGGTCTTGGTAGTTGCTCAATTATTTATTATTTGTTCACTGGGTTAATCCTAATAGGCTAGTGGCATCTTTTGAGACTCACAGTGGTATTTATACTACTGCGGAAAATTTGAGCATCAGGGAATTTTCCCTACTCGTTGTTGTTGTGAGGGGGAGCCATTTTGGAGGAGCACTTCCTGTTTCCATTCCAGGCATTGAAATAGCCCAGAGAAACAGAAAGCAGATGGAGAGAGAAGGAGATGATGGAGTAGTGAATAGAGATGAAAGCAAATATCTAAACCAGAGAATCTGTGCAGGATTCTGTGGAATTGTTTCAAAGAAATGCGTTTGATGGAGATGAGTCAGGAAATGGTGTATGATTACAACCCTCCAAATGGGTGGGTTGTAGAATGATTGAATTAATAAATGGTGGTGCAGAGTGAAACAGAAAATGAAGATGTTTCTTTCAGAATATTGTGGATAAAATGCAATAGGAGGATGGAGAGACAATCCTGAAGAGTAGTGGTGAGATGGAAAGAAAACATATACAGAGATAGTAAAAGAAGGCAAAAGTGGAGTAGTAGAAAAGAAAGCAGAAGAAAATGAAAAATGGAAGTACATGGTAAGAATTCAAAGAAGACAAAGAAATAGACAGGTATGAATTGTGGGATAATTTAATAGTTTATTTGGGTGTAAAAGCACACGAGGTAACAGTATTTATTCTTTTTAAAACAGAGACATTTTTAGATATGATATTTGAGAATGTTTTTCATTATTACATTTTCTTGGAAAATATGAAAAAAAGAAAGCCTGTAACCTGTGGAATATTTATGTGAAATAAGCATTTAACAGAGAAAGAAAAAAGAAAATCCATATACAATTTCAAACAGAGGTAGAAAGCGAGACTTTGAAAGGACATTTGAAAACTTTATTAAAAGAGGTTCTGGACATTACAAACATTTATGACTAAAGGGTTTGTGAACTGATGGCTGGGATTGTAATATTGTGTTAAAAACAGAAGGATAAAAAATTATACATATACCAAGCATGATAAATGTGGAGGGGAATAGGGGTGTTATAATGTACTAGGGACAACCAACAACATGTTTTTTTCCCTTGTGGAAAAGAATGACATTTGATAAGTAACTGTGACAAAAGAAAATGTTATATTTATGGGGAAATGGGACATGATACAGAAATGTGAATTGAAATGGTACAAATGTAACAAAATTGGGCATTTATGGGTTGATTGCAAAAATGAAAATAAAAGTAAGGAAAAATAAAAAGATAACCTGGTCTGTAACATCAATAGCACTTGTTGGCAGGACAGATTTGTGTTCCAGAGACTCCTCCATCTGTAGAATAGACTCCCTCTCCACATCAAGCAGAGTAGCTCTTTACCCCCTTTTAAGCGCAACCTGGATAACTGGATGTGAAATAGAAAATACATCCCTGGGATTCCACCCGTGCCCTGCTGGACAGGGCCATCTGGTGCTGGTTTGTATAAACATGGGCTAAACTCTTAGCTAGGCTTATAAAGGCCTCAGGGCCAATAGGCCAGTATCTTCCTATGATATTAAGTGTAAGATCAGCTGGGAGGATTACATTCTTGCCAGGAAAGATTGATAATTTCAAATTGCCTGTGATTACTATTTATAATAGAGGTGATATATTATGACCCTTCTACTCCAACTGTTGCTAATGGTTGCTAGTATTTTACCTGATTGTAACTTGTATTATTTTTCTTCTTTTTTGGGGTGCTGATGTTGTCCTGTAGTAATAGCCCAGATATGGTTAATGTGCATTTTAAAGCTCTTACAGAAAAACGCTGAACATTTTAGAGCTGTGTGGGGGTGGAAGAAACCTTATAGCATTTTCAGTCTATTGTCCTAATGCATAGCATGTCTGGAAACATTTCCTTCTAGCCTTGCTTCCTTTTATTATAATTTTAGTTTTGGATAGTTTTTTGGATAAACACACAGGTGGTAAGTGACTGCAATAATGTAAGATGGCTTGGTTATCTGTATTGCTTGAAAACTTTTGATTCGGCCCATTGTAGTCTGTAATTATGTAATAAAATGTATTCTGTCCTTGCTTGGTTTCTGATATTTCTACAAGTTTGTTACTGTGCAAAGTCTCTTTGTAGCAAAAGTTTGCATTGTCATTTTTTTTCTGTGTTTGGTTCTTAATAAATCCATTACTCTTTTAAATAAGTAGATACGCAGTGGTGGTGCTGCGGTAGCATTGTCGGCTCACAGTAAGACGCTGTCCAGTTTGATTCTCAGCTAGAGCATCTTCTGCGTGGAGACATGCATGAATGGGCGTACCTTCATTGAAGGATGTGCATCAGGGCTGGTAACTCGGCATGTAAAAATCAACTACCAATCATTAGCGGACCGGAGTTCCGCTGTGGCGACCCCTAACCGGGAAAAGCCGAAAGACACAACACAACAACTCTTTTCAATAAGTGCCATGAGATCTTTCATGTCTGCCTTAGCTGCAAAAAACTTTGCCAGATGGCACCTCAGTTTACTATCTGATTTGAAAGACAGCAAACTCAGAAATGTGGCACCACTCTTATGTTGCACTGTTGTTTCAGTACCGGAATATTAATCCAAGCTTTAGATATGTGACTAGAACTTACAGTCTTTTAAACTTATAGCTCTAAAAGTCAGTGTGTTACCTGCTGAGCCCCTGAAAAAATGAATTCCAAGAGGATTTAGGCATGGGTAACATAACACACTAAGCAGTGACTCCACACTCGAGTACAAAAAGTAGGGCCAAAACCATCCCGATTCAGTGTATGCTAATAGAGATTGTCAACCCTTCCACAATTTCTAAAGGAGAATTGTGTTCATTTTCCAAAATAATTTGTTTACACCCTGTGATGCTATCATGCAATCTATCATTCATGAGTATATCAAAAACTAGATTCTGTCATGAATTTTTGTATTGAAACATGTCAGAGCTAATATGACCTTCATCTTGTGAATATGTGCTTGAGTGAAGCTGGTACATTTACACTATCTGTAGATATACCCCTTACAATCACACTAAATATGCTGGATTGCTATATTCCCTATGTTTGTATGACATTCAGAGTTCAATGAGGTCTGGATGTTTTTGCTAAATGGCCCAGCCCCCAGTGTTTCATTGGGTAATTGAACAGGTTACAATAGCCTAGCAAGTGTTTCTCTGTATTGTTGAAAGACATACTAAGTATATTGTAATCCAGTCTGCACAATGCACTTTTTTTTCTTCATTGGCACCCCAGGCATAAAACAGCATCCTTCTAACACTGAAGGTAAAGGTTGGGTACATCATTGTCTTCTGCTTTAGCAACCTTGCTTTGTATAATACATTGTCATCCCACTTGTACATGTCATTGGTTTGATCATGATGTTCTGCATGTTTTATATTCATGGGTGTCTTAAGTGGAGGATATGATATAACAATATGTAGCTCAGGGTAATGGACTAATGGAGCAAAACATGTGTCTGTGCTGACAGACATTGTCAGAAGTGACAGTTAAAGGACACAGTAGCATTACTGGCATCACTCTAGGTGGTAAAGCTTTCTAGAGACAGAAAGGAGATACAGCATAAAGTACCAAGGACACTTTGAATGAACAGGGTGAGTGCTCAGTATCCACAAAGGCTGAATGGCCTACTGTGGATGTTATGTTGTATATGCCTCCTCTTTGACAAAATAAGTAGGTTTACATGCATTGAATGCTTTTGAGGAGGGTCTACCTACTAAAAGCCAGGGACACAGAGCTATACATTGGTGTCACAACTCACATTTAACCCTTGAGATATAGGCAGTACTTGAAATAAGTCAGCAGATATTTAAGAATGCCATCCAGACACAGTTTGCTACCACATAGTCTGCATCGCAGTTGGTGAAAATGTTGCATGAAATTAGCAAAGATACTAATCTCTACAATCACGGGCCTCATATGGACATGGAGTTCAAACAAAATGAAAATATGGGTATAGTGGGGGCTGTGGTAGTACACACTGCTGCAGATAGCACTCCGCTGTGTAAGAATGCCAGGATCATCATAAGCTGCAGCATTGCCAAGACTGTCAATGTCCAGGTTAGGGTATGAAGCCACATTGCCTGTGTACCAAGGAATTTTCAGGTTGCATGCACAGCACCATTGTTATAAGCTATAAAAATGCTTGCCACCCCTTGTTGTAGATGTGCATGATGATTTGCATCTAGTTCCAGGTCACACAGTGGCACTCCATCCATGTCATGGAGGATCACAGACAAGGCACCTCATGCCCTAAAACTGTATCCAGGTCAAGTAGTGATACTTCATTCTGTCACAGGAAGTTTCAAGTCCTGGCAGCATTTACCAGCACACTGCATCCAAATCCAGTTCATGCACCGACACTTCATGCCTCTCACAGGAGGCCACAAGGCCAGTCACTGTTTGTGTAATGGCGCAACTCTCATTTCAGTGAGCAATTTTCCCCATCTCCCTATTGTGTGTGTGTCCTTTGCCGAGCCATACTGTGTTGACATTCTTGTGTTACTGTGTTTCCTTTTGACTAGACAAATAATGATGACTGTGACCCATAACATAACCCATCCTCTGTTGTACTGAGGCAATATCTGATGCACATCGTAGCAAGACCATACAGTAACCAGTGTAGCCAGACAGTAAAACTGCACACATAATGTTTAGTCTGACACTGTCACTTTATGATTACCATGGCCCTCAAGACATTACCTATTTGCCAGTACTGATGTTTACTGCATCTATCACAGCTGAAGGGAAGGTTTTGCAGCAGGAGTTATGTGGTACCTCACTGCCCCCTTCTGCAACTGCTGCAGTGGTATGTGAGATAGATCCTAACACAGCCATAGTGTGGGCCTGTTTCTGTATGATCGTGCTGTGCACCAGGGAACATATAACCTCCAGCTTACTTGTTGTATCAGGAAAGCATTGCAGTCCACCGCTAGGTATGTCAAAGCAGCAGACACATACTCTCTACATGCAAAAGACATGTTCTGTGACATTCCAGATCTCAAAACAGATACCGTTGCATAGCATTTAAGCCACAATTTTGCGATAATAGAAATCATGAATCATGGATCCAGTATATATACAGTATAACCTATTACCCACAACACAAATCTGGGGGGGGCAGTGGAGGTCAGTGGCTAGCTTCTGTATGACTTACCACTTATTTTATATAATGAGCCTATACTTTATAACCAGATGGCCCTGATGGATGTCACCTTGCTGGAAGTAGCAGTACAGGTGAGACTTGTACCAAGTATGTGAGTTATGGGAATAGACTGCGTGCTGTGCCACACACACACACACACACACACACACACACACACACACACACACACACACACACACACACACACACACACACACGCACACTGGAGAAAATAATTCCCTTTGCATTGCAAACTACCCTTCAATTCAATGAATTATAACCATTCATGTTCACTTAGATCTGTGAGTGCATTGAAGTGGGGCTTTCATTGATTAGTTGTGTGTAATCTATGGCATCAGCACTTGGATGCAAGTGATGTTATAGTAGCCATGCATAGCAGTAGCACTCTCCTTTGGAATTCTGGGGAATCACATATGGTGGGAATCACATATGGTCTTCCAAAGAAGCAAAATATCAAAGCACTTAAGTATTCACAAGACAGAAGTCTGTGATTTACCTAAAGCATAGCCATTTGGATATTGCCAGGTTACAATAGCTACAAGGTAAGTTTTGCACATTCCCTGAAATCTACAAGGATAGCAATGCCATGCATTCAAATAGATTCTGCGTAGGGGTGACATATGTCTACCAGCTACCTTATTATCTCACAATCATTGAAAAAGGAGTTAATTATCTGATGACCAGTTATGTTACAATATATTATTCATTGTGTAAGCCTTTATCATTGCCACAGTTATCCAGAAAACACAGCTGTGCCAGGATCAGTCACAGCAGAACAAGCAAATGCTGCAGTGCACTGAATGCAAATATGAAATTTGAAAAGACATACATCCTTGAAAGTCTTGCAAAGATGTGTCTGCTGTACATGATAAAGGACATTTACATTGTGTTGTCTGTGTAACTTTTCATATCATTACAGCCTTATTTGATTGTCCAACTTCATTTCTATATTTTGTGTAGTCATTTGTACATACAGTGTAATGTATAGTGTACATTGTTGTGCTGCTACTGTTACTGTTTCACTTGTATATTTTGTATCCCTTCCTGCAACTATGTTCACTTGTCTCTTCTAATGTCTTCATACATCTCTATATAATGATATTCTGCTGTCCCTGTAGCATAAACCATCTTGGTCATTATGACTACATCTTATCCATAAAGCTCTAATAAGCATAATTCCATTTTTCCATTCATGCTTTGACATTGTAAACTTCTTCTTGAGTTAAATTATGTAGCATAATCTTACATCTGCCAATATGTATATATTTTTGTTAGCATATCCTTGTATCCGTAAATATGTTTTGTTCATTTCTTATGTGATCCTATTCACCCGTGCTGTGCCTGCAAATGGTCGATTGAGATTAGTGCACTACCCAAGCAAACAAATATAAATAAGTAAGTAAATAAATAAGTAAATAAATAAATAAATATCTCTGAATCACTCACTGCACTAACTGCCATCACGTACTATTCAGTTTGTTTACGAATTCCACCCATATATTTTACATGTACAACAGCACCAAAATGCTGTTAGAATTCATGCTAACCGTCATTGTTTATATATATGTAGCATAGCTGCATCCAGTAAAAGGTATATCCAAACATAAGACTGAAACTGTGGAGTTACAATTGTTAACATTTACAGTGACAATATTTCAGTCTCTTATATTTTCATTATCTCTTCTGGCTGAAACAAAATGCAGTGAACCATCTTTACACTACCGCGTTGCTTCCTTCCCTCTTATTAATTTAATTAAAAATACATTGTGGGTGTTAGTCTCTAGTAAATATATAATGGTTGATGGAAGTAATTGGTCTGCTTCAGCGTCTTCAAGATATACAGGTGCAACCCACTCTTGGCAAAGCTACGTGGTCTGTTGACCATGTCATCCCATGCTTTCAAATATTGGATCCCCCTATGTTCATACTGTGGCATCATACTCACTGAAAGTAGAATGCTGCTCAGTGCAATACTCATATCTATCTGTGACACATGGTGTGATGGTGCAATGTTCCCCATGTTAGTAAGTACCAGATCCAGTATGTTTGATCGTTAGCTTGGAGTATGCAATATCAGTTCCAGGGTGTTTGTGTTAACAGTGTTCAGGAAGCATTCTGCCCATAAGTTTGAGGCAGTGTAAGTCTCCCAGTATATAGAAGTGAGTTTTACGATATTGGTGTCAAGACCACATAATAAGTTAGCTCTGGTCAGAGGTATGAGCATAATCCTCCATATTTTACACATCTATATGAAGAACTATCCTCACTAGTAAGGCCAGATCACAATGCTGTTTCCTTTGAAGTAAAAATCAACCTGAAAAACCCATCTAAACCAGTAACAGTTCATATAGTCCAGTAAGGTACATCTCAGGTCATTTGCACCCACGTGGACTATGATAAAACTTTTTTGGATGTAAAAATATCAAATATAAATGAGGATAGATGCCAAAATTCACCTCTTGAACTTTACTATGATCAGTGACATGAAAATAATTTTCCATATAGATGTGTAGAATATGGAGGATTATGCTCATGTCTGTGATCATAGACAACCTATAATGTGTTATTGACACTAATATAATAAAATTCACCTCAAGAGCAAAGTGAAGCATGCAAAAGCAAAGGTTCTATCCAAGAAACTAATGGCTTTAAAAGTTGTAATATATTTCACTCTCTCACACTTAAATGTGTGGCAGACTGAAGTATGTAATAGCTATTAAAACTATTTTAGCTTTTGCTGCTGTCTGTGGTGGTCAGCACTGGTTGCCATTATGCTCTATCATGAGACTGGATGTTAACAGTATTTAGATATGCTTAACAGACACTTGTTTAACAGCTTCCTGTTGTCAAGTAGTCCACAAACCTGTTTTTCCCAATTCAGAGTGTAACTGTGGAGCAACAAGTACTACAAGTCTTTTGGAAAAGCTTTACAAAGAAGACTAGTTACATTCTGTGGATTATGAAAAGCAAACTTGCTGATAAATATACCCCAGGATTCAATAAAATCTGTGTAGGCTCCATGTAGAGCCTACATGGAATGTATCAGTGTACATGGTCAAGGTCCCCCCTTGGCAGCTTGCCATGCATATTAATCATGGCACACTGCCAAAGGAGATCACAGTAACAAGGATATTGAATCTGTGTAGGCAGCAGTGTAGTGTTCAATGGCTGTGGATTGTCCAGGGGATTCCTGGACAGAAAAAAACAAAAAATCACTCAACCAGTAACCACGTCTCCCCAAGACAATCAGGACAGCAGATGCAAGGAAAAAATAGCCTTTAATATTCACCAACACAGTAATAACAGAAATTCACAAACAAATCAGTTTAGCACGCTTTCACACAGTAAAATACTAGGCTTCTTCAGAACAAAGAAGCATCCCCATCCAGTACATTTAAATAGTGCAGCACAACCAATCACATCCATAAATCAATTAAGTATGCATACCATCAATTAATTATCATGGAGTAACCTAATTAAAAGCATAATGAAGATGACTTGCTGCTCTAGTATTCAGAAAATGCATGTTACATCCACTCTAAAATAGAGGTGTATTTGGTTTAAACCTTAAAATCCAGTTCATAAAATCAATGTCAAAACCCTACTATAACAATAAATATCCCATTAAATAAAAATAGGAAAATGCATATATAAAATATATCAATCATACAGAACAATAAATACAATACTAATAACAGCAAAATATTTAGTAAATAAATAAAACATATAAATATAAATTTTACAATTTAGCAGCCCTGAGTTTTAAAACACTGTTAATACTAATATGGTAATTGAGACTAGGGGGTCTACCAGCGTCTAACTTCAACTGCCAAAACAGTTCTCTGTATTCCACCCTGGACTCCCAGTTCCCTCCATGGGGATCGACTAACACTTGCTCTAACACAAAAATGTTATTCTCATGTCCTTACATGTTAAAGAGTGTCTATAAAAAGCATTTGATTCCTTCTCTCTAGAAACCTCATATAAATGCTCATAAATCCTTCTCCTAAGTGGTCTCTCAGTCTTACCGATATAAAAACTCTGGCATTTTTCACAAATCCCAATATATACCACCCCTTTCATACCACAATTGTAGTATTTTGATGCTTTAAACCTAAACCCCCTAAATGGAATATATAACTCACCCTTGTCCAAAATGTATCCACATTATTGGCTGGCTCCACATTTGTGAGTACCCCATCTTACTTCATCAGTAACCTTTCTAACAACCTGTTTCCTTTCAAAGAGTTCTTTAAGGTTGGTGTCCCTCCTTCTAACGAAAGTAGGATGGTTCGGAAGAAATGTTCTAGTGTCATCACTGAACTTTAAACTATGCCAGTATTTTTTAATAACGTCTTCCACTTGGGTGGATGTAGTAAAAAGGTGTGAATGAAGGCCCCTCTGTGTTTAAGATCACCTTCCTCAGATACCTCCACTTCAGGTGGACCCTTACCTAACAAGGGAAAAAACTTTATTTCCCTGTTCATAATAACCTCATTGGCCATGTTGTCCACCAATTGTTTGGGATAACCTCTCACTAAAAAAGTGAGGTCAGGATCATAACCTCTTCTAAAAATATGGCAGTCACACTGGTCATTCTAAGAGCCCTAATCATCTGCCCCTTCACTATCCTTTTTTTTTTTTTTGATAATAAGGGTGTCCGCTCTCAAAATGTAAGTATGAGTTAGAAAACAAAACCTTCCGGTGTAATTTGGACTGAAAGCAGTGGTTAATCACATCCTTATAAAGTGTAATGTCTAAATAATTGATGGAAAAATCACTAATTGTGTGTGTAAAGGCCAGGAAATCAGTAGTTTGGTTAAGATACAACATAAAATCATCAAATTTCTCTCTAGGCCCATCCCACAGTAAACAAATATCGTCCAAGTAACGGGTGTAGAATGTGATGTAACCCTGCCAATCTGTGTTAAGAACAACTTTTTGTTCCCAGTAGTACAAAACACAGCATATAGGGGGGCACAAGCGGCCCCCATCACAACACCTTTCCTTTGTTGGTAAAATTCACCATTAAAGTGAATAAAGTTATTTCTAAGGATGGTGTCCATAAAATCCATAATCAAGTTTAGGGTGTTCCCATCTAACCCCGATTCTGTTAACAAAATTTCATCAAACCATTCTAAACCCTTTTTGTGCGGTATGCTTGGAAACAACTCAACCACATCAGTAGTGACTAAACAAACCTCTGGACCTTATTTATCTTTAGACATTCTTCTCAAAAAGTCCCAAGAGTCCTTCAGTATGTGTATCACAGAGTTCAAGATCTTTTTTAACTGAGCATCTATAAAAATAGCTAGAGATTCAGTAATGCTCCCTGCACCAGCCGCAATAGGTCTGAATTTCATATTGTTGATCCCTTTGTGGGTTTTAGGGATACCAAATATGCAGAGAATCTTAGGTTTCTCTACATGTAAAAAATTGTATAGCTTTTCATTAAAACTCCCCTGCAATAAATGGTCCAACAAGTAAAAATTAATTTTAGCATAAGCAGTATTGATCTCATTACAAGAAACTGTCGTGTAGTGTTCTGGGACTTGCAGGATGTTAAATATATGTGTGTCATAATCATCATTTACATTAACACCACCCCTCCTCCCTTGTCAGGCTTCATTACTCTACATTTTTCTTCTCTCAACTGTTCAAGTAAAGATGCTTCTTCCTCTGAATGGTTCAAAGTAACCCTGTCTTTAATGTCAAGATTCCTAACTTCCCTTTCCACCAGCTCCTCAAAAATGTTTAATGTCTGATTAACTGGTGGATTAAACAGTCTTTTTCTACTCAGTTCTGTCCCTTGAAGAAAATTTGTAAGTTTAATTGTCTAATGTACATTTTCAGATCTATTAATGTATTCACCATAGACCCGGGTCTTGAGGGTACAAAATGAAAACCCTTAGTGAACAGTTTAAAATAGACATCATTAATAACTATATCTGTGAAATTATATATAGTAAAATTATCTTTTTTATATATTCTTTGGTCATCATCTGAGTTCACTTGTAACATGTTAGCAATATAATCATTTTCCTCTAGTGGTGTCAATGACCCCATTAAGTCGGTCAAAAATTCCTCCTCTTCCCTGGGAACCTGCACCACCCCCCCGTAGTGTTGGGGATTTTGGTATGAATGGTTCCTCTGTTTTTGAGCAAATCTTTCGCTTCTTCTTACTGATGGTTCCCCTAAAGGGTAACCTGTATGCTCATCAGTGTTGTTATTGTCGTCTTCTGTCTCATTATGAACCGAGTACCTGCGGTCCCCATTAGAAGTAGAAGGGCCAGTTTTGAAAAGGGGATAAGCTCTCCCTTCGCTGTACTCCAAAAGGTCCCTTTCTAACATCCTAATTTTTCTATTAATAATTTTGTCACAATAACTGTCAACATCCTGAAACAACCCTTCATATTTACATTTATCAAAATTAGACATACTCTCATTAACTTTGTTGTGCAGAGAATTCATCTCATTTAACAGAACCTCTCTTTGGTTCTCATCATCTCGGAGCATTAATTTTAACAGTTCAACCCCAGTCTTGTTAAATAGTTCTGTTAGCTGTTCGTAAAGCCAACTGTTATGTTTTACGTTGTTGGGGTATTTATAAATTCTCAGTCCCTTAGGGACCCAGTTTGCTGAAATACATTCACTCAGGTAATCAATGTCTAACTGGTTAGTTTTGAAGGAATAAAGCTTTTCTTTGAACAGTTTAAAATTTTCGTCAAAAGTCTTTATACTGTTATTGAAAGTTTTTACACTGAAGTTAAACCTTTGATTAGTCCAAGAATCAAAATTAAATTGGTTGTCAGTACCTTTGCCTCCGTTGCAGCTATGGCTGCTTGGTTTGCTGTATAAATCCTGTTTTTGTTGATTATGGTGCTCCGAATGCTGTGAAGCGGCCGTTCGCCTCTCTTCCTCGTTTAAAATACCTTGGTTCATCATCACACGCACGTTGCGTGTATTTTGCTGTTCAAACAGCTGATTCTGATTACCAGGCAACCCAGCCTGAGAAGAAATAGGGGAACAGTTAGTGTTCTCCACTAGCTGGGTTAAAAGAGCCAGTACCTTATTAAACTCGCCTCTCGTCACTGGCGAGTTCTCATTTCCTTCTTTCAAAATCTCCAGTGTATCAATAAATACACTTGAATCCACTCCTTCAGCCATGGAACAAAGCAAGTAAAAAACGAAAAATCACTCGACCAGTAACTGTGTCTCCCCAAGACAATCAGGAGAGCAGATCCAAGGAAAAAATAGCCTTTAATATTCACCAACACAGTAATAACAGAAATTCACAAAAAAATCAGTTTAGCGCACTTTCACCCAGTAAAATACTAGGCTTCTTCAGAACAAAGAAGCATCCCCATCCAGTACATTTAAATAGTGCAGCACAACCAATCACATCCATAAATCAATTAAGTGCACATGCCATCAATTAATTACCATGGAATAACCTAATTAAAAGCATAATGAAGATGAATTGCAGCTCTAGTATTCAGAAAATGCATGTTATATCCACAATAAAATAGAGTTGTATTTGGTTTAAACCCTAAAATCCAGTTCATAAAATCAATGCCAAAACCCTACTATAACAATAAATACCCTATTAAATAAAATTAGGAAAAATGCAGGGATGCTTCTTTCCTGATTGTCTAGGGGAGACGTGATTCCTGGACAGAAGTTATGTACAGGATAAGAATCCCTATAATGTACCCTGGTAGTCTAGAAATATGTCTGAATTTTAATTGTTTGTTTTTTTTATTTTTGCATTTTTAATGCCTGTTTGCATGGTGCAGCTCAGAGCACAGCAATGCTGAGCTACACTGACACATGCACAAGTGGCATCTGCCAAACATCTATAAACAGAAACCAGATGTAATTAATTATGTGTTTTTGTCTACTGTGTTTTTATTTTACATTATGAATGGCCATTTGCATGGCCCTGCTCAGTGCTTAGCAATACTAAAATGTAGCTTATTTTATGTGAAGGTATAATGGTTTTCATACTATCTGTGTAGCTGAATAGATAAAGTCACAGCCTAGAGTGTTGCAGGTCCTGGGTTCAAGTCCCAAACAGTCATACTTTTTTTCATTTATTGCTGTGAAAATCTGTGAGCTGACTGAAAGGGCAGTTTAATGTAAGAACAAAACAGTTACTTTCAAAAAAGCTGTGCAGTGCTAAGCACTGCTTAAACATGGTTGATGGCTACTCCTGTTTCCGTGTTGCTAAGCTTTGCTAAAACATAGTTGTGAGAGTTTACGCAATGCTCAGCTCCGCTAAGTGGGTTTTAATGATGCTAAGCAATGCAGCGCTTTTTTGAATGTTGCAATATGATGTGTAAGGGTGGGAAAATAGCCTATATTAAGGAAATAGGCAGGAATTATGCAGCATTCATCAGAGTTTTATTGACCTGTCAATATGCCTGGTGGTTTTGGTGAGGGACCGAGCTTTTAGGGAAAAGAGGTAAGTTGAGTAGGAGTCCAGAGTGTTTGTTGGTCCAAAAGTACAAACCCCAGCTGTTGTGGGGTGATTACCAGGACTCAGAATGTAAATCTGAAAACTGGGATTGGTTGGCCAGGGAAGTTACCAGTGCTACTGATATCCCCCACACTAGTGAGCAGTGTCTTCATCACTAGGACGACCTGAAGCAAATGAAGAAGGGAACCTTGGACTCCTGGGTCCAAGAGGCTAGGGCTGGGCAGGCCCCACAGATATGCATGTATATTTGTCACTACTTTACTAAAATACAAGCTGAATCTGTGCAAAACTGGTATATATAATGGTGTGCTTCTCTTCCAACAGCTGCAGCTGAGTGGGCTTGCAATGTCCAGTCTCATGCTGGGTGCCTGGCCAGGATGCACTGTGAGTGTGGTAAGTACAGATATTTTCTGATAACTGTAGCCCAATAAACAATAAACAATACCAATAACAATAAGCAATAAGGTGTAAAACAGGATTGTGGTTTGATAACTAATGTGTTATAATACGTGCTGTGGAGCTGTATTCACTGCATTTCTGTTCTAATGTTGCTGTAGTCAACTGTAAAACTGAAATAAATAAAGAATGCAAAAGTAATTGCCTGATAAATGTATTGCACAACCCACAGTGCAGTTCGAGGCTGTCTGCAGCCCACTTTCAGTCACATAATGCTCTCAATTCCTCCCACTCTATGAAGAAGGTATATGGGTAAGGTAGCCCACATTCTGGGCAGATATAATGTGTATACTTCATAGATTCTAAGGAGCAATAACAATAAAGTGTAAAGCAGGACTGTGGTTTCATAAGAATATGTTCAAATAAGTGCATTAGGGCTGTATTCATTGCATGTCTGTTCTAATGTCACTGCAGTCAGTTATTACAAAATGTGCACATGTCCCATGCAGTCACAGGTTTTGGGTTCTACCCATGTGCTTGCCAACTAAGACATGATGGCTGTCAAGTCTACTTAATGTACATACACATACCTCTCAAGTGTCACGATTTTTTGTAATGTAATGACAACTGCCTTATCTATCTGGTCCATGATTAGAAGATAAATGATTACCTGGAATGCAATGTGCTTGCAAATCCATTTACAGAACACCTTGGTAATTATTTATGTGCACATTATGTGAAGCAGTTCTGTGTAGTTGTGTACCTACATTTGTTAGTGCTTGGCCCATTCTGTCCCATGCTAACAGCTTGATAGATATGTATGTGCTACGTCATCTGTAGAAGAATTTGAGTCACTGAACTCACAACTGACACTGTACACTTGTAGAACTATGTATCAGCAGTCTTTGTATTAATATCACCTGTGACTTCTCTAATGATATGTTTTTCTCTCTCTCAGCACCCCTTATCTTTTTAATTTATTAATTTTTTTTATTATTATGATTTAGTATTAATATATTCTGTTTAACTGTTTTGTTGGCATTATGGGTTATTTCATTCTGGCTTGCTGTTAACATGCTTACTGTTATGTTATTTAATATTGTTTTCCACATAATATACATTAATATGTATTTGAATTAATCAATATTATGTTCCATTATGTTAATAATAACATTGATTTGGTTATTACTAACCTTAACTTATTGTTACAACCAATTTGCTACAGCACAAGGTAGGCCGGTTCCAGGTGATCCACCTACCTTGGCTCCTCTGGCCATGGCAACTGGGACCAGCATGTCTGGGACCCAGCCTGGTGGTGCCCCCTTTGCTGCCCCTGCACTACCTGTGGTGTCAGGGAGTTCCACCCCACAGGATGGTGCTCAACCCCCCTGGGAGTGGTGGTGTAGGGAGGTTTGTCACCCTCGATGAACTGCCAGGTTTGGTGTAAAGATTGTGTGCCGTGGTTTTGGATGCCACCTGCACTGGATGGAGGACATGCTGGCCACCCTGGTGGGGCAGCCTCACCCTGGAGCCCAACCTTTACCACTGCCACCCCAGTGGCAGTGAAGGCACAGTGCCGACATTTCCATGGATGAGAATGTGAGTCATGCTGCTGACTTGTGGGGGAACTTGAGACTGGGATTCCACAACACCCTCCCAATCCAAGGTGTTCATACCCTCTCTTGTTTCACACACCACCCCTGTCTGCTGTCTTGTCTGTCTTGTCTGCCTGTAAAAGCTTCCTCACCTTCCCAACGTACCTCCCCCACAGGTATCTATGTCCCTTCCCCAACATTCCACTTTCACCTTAAGAAAAGAAATGGGCACCTGCCCCCCCCCCAAAAAAAAAAAGTCCCATGCATAGCTCTCCATTTCACACACATGTCCACCGGACACACGTACTTTGGTCCAATTGGCTTGACAATCCAGTTATGTTGTCCTCACCCCTCTCTCTGTAGGTGACAGTCCAAATTCATGTACAAATTCTATCAAAGTGCACAGTTGTTTCTGTACAAAAAATTGATAGCTATGGTTCTTCCCTACACCCTTCCTGCACATATTTGCCCACCTTTCACTTTGTTTTCTCCCTACTTGCACCCAATTTCACCACTGTCCTATCTATCCGTTTTCTTTTCTTTAAAGATTTTTTTGCACTGCATTGCACAGTGTCACTAAGCTCAGCTAAATGGACCTATATTGATATATGTATTAACACATACAAAATAAACACCTATCCCCTATTTTGAACCTGAAACCAACACACCTACAAATCACTGCATTAACCTGCCATGACACACAGCTATTAAAACAGGTGGTTAAAGCAAAACAAAGTAATTGCAAGTTACTGTAATTAAGCATGTGTAAGCAGAGCTGGACATTGTGTCACGTCATACAAACTTGCTGAAACAGTAATGGAAAAAAAGGGGGTGTAATTTCGAGTCTGGTACAGGACTACACCACTAGAAAGCCAGACAAAGACTAATGGATGTAACTGAGGTCTCCAATACTAGTTAAATGGGCACTTTTAACAACAACATGTTCAACTATGCAATGCTGAAACATTAATGGCAAAATACATATTCAACTGGGACTCTGGTGGAGAAATATATCCCTATAAAGCCAGGCACATAATAATGGATGTAATGGAGGTATGTCACAAACTATATGTGTGCACTTATACCTTCACAAATATATGCTGTAACAGTGACTCAGTAGTTCAGTCAATTAAATGCTATGCAAACAGTAATTTTTGCCACACATAGCCCTGGGTTCAAATCCAGTGGTGTGTAGCATTTAAATTACATTATTGTGAAGCCATCAATGAATGACTGAGTCATGTACTCCTTATCCACACAATGCATTTCAAATGAAATGTCCGCTTTTCACTGATGGAAGTCATAGGCCTGCAGATAGGAACACATTTGACATGTCCGTATAGCAGCACTATAAGTGCATACAGTGTCAGGTCATGCATTAATATACATTTGCATAGTATTTTAACTTAGATAATGCAAATTAAGTCCACTAATATCAGAGTTCAACACACAACCATTTCATAATGATATTACAGATTAGCACAGCTGCACATCTAGCATACACGTATGGAGGTCCTGCAAGTAACAAGGACTGCCAGCACACACATTCCAAATGACTACCATAATGTAACACATGGCCTGACAGTTGCCCAAATGGTTGACATAATGGTATGTTTACCCCTATGCTGCTCAAGGACACAACAAACACATTGCCTAGTACTCTGTTAGTGAAACCATTGCCTAACATACTTACCATATGCATATGTCTCAATTTGCAGTGGAATGGGTACCCTCTCTGGCCCTGCCTCTACAACAAGGCTGCCACAGCTCCCACAGTTACTCTTACAGCTTGTTGTCCTCCAAATTGTTCACACTGTCTGCCTATGCCTATTGCCTGCAGTGTCAGCTGCAGCCTGTAGCACACACATCTCTATGTAAAAGTAGCTGCTGCAGGCATACCCTCTGCGATGATGTAGTATCTTGTCTCTACAAATGTCCAGCACAAAATATCAGAAGGGGTTTCTAATCTACATGAAGGCCTTATATCTTATTCAGTGGTTGCATGCCATTGACTGATTGTACTACAAATCAGCTGTGTTGGCTGCAATTCGCATTTCAGAAACACAGATTGGTTAAGAGCCACTCACCTGGTAATGAGAACCCTGTTAAAAAGGCAAACAGCTGGCTAGGGGAACCAGTCTGTATAAGACTTTTTTCAGACAGTACATGAGTTGCCAAACACTTTATATATCTACACATATCAAGATAGGAGTATTGTACTCTATCAGGTATGTAACTTTTTCATTTACAAAATGATGCATATGTGTGAATACACTTAGGGTGAATGAGGATTACAACATTAAGCCTTTCATAGAACTGTAATGATAACATTTCATTGAACTCCAGATTTGTTACTACTATAGAAGATGTACAGCACATCAAGGGTGGAATGTTTTTTTCTCAATGTGGCACACTGTTCTCATAGGAATGTCCCTTTATAGTGGTTGTAATATCACATTGCTATTTGTTTGGCACTGTTGTTTTGAAATATTAACAGGGGATTGCCCCTAGGGGACACAATACTATGGACTCCTGTGTTAGGTGTGTGATCATACAGCAGTATCTGTCATGGCACACTCAGGAGTAGCTGAGCATTGCTATATCTGAGTTGTATGCACATGGTTAGTATGTTTGCACACTGTGGAATATGACGTGTAATCAAGCAGTGGATAATGCCAGCCAGTCTGTTTTTGCTGTATCTCTACATATTTTACTTCTATGTATGCGATCCTGACATGTGTTCCCATTTTGTTGTCTTTCAGGAAGCATGAATGCCAGACGACATGCCCCTTTTATGGATGCTGAGAACAATATCATCCTGGAAGGCCTCCATCAGCACCATGAACTACTACTCTTCAGAGGGAGGCACAAAGGGGAACAGTGGACAGCATTGTGGGCTGGCTTTGTCCATGATATGAACACCATTGGTCACCAGAGTAGGGCATATGAGCAGGTTCAACATTTTGCCACAGATATGATAATGCTGCATGCAGCAGAGCAGCAGATATGGCCAGGGATCATGGTGTCACCAGTGGAGGGCCTACAGCAGAACAACCACTCTCAGTCACTGAAGAATTCTTGGTGAACCTATGAACACACAACAGCTCCAAGGCATCCATCACACCATATATCGTGGATGAGGGTGCCACAGTTTCCATGCCAGAAGAGCATCCAGGTAGGCTTAGTTTGATCAGCATTGGAATACTGTAGCATTCAGTGTGTCAGGGTGTAGATACTTTTACGTGGGTGTTAGGTGTTTGTTCTTTGGGGGGGAGTTTAACTACAGTTTGAATCTCATGCTCAGATTTTGACAAACATAAGCAACAAAGTAACTACTGTAAATTTCAGATATATGGACGTATTACCCTGCATTAGTGCAATATACAGTGCAGTTTATATTACCTCTCCCTCAACTTTTCACAGGTCCCTCAGGGATTGGACAAGGCTGTGGTCCTGCTCCTCATAAGCACAACACTGTTTTGTTACAAATGTAGATTTACTGCAATGCATTCCTTAAAATGTCATCCCAGGCCTGCTGGCTGGATTGCTGTACTGCGGCATGATTGCCAGCTGCACAGATATTTTCTGACTGTACATACTTTAGAGTCATACCTATACCTTGTAGGTGTGAAAATACTGATAGATGTGACAGTATTGTCAGGACATTACAGATTGCCATATGTGCCAACTGTACAGAGTCTTCACAAATGTCAACAGTGCACCTCATTGTTACTGATGAGATTGCAGTGTAAAGAGCTTTTATTTAAAGTAACAACAGATGTTTGTGGGAAAAGTAATGTCCTCATGTCCAACTATATGAGGTCTGGGGTTAAACAGGTCTGTAATAGTGACAACAGTGTATACAACTTTACATATATTGCAACATAGTACTGCAGAGCATAATAGTGCAGGCATTAATGTACTGTTCTTCCCTTTCTTAACACGTGACTGGGTGAGTTGGTCTCTGTCCCCTACATAATCTGATATTAGTGTCTCTTCAGACTCTGATGATGACAGTGGCCAAAGTGAGGCACAGGTGGTGGGTTCAGGGGCTGAATCTGTCCCAGAAGTTTACATCCCTCTTCTGCCCTCATTATCACTGCACACTGTCAGTATGTCTACACATACCCAGTCTGTGGAGGCCACAGATATTGGACAGTCAGAGGGTGGGGACATTGAGCAGGAAAGTGTGGCAACTGTGGCTCCAGTGAGTGTAGACACTGGCCATAGCCAGACAGCTGGCAAGGTTCCACACAGACAGACTGATAGGGGTGCTCATAGGAGGCCTGCTGTCCTTCCACAAGCTGTTGCAGGTGTCTCATCATGGGTCACTTGGCATATGGTTCGGGCCATCATAGAGGCACAGGCATGTTCTGAAAGGAACTCCAGATGAATGCTCAGGGTTATGGATGCAGCGCAGTCTGACATCTGTAACTGCCTCCACCACATTGTTGATACCCTGGATCAATTCACTGATGCAGTGGAAAGATGTCGGTCTGAGACAGATTGCACAATATCTGTTTTGGAATGCAAATTATCTGTGATGGAATGTCTGGTTGGAGTTGAGTGTCAGACTCATGGATGTATGGCAGTAACTACATTTGCTGAGAGTCCACCTGACCATGCTCAATCATGCTCCCATAGTGACAGTACATCCAGTGCTCCAGAGGGGGGTGTGCTGTCCACAGTAAGATGTGGCAGGCCATGGGCTCATGGTCCTGGGTGTTCCCGTGGAGGACACAGTCCCAGCAGACAGCAGTCACTGTCAGGTAATAGCATCACTTCTGACCTTGGCAATGGAGGTGCCGGTGCAATTCCTGGCAGAGCCATTTCTTGTGTTTAGGGCTGGAGACGGTGAACTCTCAGCTCTACTATGCACAGTTCACAGCTGTCCAACATGCCCACATGTAGGGCTAGCACTGACCTTGACTGTGTTCATGCACACACTCACACAACTGTCAAAATCAGGTCACCTGCAGACACACATGGCTCATCTCTATGGTTCATCTTGCCTGCTTCCCTTCATGACTCACACACATGCTTTCACATATTGGGTCAGCCTAGGCCTCCTGCACCCCCACACATCACCCTGTGCAAGTGATGATACCTGTGCCACATCCCTGTCATACTCATCATTGATGCAGGGAAATGTAGCTATGTGTCTGATGCACAGGCTGACTGTATAAATTAATATATAATTGTGTAATGCAGTGTTGCTTTGCCATGCCACTTGTACTGGTCACTGACAGATAATGTATGCTGACATTATTAATGAGTAAGCCAAATAATGTTGTGTACCTTATGTTGTATAATGTTGTAAAACTGTATACGTATACAATGAAAAGTGTTCATGGACCTGCTTATGGTTCAGTTTCAGGAATCTGTAAGGGACACCTATGGATACACAGCAGCAATGAATCCATAGACATCACAGCACAGGATGGAATGTCAATACAGAAGACATATGTCTCCAGCAAGGTACAGCATTATAGGTGCGTGGCTCCACAGGGTTATATGTGTATAACAGACTAACGAGGACAATGGTGTCATGCAGCCTACACATGCATCCCTCATCTATGACATGGTCTGATACCCTTGATAAGTGTCACCAGGGTTTCTGGAGCTAACACATCCACAAGCTGTGGTGATGGAGATGACCCATCTACATATTTCCTGTGTCCATTACAGACATTTGTCCTACACCAGCTATGATTGTCTTATTCTGCATCCCATTGTTTAACTTGCACTGATGTGCGTTACAGCAGCTATATGCTTTACATGCATGGGAAGCCTGTTACATATAGGATGTAGTGTCTGTGTTACATACCTGTCTCTCCAACATGTACTATTTATACCACAGTGATGATGTAGATGTGTAGAACAGCTAATGCATGTGCTAGTTCTATCTTGGATAAGCAGGAGGTATACAGTGGGATCTGACACCTCCCTGTATGACAGCCATACACATCCCCTCCAAAGCATGTAGGAGACAGACTACACATGTACGTTCTTGATACGTACTTCATCAGTCATGTTATCTGCAATGTGTATTGGTTTACCATGGAACCTGTGTGGCTACTGCAGGTGTAAGATATGCCTGTGTAGTGACATAGCAAAGGTGCCATTGCACTCAATGATAGGTGTGATGATTGCCAACATTGTATAACAATGACAGTCTGGGATTTACATGCCATACCTTTCTGTATATGTTGTACAAAATTGAATGGATCCCCACATCTTACCAAACAGTGAAAGTCAAAGACTACATTACTCTCTGTGTCCATAAGTAATGGCCAAACTGTGCATGGTGTGCAGACACTACTATATTTTCCAGGGGTGAATATCTTCCAAACGGATAGTATTGTGCAGTCCTTGGCATTTACTATTTGTCAGTGGCTCTGACAAAAACGGAATGTGTGTCACAGGCCATCCTGGATAACTGTTGGTTCTGTGTAGGATAGAGTGACAGCTCCTAATATGCAATCACCTGCTAATGTAGTCAGTCAGAGGTCACTGACAATGGCTGTGACTGCAGAGAAGGGAATGGTTAGAAAGGGCACTTCATTAATGATTTCTGAGGGAAGTCAACTGGTGACTAGTGTCATTGTAGCATAGGGCTACCCAATGCTATTTTCCCAGATTATGACTATCAGACACTTGGCTATCCACCAGCTGACATACCACTCTGTACATATCCTACACCATTTTCAGCAAGGCCTGCTAGCCTAATATTGTCAAACAACTTGTCAGGCCATGGAAGGTGAAGTGAGTCATATTCCCATCATCCACTGCATAGTGTAACACTCAATGAGGTCCACCAGTTAGGGTAGGTAGGCATGATCTGCCTTTCAGCAAAACAAACTGTGTTTGGTCCAGTGTCATTTGGTGTACAGCATTGTTACTGATCGTATCCATGCAAACTGCTTTCATAGCTTTACATATCAGACAACTGAGAGATCTGGGTCACTGCTTGGCACTGCATGCTAGCTGTCCTCTGTGCAGCTAAGTATTGCAGTTACTTCCATCATGTTCCAAGAAAAGAGTCATCCAAGATGTCTGTACAGAGCACAGACAAACAATGGAGGGAAGCATAATATGTATACCCTGTGAAGGTAAGGTGGGAGGCTTTACATAGGTGTTCTGCAGTTAGACACTACTCAAGTGGTGTATACTGAAAGGACACAATTACCTTATGAAGGATGTGGAAATTAGGGGAGTCCCCTGAATTGTTGGTGCCTGGCTACTACTATAGCTGGTCTCCCTACAACCACTCTGTCATGAGATACCATGCTCCGATACTTTTTTGTTCTCACACTCAAAATGTTACTATGAAGCTCATAATGAGTAGCAGGACACAGCCTGTTTGTTCATCCACATGGTTGTCCCACATCATGAAAGGCTCATTAGGCTTTGCATACCCTCCTCCAGGTAGATGCCTTGATTAGCAGCCTGAGCAATCAGTTGGCTTTTGCATGTATTATGCCTTCTGTACCAGGGCTGGTGATATGTCACTAGCGAACTGACCAAATGGTGATTAGGAGCAAAGCTGCAATGTCACAATACAATATGCAATGTCCAGTGGCATAGATGTCCAGGCTTACTGACACAAGCAGCACAGCGGTGGTGATCCATCTTAGGTGACAATTTTGCAACACTTCATGCATTCTGCCCTTCAACAGATTAATGGTGGATATAGGTTCATAGGTTCTACTAGGCTATCTGCCCTGGGGCAATTATAAGCCTAGCCCGATTCTGTATGGCTTACGCCACCCCTTGATTTGAGTATACTGTGCCCTTTTTAAGGTTTAGTTTACTGTGCCTCTGTCTAATAGTGACACGGGAGTAATCTCTGGGACAAACCTACGATCCCCCATCCACCTATCGGAATTCTTCTTGAAGAGATTCAGTGAGGTGCTCTGCCTCACATGAACTGGAATTCTATTCCAGAGTGAAGGGAGCCTCTGGATTATGAACCTGTCCCTCCAGCAAGTTCTATTTATTTCTGTGCTGAGGTTCAAGTCCCTCGAGTGTGTGGCTTTAAGGGATTTAGATTTACTAAGGTGGAGCATGTCCATTAATTCTGGATTTGACATAGCTTTGTATGTCAGGCATAGATCGCCCCGAAGTAGGCGGTATGCAACTGAGTAGAGCTGGAGTTTTTTTTAACCGAGCAGCATATGGCATCTGGTTGAGACTCTTGATCCTCTTGGTGAGATACTTTTGGGGTCTTTCTAATTGCTGCAGGTGTTGGGTAAGGTACACCCCAAAAGGGGCATTGTATTCTATGATGGGCCTGATGAGGGATGAATAAAGGGGCACGATTACCTCTCTTGATCTAGATGTGAAACCCTTCATGATGAGGTGGGCTATGTAGAAGGTCTTTCTAACCACTTTGGCAATGTGGTTTTCAAAGGAGAGATTGCTATTAACTTGGGTCCCCAGGTCCCTAATAACTTTCTCTGTACTTAATGAGTTTCCGCCTATGTGGTAATTTGTGCATGACATGGCGGTGAGGCCCATTTCAGAGGACTGGCCACCTTTGGCCAAAGTGTGTCCACCTGCCACATGTCCTAGGTATATCATATTGTACAGTTATGTACCCAGAACACATGTCTGTGTTCCCACATCATGTCACACAACAACCAGTTTGCTGTGTGGTTGCTTGACAGGCAGTGTATCCTTACAAGACCAACGTAATGTCAGCAAAGTTGAACAAGTCCTTTGTGCATGCACAGGCATCCACATCTTCACTGCAAAGCATACCTACAAATGTTGTGTTTCAGGCTGTCAACCCTAAGGGTGTAGCAGCATGACCCTAACTTTGCAGGGCTTGCAGTGTCACGTTTGTTGGTATGGTATTGTGACCCTGCCTAATGACAGGATTATGGTCAATTCAAGGTCCACATGGCTGGCAAAGCATTATATGGCACACTGTCAGGTGCTGTGTTACCTTAGGGGACCTACATAAAGGTGACACTTTACATTTCACCATCCATCTGTCAAGACACTGCCTAATGATGCCATGCTGTGACGTACACACAAGCATGACAGTATTGCTAATAGCACTATCAATGACCGCTGATGGCGTGTGGAAAGTGTACCCACCTCTCTACTTCTATGCCACAGAAACACAACGTGTGACAGATGTGACTGTACTTCAAATCTTGATTCCATGGTGTCTCACACAGCATTCAGTACATATGGCAATGAGCATTTTACCAACATACACAGCTCACCTCCTGCACCACCCACACCCTAACCACACACACACCTGCATGTCTGCAGATCCTTTCCAGACACATTCCCAAACAGCAGACACCTCAGAAAATCCTACCTCTGGAGAGCAGAGTACACATAATGGTGCATGCACCACTGTCTCACCGGTCATACACCTGAGGCAAAACACAAAAGTAAACCTATTATTCATAATTGAGTACATCTTCAGACACATTGATGTCTGTATCACCAGGCTACGCATGGGAAATGTCACAATTAGCTGTCTGCGGGTTGACACGATATGCCATAGCACACATTGCCCCAACTCAAGGAATGTCAAGTGACATAATGAGGACATTATATTTCCTGCAGGTGTGCATGATTAGGGACATACATCACTGGACTGTATGCAGACACATGGCTGAGCTTACACACTCTGTGTCTCTTGGGGGTATGCCCATAGCTTTCAGCTACATTTGACCCTCACCTAGGATGATGGCTCAATACACAGAGAAAATGAGGGATGTCAATAACTGCCTTAGTGTGTGGTGTCATTGTAAGGGGATTCACTACATGTCTGCTTGGGATGACTTGCTCAACAGACGTCAATGCTTTGCCAGAGATGGTCTTCATCTCTCACCCCTGGGATTTTGAGTACTGGCCAAGGCTGCTGATACCCTCACAGTGCATCTTATAGGCACTATCTGTAGGGAAAACCTTCCAATGAGAACACCATCTTCATACATCACAGTTATGCTGCTACATGCTGGGAATGGCACCACTAAATCCTACTCTGTGGAAGGTGTCCTCACCTTGGAATATGCAGACATTTGTGCAGTCAAAGACAGTTGGTTCATTGCTGTGAACAGCACCCCAGCCATACCAGACTACACATCCTTCCACATGTTCAGACCTCAAATTGACAATGTGCTAGGTAATGCAGGCAGATAGATAGATTTAGATAGATTTAGTGAAACACTATGCTTTCCCAGGTGCTATTCACTGGTGAAAGGGCATGTAATCAAGACTTTGCCAGCTACAGGAGCACCTCCATGAATCCAGACACCAATTTTGCTTATTTGAATGCATATGTGTCTATCAAGATATATCAGTGCACCATGGTTTGTGGCGGCGTTAAGTAAACACCAAATGTGTTGCTTAGTCATGCTGAAGCTCACTTGCACAAAGGTTAGCCTACATCCTTCACTACAGTGCCCTGGACCAGTGGCATGACATTCCCTCAAGCAGTGCCGAAGTAGTGCTTCATGTATTTTTCAATATGGGTGACCACTGCAGCCCACAACTGTAACGTCCAACCTGGTGAGATCTGACCACAGATCAGTCTCATTTGAAACTATCAAACGTAACCACTCCTTTGCAAAAAATACAGAAATATACTTCAACAAAGCAATTTATTACCTTCTATGGGATGGTTTACATAGCATGACTGCACCTCCCACCTCAGATGGGACAGGCTAATATGCAGAGCTCTACACCCATGCCTTATGTAAGCAGCAGTACAACTGCATAGACTTGTCTGTACCTGACAGGAGGAGCATGAGCTCCACATGGCACAGCAAACCTGCTTGGTGGACAACTGCCATTAGCAGGCTGTACAATAAGAGGTGGACATTGCTGTGTGCCAGTTGGGGTGAGGGTGCCCCCTTAAATGGAGGCACAATTTACTCAGCTAAAACAAGCACATACTGTTGTTGTGACATCGTGTAGAAACAGTATGTGACAAAATTAGCCTCCCCCATAAAACAGAACCACAACGCACAGTGTAGTTACATGTGTAACCTCAGAGGACAGGCCCAGATTGTCGGTGAACTTGTATATAATGATTCCACATATAATGGGTCTGTACTCATAGCTAATCTGTTGTCCCACAGGTTCGGCATCAACTTCACTCCCCTGTCCCCACCACATGTGCCACATGACATTCCTACAACCTGTCCTATACCGTCCATATCTACAGAGCAGGATGTAACTGTCTTCTCTATGGGGATACACAGCATCTATTGGACATGCTAACATCCCAGGCTGCATCCTACATGTGATCCACCAAGGATTATTAACATCATTGGGAACTCCTTGCAATCATATTTTAACCACTGGCTGCATCCCAGCTGACTGGACAACAGCAACTGTTATCCCCTTGCACAGATGTGGTGCATCCACTGACCACCAGAACTATAGACCTATTTGACTGAATAGCCATATCTGTATGCTCACGGAACAAATCATCATGGAGCAAATCAGCAAACATATACAGTATGTGATCTACAAACAGTTGACTCTACACAGTTTGGGTGTCTGACAGGGAGATCATGGCTGTTAAACATGCTGGACATGTACAAGGCAATCAACAAGGACCTGGGTGAGGGGACATCAGGGCATACAACCACCTAGATGTAGCCAAGCCATGTAACTCTATCTCTCACTCAGGCATCATTGACAAAAATACCCACTTAGGCATCCACAGTAATATCATTATAGGAGTCACTAAGTGGCTGATTGGTGGCACACATACTCAAAATAAGGAAATCCACCTCCAGTATCTGATCTGTAAGTAGCAGTGCTCAACAGGACTCAGTCCTAGGTCCTGTAGTGCTTGGAATCCATTTAACCATGATATAAGTGAATACTAACTGCCTATGGCCGACAATGTTGGCTGATGCCTGCAAACTGTGAGTGGTCATACACTCTGTGAGTTATGTCAATATCCTACAAGAGGGTATTGATGAACAAATACCTGTTGACATACTAATTGCCGTAAACCATGCAAATGTATATGTAGTATCACTTCCATCAGTAACACCTATGTTCCTGCTAAGTAGCCCATCAGCCGCAACATGTGGTATACATACTTAGGGGTGATAGACCTGGGTACACAGGCCTGGCCACAAAGCTTTACACCTTATGTACCTGAGATCACTGTCTCTTAGTTGTAAGACAAAAATCATATTTCATAAATGAGAGCACAGTCACCCAAAATTTACATACTCATAACTTCCATATACTCTTCCCTCAGCATGCCAATATTTGAGTGCAATGGCCATTTGGTACTGTACCTTTCTAAACATTACTGGCAATTGCCACAACACAATGGTCTCTCACAAGCAAACTTCATGTCTTCTGCATCTGTTCAATGGGCTTCATCTGAAATCAATGGTCATTGTAGCCTGTGGCATACATACTATTCAGAGGTGATCTCTGCCTTACATATAAGGCAATGTGTGACCCAGCTTGATTGGAAATGCTGCATATCTGTAGGTGGCATGGTACATGGATTACTCACTCTAAGAACATTAACCTGGTATGTAACATTAGTAATACATTCTGGTGGGAGAGATCTGTCTAGCAGACTTTAATATGCTTTTGAAATAGAATCCTGCCTAATGGCAAACAAAGTACCTCAGTGCACCTCGTCAGATTCCATCTGTATAATTGGCTAGGTAACCATCATTTCACCACAGGGCTTCTGCCTGTGTCCCTCATGCACAGGGGCCATATCTGCTAATTGTGTAAATAAGGGTATAAACTTGACTAGTATTGTGAGGGATGTAGGGCCATCATACTGTTAAAGTTCAAAGATCCTATGATTCCATATACTGATGTAAAATGCTGTAACAGCCATACCCACAACCCTGGATACAATGAGGATAGCACCACTTCCACTTACTGTTTACAGGACACAGTACAGCACATACAAACTGCAAGTTGGCTACATGAAGATTAGTACACTTATCTATCTAATGATACACACTACAGATCACAGTAGGTGACGTACACACTACACCTCAAGTCTGCTATTACTATCTCCTTAGGACATCTTATGCTTGATGACATCAGTATGGCTAGTTGTCATCAAGCATTTGAAAGCCCACGTTCCCTACTACAACCAAAAATACTGAAGAAAATCCTACATATTTCTAGGTTACTGTGGTGATCATATTTATGTTGCACACAGATACACACACATGCACACTGAGGGGCCTGGAGTGAGATTAGAACCCCTATCTGTCTAGTCTTATACACTATAGACTACAGTACTTATCACACATACCATGGTTTAAGTCTGATGTTGTAATGACAGCTGGTAGTCATAAGGTCGATGACATCAGCAGGCCTTGTAGGAGAGGGCATTTTGGAAACTGGCAGCAGCTTGCTGGGCCAAAAAGTGCATACCTATTGCAGTTTCATAGTGAATGAGGGGTTATCTGCTGTTTTGCAGGGGATACATGCACACACACACACACACACACACACACACACACACACACACACACACACACACACACACACACACACACACACACACACACACACACACACACACACACACACACACACACACACACACACACACACACACACACACACACACAAACACACACACAAAGTGACCAGCTGTGAGATTAGAACCCCTACCTAATTACTTTTATACATTATAGATCATCGCATGCACCACAACTTAAGTCTGATACTACAATGGCAGCTGGTAGTCGTAAGGTCGATGACATCAGCAGGCCTTGTAGCAGTGGGCAGTTTGGAAACTGGCAGCAACTTTACAGGGCCAAACGGTGCAGAATTATTGCAGTTTTATAGTCAGTGGGGGATTCTCAATTGTTTTGCAGGGGGATACACACACACAAACGCACACACACACACACACACACACACACACACACACACACACACACACACACACACACACACACACACACACACACACACACACACACACACACACACACACACACACACACACACACGGGACCTGCTGTGAGATTACAAGCCTTACCTAATTACTTTTATACATTATAGATCATAGCATTTATCGCATGCACCACAGCTTAAGTCTGATACTACAATGGCAGCTGGTAGTCTTAAGGTCGATGACATCAGCTGGCCTAGTAGCAGAGGGCAGTTTGGAAACTGACAGCAACTTATAGGGCCAAAAGGTGCAGAATTATTGCAATTTGATAGTCATTGAGGGTTTCTCAATTGTTTTGCAGGGGGATGTACACACACACACACACACACACACACACACACACACACACACACACACACACACGCACGGACACACAAACACACCAAGTGACCTGCCATGAAATTAGAACCCCTACCTAACTACTCTTACACAGTATAGACCATATACTTATTACACACGCCATGGCTAATATCTGGTTTAGACTTGACTGCAGGCAAACTACTTGTGGATTACACAAACTGGGCTCATGTTGAACAGCATCTGTGGCATGCAGAGTGAAGTTGCTTCATACTGTTGTCTGCATCTAGTAGTGTAGCAGTCAGATAACTGTTATTTCTCCTAGCTATGTGGCTACAGTTACCAGTTTGGCCATATGTGGTTGTTTGCATTTTGATGGGCAAGTCTGTGGGCAAGAACAATGTGCCCTGTCCATGTGTACATAGATAACATTATACATTACACCATCTGCTCACCCGCAACTGTATGTGTGATGAGATCCGTCAGGCACAGGGGTCTGTAAGTAAGCGCATTATGTACTGTTCAGTCCATTCCTTTGATCCTTTAAGCAAAATTATAGATGTGTGATAGTGCAGGTTTATTCACCATTATTAAGATATGTAGGACAATACAGACATCCACACACATACTTATGTATATAACAGGGATGTATATAGAAATGTAGCTGTGTGTGTGTATGATATATATATATATATATATATATATATATATATATATATATATATTATATAGATATATGGGGAGAGGCCTGTGGTATATGGTTTTATGTATATAATTATATATAGGTATATATAGGTATATCTCTGTTTGTATATACATAGAGATGAATATACTATCTATGGGAGAGAGATAGTGACAGACAGATATGTATACATATATGTATGTATGTAGGTATGTATAGACGTATCTATACATAACAGGTCATTTTGGGCATGGGACAACAGAATTGCGCTCTGTTTAACTAAGTGTATGAGCATGCCACACTGACCTATACTCCAATCTGGGATTTTGTATGTTACTGACAATGACATCTGCCCCTGACTCATACCTCTCAACTGTACAGATTTTTGCAGAATGTCCAGATTTATGACTCATATGTTTGATCCATTTTTCATAAAATTGTAGTTTTCTGTCAAATTAGTGACAAATCTTTTAAGACTGAGTTAGAAAATAATGGGAGACATCTGAATTTCAGACTTCATACCCTTCATAAAATTCATGCTAATGCAAAACCTGTTATTCTATAAATGTTCTAAGTTTGTAAGAGCAATATTTAAAAGTTGTTGCTATTTTTGGGCCTTTGTCCCACTTTTATGAATGGCTTTGTCCAGATTTCTTGCTCTAAGAGGTTGAGAGGTATGGTCCCTGTGCCTGCAACAGTGCATTTCACTCAAAGTATCCACAGCATTCTTCAGCTGTCTGATGTTATTAATATGTGATAGAGGTTAATAATCTACACCACACACAGACTGACAGTCTATAAAAACATAATGATACCTCACATCCAAAAGATGTGGATACTTCCAGATTTGAATCATCAACACCAGCACCCATGCTAATTTCCCTAGTCTACTGAGCCACACAAGTTGCCAGATGGAGAGTAGTGATTCATCACAAAATCAACAGCAAAAATATGTACGTTGTTATTCCTGAGTTAAGTGAGACATACACTGTATGATCAGTTTCTGTGTTACTGCCATGTGATTGCCTAGACTGTTGATATACGATTGATGAGTTACTGTTACAGCAGTTATATGGGAACACTGCTGTTTTGAGAGTGAGGGAACAACACAGCATGTTCTGCTAGGATACATAGTAGTCCAAATGTCATGCAACTCCTCCATTTAACATCTCTCTTGAATGATGTAATGAATATTCCATGAATGAAGCCTAATGACTATTAAAGGACACATGATAGTGGACTGGGTATCTGTAATCCCATGCGGATGTTGCTTCTGTCCAAATAGCCCACTATATTTGCTTGCATAAATGTAGCAGATCCATACATACCAGACCATATCATACTAATCCTTACAAGTGCTGTGTAGGGTACAGACTTATCTTGCGAATGCAGCAGTTGACAGAACTGTAGTTCAGGGATGACTCTGTCTGATGCAAGCAGTACACAACCAGTACATGGAAAGGTACAGGTTGTGTGGGATGTATGGCATCAAATTTCATATATGTATATGCGTTGGAGTAAGGTGTCAGTCCCTAGGTTGTCAGTGAATGTGCTAAGTGTTGTCTCTTAGCCAAAGCCAGGGCATATTATATTAAGCACACCTACATCTGCTTACAGGAACATCAGCAGGGGGTTCCTCCTGTAAGTCCTCCTGTGACTGTGACTTTGGTGACCTAGGCACTGGTGGGGGGGCTGTGTATCCTTTCCCTTTGCTGATCCTGATGCAGCTGTTTCCGCAGGATCAAATTGTGTAGCATAGCACATACTGTGAATATATGTGCACATGCAGCTGGAGAGTACTGCAGGGCTCCACCAGATGTATTGAAACACCAGAACCATGACTTCAGAATCCCAAACACATGCTCTATGATGTTCCTAGTTTGTGCATGTGCCTCATTATGGTGTTCTTCCTTGGGTGTGTGTGTCTTTCTGATGGGTATTATCATCTACGGTTCCAGGGTGTAGCCAGCATCCCCCAGTAAATGGCCGTGTGGGATGCCCCCCCCCCCCCCAGCAAACATCTGGTATAGCTGTGATGCATGCCAGGTATGGGAGTTGTGATAACTGCCAGGGCTGCCAGCACACACATTCAGAATAATTCCCTGGGAATTGCACATGACCTGGCAGTTGATGGAGTGGTACCCCTTGTGGTTGACATAGATTCTACCCTCTTCAGTGGGCAGTGCCTTGAAATGTACATGAGTGCAATCTATGGCACCCAGTAATTCAGGGGTGTGTGCTACATGATGGAAGTGCTGCATATTGCTGGCCCTCACCTCAGCAGTGAGGGGAAAGGATATGGTCTCACTGGCATGTGGTAGCATGACATCCAGGAACTGTTGGTGTATCATGAATGCAGATGCTTGTGAGACCCCCATCATGTCCCCAGTTGGTCTTTGGAAAGTACATGTAGCTAGTATCTTAAGGGCTACACATACCTCTGTTTCCACTGGGATGGGTTCCCCTCTGTTGGTTCTCAGTCAGAGTTGAGGACAGCAGAGCTCAGTGAGTTCTTGTAGTATGTCCCTCTCCACCCTGTAGTGCTCTACAATCTCCAGATCATGTAGCTACTGGGAGATTACCCTGGGCCTGAACACTCTTCTCCTTTCTGCCTAGGCCTATTGTCAGCAGCACTAGCAGAGTTAACTTCAGCATCTAGCACCTACAGATGTAGCATAGTTGCAGCAGCCCCTAGCATTACCTAAGTTAAAATTCCCAAGTCTCTACTCCCATGGTCCAGAGTATTGGGGGAAAATCAGAATGTAGGGTATATGCATACTTTATACAGGTTTGCTGTAGGTCCACCATATGTGATTGGATAATTATGATGCAAAAGGCCTAATGATGTAATACCCATTCCCCTTAGTATATTCAGAATATGCATCATATTGGAAAAAAATGGTTACATACCTGATGGATTACAATACTCCTCTGTTGAAAGATACAGACATATTAAGTTGTGCCAATGAGTTCAGCATGCAAAATAACTCTCATACACAGTGGTTCACCTAGCTAGAAATTTGTCTTTTTGACATGGTTCTCTTTAGCAGGTGATTGCCTCTGAACCAATCTGTGCTTTTGAAATGCTAATTGCAGCCTACACAGCTGATTTTCAGTATAATCAGCCAATCCCACGCAACCACTGAGCAAGTTATAAAGCCTCAATGTAGATTGAAATCCCTTTTTTATACGCTGGGGTGGAAATTACTGGGGTAAAGATCACAGACAGAATGTCTGTAGCAGCTACTTTTTGCATACAGATGTGAATGCTACAGGCTAAAGCTGAAGGTGATGCTGCAGGCAATAGGCATAGGCAAAGAGGGTGAATACTTTGCAGGACAACAAGCTTTAAGAGTAAGTGTGGGACCTGTGGCAGCCTTGGTTTATACCCAGAGCCAGATTGATGGAACTCATCCCACTGGGAATTCAGTTATGTGTTTATGACAAGTATTTTAGCCAAAGGTATCACTAACAAAATAAAAGGCAATATGCTTGGTGTGTCCTAGTAAAAGGTGGTGTTACATTAACCGTTATGTCAATCAGTTGGACAACTGCCATGTCATCATAGTCACCTGTTTTGTGTGTGCTGGCAACCCTTGCATCTAGCACAACCTCCATATATGTATGTTACTTGTGCAGCTGTGGGTGTCTGTAATATCACTAGCAAATCATTGTGGTCTGCAGTCTGATATTACTGGGCCACAATTTCAGTATACACTTCAAAATCCTCTGGGAATTTAGGCTAATGCATGCCCTGACATTCTCTGCATTTTCTAGTGTTGTAATAGGAGTAGTAAAAAATGGTCCTATCTGTAGGCCTTTGACTTCTGTTATTTAGAAGCAGACATTCCATCTGTTCTGCTTTGGGTGGATAAATAGGTGACGAGACAGATATACATATCACAGTTTATAATGTTGATGTACACATACATGTATTTTCAACGCTAGACACAGCTGTAGTTGAACCCAGTACCATGTGGACCAAAACGTAATGTTTTCAAAACATTTACAGACTGAGCTGCAGAGTCACTGTCATAGCAAGTGTATTTTTACATGTTGTAAATATAATTTCTACCAGAGTCCAAGTTAAAATCCTATTTTTCCATTAATGTTTTAGCAAATGTATTTTTACATGTTGTAGATATGATTGCAGTTACCTGATATTAGATACCTCACTTATATCTATTCTTATGTACATGGTTTTATAGTAATGTATTTCTCTACTAGATTCCAAATTACACTATTTTTCTATTAAACACGCTTAATGACAGGGACTTGAGCATTACTATGTTTTGATTAAAACACCTCTATTAATTAGCAGCTGTATGGCTCGGTGGGTTGATCCACTGACCTGTAGGTGCAATGGTCCTGGGCCTGAAATAAGGTGCAGGTGTATTTCCTGAACTTGATTAATATTTTTTCAAAAGCATATATCAATATAGAGCTATTTGACATACATACGCAATGCTGTGTGCCGTGCCACATTGGACAAAAAATCTTTAAAGAAAAAAATGGGGAGATAGGATAGTGGGGAAATGGGGTGCAAGCAGGGGAAAAAACATAGTGAAAGGCAGGAAGGGTGTAGTAAAGAACCATAGCTATCCATTTCTTGAACAGCAACAACTGTGCTCTTTAACAGATTTTTTTTAGCTGAATTTGGGCTGTCACCTTCAGAGGGGTGATGACAACATAAGTGCGTTATCAAGTCAACTGGACCAAATTAAGTGTGTTCGGTGGATAAGTTTTGTGGGACAGGTGCCCATTTTTTAAGGTAAGAGTGGAATGTTAAGGAAGGGACATAGGTATGTGTGGGGGTGGTAAGTTGGGAAAGTGAGGAAGCTTTGGCGGACAGACAAGGCAGCAGACAGGGTTGGTGTGTGACACAAGAAGGGGGTGAACACCACAGTTGGGGAGGGCATTGTGGAATCCCAGTCCCATGGACATCAGACAAGGTAGCAGTGTGACTCAAGTCCTAACCTATGAGAGTGTCAGCAATGGTCCTTTACTGCTCCTATGGAGGCAGTGGTTGATGCTGGCACATGGGGTGAGGCTATCCCACCTGGATGGATAGCATGTTCTCCATCTGGCATAGGTGTGCACTGACATTTCAGCATGGGTGACATGATCACCCCCTCCACTTCCACTTCCAGAGGGAGCCACCCCCAGCCTATGGGGCAGAACTGCTTGATCGCACAGGTAGTGCAGGGGCAGCAGAGGGGACACCACCAACCAGTGAACCAGACATACTGGCCCCTGTGGCCACAGCCAGGAGAGCCAAGGTTGGTGGATTGCCTAGAGCCAGCCTACCTTGTCATGCTGTAGTAAATTAAATATAAGCATAAGGTGAAAATAAACATAACCAAACAAATGTTAGTATTAACATAATAGAAGCTAATGATTAATCAAAAGAAATAGAAAGGAAAATAATGAGGAACACAACAATAAATAACATAAATGAAAGTATTTTAACAGCAAAGCAGTATGAAATTGTACATAAGGTCAACATGAGAGGTAGTTACAAAAATATATTGATATCAAATCATAATAATCAATGACATAGCTCTCAACCTGTTAGCATGTAACAGCATTGGCCAAGCCCTAACACATGGTGGTACAGAGGCACAACTACATGTTTACATAGTGTCCTCATACATTAAGTGTTCTGATAATGGATTTGCCAGTAAATTGCATTCCAAATAATGTCATGTATATCTAATCAAGGACCAGACATACGGGGCACTAGTTATTACATTGTGCAAAATTGTGACAGTTGAGAGGTATGTTCATAAGTTAAGAGGTATGTTCATGCACACTAAGTACACTAGACAGATGGTCATTTCTCAGTTGGCTGCCATGGAATTAGAACCCGCAAGCAGTGACTGTAGGAATAATGTGCACTTCATTTGAATATAATGAATTTTCAAAACACCATCCACCTTTAAGACTTTTATTGCAACATTGTGTGTGAAGTTATACACTCACACACATGCATAGCTGTGTGTGCTATCACATTGGTAAAAAAAGCAGTTACCAATAATGAGCACTGTAAGTACCATCTTGTTTTACACTGTAATGCTTAATGTCACATGAAATCTCACAGTTACACACACATGTATGGTTGTGCAGGATGTCTGTTGACCTAACCATATACCTTCTTCATTTACTGAGTGCTATTTATACCATATTTCAGGAAAAATTATCTGAACTGCATTCTTTATTCATTTATATTTAACAGTGGACTGTTGTCAGATTATACACACGTGCTGTGAATACAGGAATAGTGAACACTTATTTAAAAAAGATTACTTATCAAAGCACAATCCTATTTTAAATTTTATTGATAATGTCCCTAAAATCTAACATTTAGACATGGGAATAGCTATCCAGAACTTCAGTTACCTCACCCATATGCCATGTTCATTGACTGGGTGGAATATTCAGCATTACTTCAGACAAAATGAGCAGAAAACAGTCTTGAACCTTACTTTGGGTATTGCACTACATTCATTTCAGACATTTGCTGCTGCATTCTTTATTTATTTACACTTAACACTTGATTGGTGTCAGATTGGAACACACATGCAGTGAATACAGGAATGGTGAACACTTTTTATTTGAAAACATTACATATCAAAGCACCATCACCCTTTAAAATGTATTGATTAATGTTGCTTCAACTCTGGCATGCAGACCATGGATAGCTGTGTAGAACTTCTGATAAGTAACTTATATACCCAGTTCATTTATTGAGTGCGGCCTGCAGCATATTTCAGACGATGAGAAGACCAGAACAGTGACTCTTAATCTGGGTAGACCCCAACACTAACTGAGGGATAGATTCCTGTCCCAGAGACTCCCCATGCTCTGGAACAAACTATCCATTCATGTCAAACAAAGCTCCTCATTGGCCCTCTTTAATAAACATCTTGAAATTGGATGGGAAGTAGAAAATTCACACAGGGGATAACTTCTGTGGCTTTTCTCAATGGGGCACAGGAAAATAAATTCTTGGGAGGCGAAAGCCAGGGAACTTTTTTGGCTAGGCTTATATAGGCCCAAGGGCCGATAGCCTAGTACCCGCCTATTAACCTATGAACCTATGTTTGGAAGCTATACTATACAGTGCTGCATAAATAATCTATTGTAAAATTATGTTATGCATTAAGTTATTACTTTGATGTTTTTCCACTTACCACACAATTGCCTCATCCTGGTCAGGTGCCCTCTGTGGGACTTGACATTGTGAGCCCTCTCTTCTACAGCTATTGTAAGAGAAGGAAACCATTATGCATAACAGTATTGCACAGATTCGGCTTGTATAGTTAAAAAATACTGCCAAACATGCTTACATATCTGTAGGGTATGCCCAGCCCTAGCTTCTTGGACCCAGGTGTACAAGGTTCCGCACTTCCTAAGCCTCAAGTCATCATAATGGTGATCACACTACTCACCAGTGTGGGGGATACCAGTAGCACTGGTAAGTTTCCTGGCCAACCAATCCCAGGCCTCAGACTTACACTCTGAGCCCTGGTAGTCACTCTGCAGCAGCTGAGGTTCATAATTCTTAACCAGGAGTCCAACAAAACTCTGGACACCTGCACCCCTCAATTTTGTGCACAAAAATACACTCCCTCTCCAACACCAGCAGCCATACCCACAGTCAAGGTTAGGCACCAAGGAATGATATGAAATTCCTGCCTGCTGGCCTTTATATAGGCTGCATTCCCATTCTTACACATCATACTGTAACTTTCAAAAATGTGCTGCGTCTCTTATTATCGCACAAACTCAAAGAAACCCAGTTTAAGTGGAGCTTAGCAATGCACAAATAGGAGTAGACTGTTTACTATGTTTAAGTGCTGCTTAACATTGTGTAGCTTTTCAAAATGTAACAATTTTTTAATTTTAAATTAAACCAATGTTTCAGTCACCCGACACATTTTCACAGCAATCAATGTAAAACATACCTGCTAAGGACTCGAACCTGGGACCTACTATACTGTAGGCCATGACTCCACTTATCCAGCTAATGGAGAGTAAAGGGAAACAGTATATCTTCACATAGACTACTAAGATGCTTGCTGGAGTGGCACAGCTTTGCTGCAAGGGTTTACATCTTGTTAAGCACAACAGAACTGCAACAACTGAATATATCCGGCTTATATTTTTAGATGCTTAGCATAGCTAAGCAACATGCAGCACTGCTCAAACAAGCAGGAAAAAAATAAATAACAAGAAAATGCACCAAATAGTATGAGGTGGACTCCAAAATAAAGTTTTGAATGTAGTTCAAGTTTATTAGTCACAATTCGTCAATAAGATTTCCTCAGAAAAAAATTTAAAACGTACACTCTATTATTAAATAGTTACAAAGAAAAATTGAAACCAATCAGCACTTGTCACTAATTAAGTTGTAATTAGGTACAAATCAACCTGACCAAAAGTTAGATTGTGGTACAACAGGTATAGTATATATAGCTGTGTGCTCTACTTGTCCAGCTTTTTATGTTGCAATGAGCACAAGGAGTTTGAGGAAGAGATTCAGGAGCATCAGTATGCTATAAAAAGTAAAAATATGAATAATGCTCTGTATAAGCACTCCCTGTATTGTACTAATTGGGAACAAATTCCTTTTTATGACATAGAAGTTTTTTTTTAGGATCCAATGGGAGGAAATTATAAAAATGTTGTTGAACAAAGAGAAGCTGATTGGCAATTTCACCTTTCATCTTATATTCCATCTGGTTTAAATGACACTGTCAACATCAAGTGTTTTATTAAAAAATAAAAAAATAAAAATAGAAAAGTGACTATATGAAATTTTTACAGTTGTATATTTGTATTACTTTTTTCAATTCCATAGTAGTTTTTAAGGGTTAATTTGTACCTAGTTACTACTTAATTAGTGACAAGTTCTGATTGGTTTCAATTTTTCTTTGTGACTATTTAATAATGGAGTGTGTGTTTTAAAATGTGTTTCTGAGGAAATTGATGAATAGCAACTAATAAACTTCAACTACACTAAAAACTTTATTTTGGAGTCCACCTCATGCTATTTGGTGTATTTTCTTGGTATGTAGTTTTTCATTTCACCATTGCTTGGTTGCACTGTTTTTTGTTTAGGAAAAAAAAATATTACATCCCATTTCCATTTTTAGATATATGCCAGATGTCTGCTGTATATGTAAAGTGCAGCTCAGCACCACTAAGCACTGCCCCACACTGCTCAAACATCACATAAATGTAAAAAGAAATATTAAATTACAATTTCCTCTAGTGAAATTTGTTGTTCACCTTTTGGTCCAGGCTAACAGGCCAAAATGTATTGTGCTGTGCTTACCAACTGTCCAGAATTTTTCTGGACAGTCCACAAGTGCAGGACAGCCTCTACACTGTTGCTTGCATGGATTCAATATCCATGTTACTGTGATATCTCTCAGCAGTGCACCATGATTAATATGTATGGCAAGCTGCCAAGGAGGAACCATGGCTGTGTACACAGATACATTCTATATACGCTCTGCATGGCTCCTACATGGATTTTATTGAATCCTGGGAATAATCCTGGGGATAAAGTTTCAGTAGTGAGAAACATGTAATTAATATCAATTGCCCATTAGTTTTAATTTATTCAAAGGGATTGTGTAAAATTTTTAATTTCCATGTTATATCTTTTATGTTTGCCATATGATTGTAAATATATGATTTAAGAATGTCTCATAAGCTTTTGGCGTATATACGGCTCTAGAATGTATGCAAAATATCTACATTTATAAAACCACATTCTTTTCAATTGACAAGGATGTGTGGGAAGAATTGATTTAGTTTTGCCAGCTTGAGTAAAGCATTATTTAATATCATAAATTGAGAAAAATATAGTTTTAAACTGGGCTATATTTGATAAAAATCAATGTCATAAACGGAACGTGAGGGCCTGTGAACTTTCTAATTACCAAATCTCTGTAGTATCACCAATGAGGTATCAGCAGCAAAATAAGATATGAGCAGCAAGATAAAAGTCCATAGCTGAGCAAACTTCACTTCTCATATCCAACACAGTACCAACGATTGTAGTAGGAACGTTCTTTATTCACACAAAGCAGACTCAGTAAGCGCTTTCACCATACACGGCTTCTTCAGACTGTAACAAGCATTCTAACGCTGCAGTCTTTAAATACATTACACAGGTCTAAACAATCATTCAATCACCATATAATATAATTATTTAAAGGAATTAAGGTGGATTCTGCGATGCAGAGCGGAATTTCATCCCGGTCTTAATGATAAAGTTAGCATCCATCCCATGTTGAAAAGAAGGAGATTAAATAGGCTTTTACACTAATTCATGTATTTATGCTTGGGACTGCATTGAGAATATCTTAACTTAATAATGATTTTAAATATATATATTTTTTATATTTGTATATGTTTTTATATGATTGTATATAATTATGTATAGGTTTATAGTGTTTGTTATTTTTAATTAAGTAAGAACGCTAGATAGGATTCATGGTCTCTTTAAATAATTATATTATATGGTGATTGAATGATTGTTTAGACCTGTGTAATGTATATTTACTTATTTTTACTATGGGCTATATTTGAGACTATTAAAATTAATTTATTTATTAAATCTTCTTTTTTACAAAACTGAAAATAACTAGAAACTTTGATTAAATGTAATTTTAGTGCTGATTTATATGCTGCATATATGGCTTTGTTTTACAACAAAGTGTAAAGAAAGTCTTGTGTCATTTTGATTTGGGGTAGGATATAAAGGACTGTATTTGAATTTCAAGCAAATCACATGGAGAACTTGTTTTTGTATTACTAAGTATCCTTTAGGTAAAGTCATTTGGATTCTTAAGTGTTCTGCTGAGTTTGTGATTGAGAGCAAATCCCAGTCTTTTTTTCTTTTATTAAAGAGAAATAAATAAGTCTATCATTTGTTTGTTTAATAATATAGTTGGGTTCTAGTGAACTGGTTGTAACATGTTAAAATAGCCAGTCAATTCTAAGCAAGACATCTGATATTTAAAAGACATTCCCCAGGATTCAATAAAATCCATTTATGCTCCGTGTGGAGCCTACAGAGAATGTACCTGCACACATGGCCATGGTTCCCCCTCAGCAGCATGGCATGCATACTAATCATGGCATGCTGCAGAGGGAGACCATAGTAACAGGGATATTGAACCCATGTAGGCAGAAGTCTAGAGGCTAGTCATATGTTATGTACACAGTGAGGCTACCTGTAATGTTCCCTGCTATTATTGAAATGTGCTGTGAATTAATAGTTTGTGTTTTAAATTTCTATTTTTTTCTTTGTTTTAATGCCTGTTTGCATGGCATGGCATTGAATGCAGCAATGCCAAGCTGCACTTATATATAGACAGCTGACACCTGCTAGACTTCTACAAATAGAAACTGGATGTAATTCACTATTTATTTCTGCTTATGTGTAAGCACATTTAAGGCCATTTGAGTGGCATGGCATGGCAGCTTAGTAGTATATGTGAAGGCATACTATTTTATATACTGTACAGGTAGCTAAAGGGCTAGAATGACAGCCTAAAACATCATAGGTCCTGGGTTCAAGTCCCTAACAGACATGCCATTTGTTTAATGTAATCTGGATTTTTGTTTAATTTAAAACATAACTTTTACATTTGGAAGAGCTGTGCAGTGCTGAGCACTGCTTAAATTTGATTAATGGCTACTATTGTTTGTGCATTGCTAAGCTTCACTAAAACCACAGTTCTGCAAGTTTTTGTGATGCTCAGCTCTGCTTAGCTGGTTTGTGCAATGCTAAGCAATGAAGTGTTTTTTTTTTTTTTTAATATTTACTGAATGACATGTAAGGGTGGGAAAATAGCCTATATTAAGAACAATAGGTGGGAATTCTGCAACAGTTATTGGAGTCTTTCTCACTATCAGTATGCCAGGCAGTGTTGGAGGGGATGTGTGCTTTCAGGTGCTGAGATAGGTTGTGTAAGAGTCCAGGGTTTTTGTTGGGCTCCTGATACACAATTATGAACCTAGGCTGCTGCAGGGAGATTATCAGGGTTCAGAATGTAAGGCTGAAGCCTTGGACCGGCCACACTGGTGAGCAGTGTCATCACCACTATGATGACCTGAAACATAGAAAGGGGCAGCTTTGGGCACCTGGGTCCAAGAAGCCAGGGCTGGGCATGCCTCAGATATATGTAATTATGTTTTCCACTATCCTACTAAAATGCAAGCTGAATGTGTGCAAAAACATTATGCATAATGGTGTGCTTCTCTCCCAACAGCTGCAGCTGAGAGGCCACCAAACCTTCAGTCCCATGAAGGGCACCTGGCCAAGTTGCACAGTGAGTGTGATACTTAAGGATATATTATAACTGTAGTGCAATAATAAAAGAATAAAAAAATTGTACTGCAATAAAGAATAAACAATAGAAACTGTGGTGTAATAAATGTGCAATTAGAACTGTAGTCCAATAAATAAACAATAACAACTATATTACAATAAACAATAAACATTACCAATAGCAGTAAGAAAAAATGTGTAAAGCAGAATTGTGGTGACATAACGTATTTGCAGTAGAGCTATATGCATTGCATGTCTATGTTAAGGTTGCTGATGTCAACTGTAAAATTGTGATAACTGTCAAATGCAAAAGTAATGGCCAGAAAAATGTATTGCTCAAGTCATAGTATGGTTCAAAGCTGTCTCTAGGCCAATTTCAGTCACATAATGCTATATTTTCCTTCCACTGCAGGAACAAAAGGTATATGGGTGAGGTAGCCTACTTCATGGGCAGATATTGTGTGTAGACTTCACAGATAATTAACACCAATGCCAATAAAGTGTTAAGCAGTATTGTGGTTTCTTAAATAAGTCTGTCTTAAAATTTGCAGTAGAGCTGTATTCATTGCATGTTTGTTCTAAGTTGCTGCAGTCAATTGTTGCATTATTTGCAGATGTCCCCTGCAGTCACAGCTTTTGGGTCCTACCCCTATGCCTGCCAACTAAGGCATGATGGCTTTCTAGTTTACTTAATGTACACAAGCATACCTCTCAACTGCCATGATTTTTTGTAATGTAATTACAATTGCCTAATCTGTCTGCTGCATGATTTCCAGATAAATGATTATCTGGAATCCAATGTATTTTCAAATCAGTTTACTGAACACCTTGTTAGTTATGTAAGTCCACATTATGTGAAACTGTTTTGTATAGTTGTGTACCTGCATTTGTTGGAACTTGGCCCATACTGTCCCATGCTAACAGCTTGAGAGCTATGTATGAGCTACAGCAGCTATAGAAGAATTGTAGTCACTGTACTCACAGCTGACACCGCACACCTGTAGAAATATGTACTACCAGTCTTTTTTAGGGATATCATCTGTGATGTCACTAATGGTATGTTTTTCTCTCTCTCCCACCCCTTATTTTCTTTAATTTATTATTGTTATTTATAATTATGATTTAATGTTAATATTTTGTTAAACTAACTGTTTCATTGGCCTTAAGGTTGAATTCACACTGGCTTGCTGTTAACATACTTACTGTTATGTTGCTTAATGTTGTTTTACACATCATATACCTTAGCATGCATTTGGATTACTAAATATTATGTTCCATTCTGTTAATACTAACACTGGTTTCATTATTACTAACTTTAACTTATTGTTATAACTACTTTATTACAGTGTGTCAAGGTCAGCCAGTTCCTCATGATCCACCTACCTTGCCTCCTCCGGCTGTGGCACCATGTCCCAGTACGTCTAGAACCCAGCCTGGTGGTGACCCCTCTAATGCTCCTGCACTACCTGCATCATTGAGTAGTACCACCCCACAGGATGGGGATGGGCCCCCCTCTGGGAGCGGTTGTGAAGGGGGAGTGGTCAACCATGATGAACTGCTGGGTTTGGTGCATGGGATAATCTACCATTGGTTTGGACAATGCCAATGCCAGAGGAGCATGTATGCTGACTGGACAATGTGGGCCCCCAGAATCCATCCTTCACCACTGCCACCCTCAAGGCAGTGATGGAGCACTGTCGACAGTCCCATGGGTAGGGATGTGAGTCATGCTGCTATCTTGTGGAGGCACATTGGACTGAGAGTCAGCAACACCCTCCCCATCCAAGGTGTTCACTCTCCTCTTGTGTCACACACCACTCCTGTCTTGTCTGTTGTGTCTGTCAGCTAAAGCTTCCTTACCTACCCAACTTAACTCCCCACCTGCACCTATGTCCCTTCCCCAACATTTCACTCTCACCTTAATAAATAAAACAAATGGGCACCTGTCCCAAATAAATATTGTCCCATACATAGCTCTCCATCTCACACACATGTCCATTGGACACATATAATTTGATCCAATTGGCTTAACAACACAATTATGATGTTCTCACCACTCTCTCTGGGGTTGAAAGTTAAAATCATCTACAAGTTCTGTCAAAGTGCACAGTTGTTGCTGTGCAAGAAATGGGTAGCTATGGTTCTTTCCTACACCCTTCCTGCACATACCAACCTGCCTTTTGCTATGTTTTTCTCCTGCTTGCACTCCATTCCACTACTTTTCTACCTCCCTATTTTTCTCTCTTTATATATTTTTTGTGTGAAACTGGGTGATGTGGCGGGTCGCATAGCTTCGCTAAGCTCAGCTAAATGGATCTATATTGATAAGTGTGCTTTAAATGATAATAAAAATGTAATAAACACCTGTCCCCTATTTTGAACCCAAGACCATCACCCCTACAGACCATTACATTAACCTGCCATGCCGCATAGTTTTTAATTAAAGCAGGTGGTTTAAGCAAAACATAGTAATTACAACTTGCAGTCATTAAGTGTTTTTAAGTGCTGCTGCACATCTTGCTGAATCACGCAAACTTACTTAAAGAATAATGGAAAAATTGGGAGTATGTCTTGGAGTATGATGCAAGAGTACATCACTAAAAAACCAAACACAGAATAATAGATGTAAATTAGGTCTCTAGTAGCAGGTAAACGTCCCCTTTTATCAGCAACATTTAGAAATACACAAAAAACATAAATTCCACAACAAAAGGAACACCACTCAAAGGACAAGATGATTTATTTTATTGACACACTTCTGGTACCTCAGCCTCTCGCCTTCTAATGGAATACTTTTCTAATGCAATTATGTCCCTATATATATATATATATATATATATATATATATATATATATATATATATATATATACACACACACACACTTGCATATCAAGTACCAATTATTTAATTAACTAATTAACAACCTGATTTACAAAAATTCATAGACTTTGAGTAATTGCACTTTTCCACATGACCAAGTTTGCAACCATAATGTTATACATTTTGTTAAAAGTACTCTAACAATATTTTCCACATTATTAAATGTTGGCTGCATTTTTATATACATTTTAAATATTTTAAATGCATTTTTAAACACATCTTTAAATATATTTTTAAATACATGTTTATATACATTTTTAATTACATACCTGTTTCCCATTTTTAAACAATCACATAATTCTCTAAATTTATTCCATTGGGAAACAATGAATGATAAATAATAATCAACATTTAGAAATACACCTGCTAAGGCATTACTGGCAAAATACATGTTCAGCTGGGAACCTGGTGCAGAAATACATCCATATAAAGCCATGCACATAATGATGGATGTTTAAAAAGTATGTCACAGCCTGTATGTGTGTACTTATATCTTGCAAATACACCTGCTGTAGCAGTGACTCAGTCTGTTAAATTCCTTGCAGACAGTACATTTTGCCAAGCACGGTCCTGAGTTCAAATCCAGTGGTGTGTAGCATTTAAATTACATTATTGTGAAGCCAGGAAATAGTGTCTGAGTCATGCACTCTTTATCTATGCAATGCATTTCAAATGAAATGTCTGCTTTTCACTGATGGAAGTCACAGGCCTGCAGATAGGAACATACTTCATATATCCCTATAGCAAAACTATAAGTGCATAAAATGTCATGTCATGCATTAATATGTATTTACAGAGGATTTTTAACACAGATAATGCAAATGAAGGCCACTAATATCAGAGTGCAGCACACAGTCCTTTCAAACTCACAGTGCAGATTAGCACAGCTGTTTATTAACACACACATATGAACCCCTGCTTGTAACAAGGACTGCAGGCATACACATTCCAAATGAGTACCAGACTGTAACACATGGCCTGAAAGTTGCCCAAATGGTGGGTATAATATTATATTTATCTCCTATGTTGCTCAAAGACACAACAGACATGTTGTCCAGTACTCTGTTAGTGATACCATTGTCTAACACACTTACCTTAAACACATGTCTTAATTGGAGTGGAATGGGTACCTTCATTCTAGCTCTGCCTCTACAACATGGCTGTCACATCTCCCACAGTTACTCCTACAGCTTGTTGGCCTCCAAAGTGTACATACTCTCTGCCTATGCCTATTACCTGCAGCAGCAGCAGCAGCTGCAGCCTGTAACACACATATCTCTATGTAAAAGTAGCTGCTACAGACCTACCCTCTGCAATGACATAGTCCCCTCACCCCAGTAATGTCCAGCACAACATATCAGAAAGGGCTTTTAATCTGTATGAAGGCCTTAAATCTTGTACAGTGTTTGCATGTCACTGGCTGATGATAGTGCAAATCAGCTGTACTGGTTGCAATTAGCATTTTATAACACAGATTAGTTAAGAGGTAATCACATGCTAATAAAAAGCATGTTAAAAAGGCAAACAGTTGGCTATGGGGAACCATTCTGTATGAGACTTTCTGCACATAGAGCATGCATTTGCAAAAACGTAAATATCACCACATATCAACAGAGGAGTTTTGCACTCCATCAGGTATGGAACCTTTTTTGTTTACAACAGGATGTAGATGTATGAATATACTTACAGGGAATAGGGATTACAGCATCAAGCCCTTCTTAGAACTGTGATAATGACATGTCACTGATCTCCAGATTTCTTCCACCTACAGAGGATGTACAGTACATCAATGGTGGAATGTTTTTTGTCAGTTTGGCACACTGGTCTCGTGGGATTGTGCCTTTATAGTGGTTGTAATGGCACACTGCTATTTGTGTGGCACTGGTGTTTTGACATATTATCAGGGGGTTGCTCCTAGGGGTCACACTACAATAGACTCCAATGTTGGGTGTGCAATCATAAAGTAGTATTTGTCATGGCACACATGGGAATAGCTGACCATCACTAGTATCTTAGTTGTATCCACATGCTTAATATGTTTGCACACTGTGGAATATGACATGTGTGATCAAGCAGTAGATACTGCCAGCCATTCTGTTCTTGCTGTATGTCTACATAGTGTACTTCCACATATGTGATCCTGACATGTGTACCCATTTTTTTGTCTTTCAGAATACATGTAGCCAAAAGGCCCTGCACCTTTCATGGATGCAGAGAATTATATTATACTGGAAGGCCTGTAGCAACACCATGAATGCCTACTGTCCAGGGGGAGGCAAAACAAGGAACAGTGGGCAGCACTGTGTGCTGACCTTGTCTGTGATGTGAATGCCACAGGTCATCAAAGAAGGACATATGAGCAGGCTTGACACCACGCAAAAGACATGATCAATGCTGCATGCAGAAGAGTATCAGATGTAGCCAGGGATCATGGCATCACTGGCACAGGGCCTGCAGTGGAAAATCCAGTCTCAGCCACTGAGGAATTCCTGATGAACCTAGGCACACATGACAGCTCCCAGGCATCCATCACACTGTACATCATGGATGTGGGTGTCACAGTTTCCATGGCAGAGGAGCATGCAGGTAAGCTAAATTTGATCAGCATTGCAATACTGTAGTATTCAGTGTGTCAGGGTGTGCATACTCTTATGTGAGTGTCAGGTCTTTGTTCTTTGGGGGGTAAGGGTTTAGCTGCAGTTTGACTCTCATCCTCAGATTTTGATCAATATAACAATTAACATGGTAGTTACTGTAAATGTGAGATATATGGATGTATTACCTTGTTGTGGTGCAACATGCGGTGGTACTGACATTACCTCTCCCTCAAGTATTCACAGGTCCATCAGTTATCAGACAAGGCCATGGTCCTGTTCCTGGTAAGCACAACACTGTTTTTGTTATATGTGTATGTTTACAGCAATGTAATTCCAAAAGTGTCATCCCAGGTCTGCTGCCTGGATTGCTCTACTGTCGGAATGCTTGCCAACTGCACAGATATTTTCTGACTCTACACATGTTAGAGTCATACCTATGCCTTGTTGGTGTGACCAGACTGATAGATGAGACAGTAGTTTCAGGACATTGCAGATTGTGATATGTGTCAACTGTGCAGTCTTCACAAATGTCAACAGTGTGCCTCATTGTTCCTGATGAGATTGCTGTGCAAAGAGCTTTTATTTACAAGTAACTACAGATTTTTGGGGGGAAAGTAATGTCCTCTTGTCTTACTGTAGGAGGTTGGGTTTTCAACAGGTCTGCAATAGTGACAACAGTTTATAGAACTTAAGATATATTGCAACATAGTACTGCAGAGCATAATAGTGCAGGTATTAATGTACTGCTTTTTCCTTTCTTATAACAGGTGACCGGGGAGGGTTGTTGGTCTCTGTCCCCTACACAGCTTGATGTTAGTGTCTCTTCAGACTCTGATGATGATGGTGGCCACAGTGAGGCACAGGTGGTGGGTTTAGGGGCTGGATCTGTCCCAGAGGTTGATATCCCTCTTCTGCCCTCATTGGCACCGCACACAGTCAGTATGTCTACACATACCCAATCCTTGGGGGCCACAGATATTGGACAGTCAGAGGGTAGGGACATTGATCAGGATAGTGTGGCAACTATGGCTCCATTGAGTGTAGACACTGGCCCATATCCAGTGACCTGGTGAGATTCCACACAGGCATGTTGATAGGGGTGCTTGTAGGAGGCTTGCTGTCCTTCCACCACCTGTTGCAGGTGTCACATCATGGGTCACTCGGCGCAAGTTTCAGGCAGTCATGGAGGCACAGGCACATTCTGAAAGGAACTCCAGATGTATGCTTAGGGTTATGGCTGCAGCACAGTCTGCCATCCATGACTGCCTCCACCACATTGCAGACACACTGGATCAGTTCACTGATGTAGTGGAAAGAATGTGGGCTGAGACAGATCTCACACTATCTGTCTTGAAATGCACAGTGTCTGGTTAGTGTTGAGTATTGGACTTATAAACATAGGTCAGCAAACCCATCTGCTGAGAGTCCATGTGGCCATGCACACTCACGCTTCCCTAGTGGCAGTACATCCAATGCTACAGAGGGCAGTGTGCTGTCCACACAAAGACATGGCAGACCATAGGCTCATGATCCTGGGTGTTCCTGTGGAGGACACGGTCCCAACAGACAGCAGTTGTCATCAGGTGCTAGCACTGCTTCTGACCTTGAGCATGGAGGTGCTGATGGAACTCCTGACAGAGCCAGTTCCTGTGTTCTGGGCTGGAGATGGTGAACTGTCAGCTCTAAAATGCACAGTTCAAATTTGTCTAACATACATACATGTAGGGTTAGCACTGAGCTTGACTATGTACATGCACAAACTCACAAACCACTGTCAAATGCAGGTCACTTGCAGACACCCACAGCACATTTCAATGGTCCATCTTGCCTGCTTCCCTTCCTGACTCACACACATGTTGTCAACCTTTTGGGTCAGCCTAGGCCTCCTGCACTCCCCACACATCACCCTGTGCAAGTGATGATACCTGCGCCACATCCATGTCATATTCCTCATCTATGCAGGGAAATGAAGCTGTGTGTCTGATGCACAGGGTGACTATATAAATTAACATGTAGTCGTGTAATGCATCGTTGTTTTGCCATGCCACTTGTAGTGGTTACTGACAGATACTGTATGCTGACATTTGTAATGAGTAAGCCACATAATTTTATGAACCTTATGTTGTATGATGTAATGGCTGTATACTTACACAATGAAAGGTGTGTCACAGTACTGTTTCTGTTTCAGGATTCTGTTGCGGGCACCTATGGATACACAGCAGCAATAAAGCCATAGACATCACAGCACAGAATGGAATGCCAGCACAGAGGAAATATGTCTTCAGCAAGGTACATCACTATAGGTGCATGGCTGCATAGTTTCATATGTGTATAACAGGCTAACAAAGACAATGGCGTCATTCAGCAGACTCATGCATCCCTAATCTGTGAAAAGGTCTGATACCATTGATAAGTGTCACCAAGGTTTGGGAGCTAACACATCTAAAAGCTGTGGTGATAGAGATGACCTATCTACAAATTTCCTGTGTTCAATATAGACATTTGTCCAACACCAGTTATGATTGTCTTGTTCTGCATCCCATTGTGTAACCTGAACTTGATGTGTGTCACAGCAGATGTGTGCTTCACATGCATGGGGGCCTGTTACATATAGGGTGCTCTCTCTGTGTTACATATTTATACCAGCATGTACTATTTATACCACAGTGATGGTGTAGGTGTGTAGAACAGGACATACATGTGTTAGTCCTGATACCCGTTAAGTACACAGTGGGATCTGACACATCCCTGTATGGCAGTGAAACACATCTCCTCAAAAGCATTTAGGAGACAGACAGACTACACATGTACGGTCCTGACATGGTCTCCATTGGCCATGTTATCTGCAATGTGTATTGGTATACCGTGGAAAACTGTGTGGCTGCTACATTTGTAAGATTTGCCAGTGTAGTGACATAGCAAGGGCACCATTGTACACAATGATAGGTGTAATGAGTGCCACATTCAGTATAGCAATGAAAGTATGGGAATTATATCCCATACCTTTCTGTATAGGTTGTACAAAATTGAATGCATCCCCACATCTTGCCAACCAGTGAAAGTCAAAGGCTACATTACTCTCTGTTTCCATAAGTCTATGAGCAATGGCTCAACTCTGTGTGGTGTGCAGACACTAGTATATTTTCCATGGGTGGATGACTTCCCAAAGATAGTTTTGTGCAGTCGTTGACATTTAGTATTTGTCAGTGGCTCAGACAATAACTGAATGTGTGTCTCAGGCCATCCTTGATAACTGTTGGCTCTGTGTGGGATTCAGTGACAGCTCCTAATATGCAATCACCTGCTAATGTAGTCAGTCAGAGGTCACTGACAGTGGCTGTTATTGCAGAGATGGAATGGCTAGAAGGGTACACCATTAATGATGTCTGAGAAAATTCACTGGTGACTGGTATCATTGCAGCATAGGTCTCCCAATGCTATCTTCTCAGATTATGACTGTCAGACACTTGCCTATCCACCAGCTGACATAACAGTCTGTAGATAACTTACACAGTTTCCAGCAAGGCCAGCTGAACTAATATTGTCAAATACCTTGCTAGGTCATGGTAGGTAGAGTGAGTCATATTTCTGTCTTCCATTGCATAGTGTAACACTCAATGGGGTCCACTGGTTAGAGTCGGTAGGTATAATTTGGCCTTGAGCAAAACAAACAGGGTTTGGTCCAGTGTCAGTAAGTGTATGACAGTGTTACAGCTTGTATCCATGCTAACTCCTTTCATGGCATTTCATGTCACATGACTCAGAGACCTGTGGATACTGTTTGACACTACATGCTAGATGTTTTTTGTGCAACTAAGTATTGCAGTTACTTCCAGCATGTTCCAAGAAGACAGTCATCCAAAGTGTCTGTACAAAGTACAGACAAACACGTTAGGGAAGAATAATATGTATACCCTGTGAAGAAAAGGTGGGGGTTATACAAAGGTATTCTGCAGTTAGACAGTACCCAATTGGTATGTACTGGAAGGAGACAATTACTTTGTGAAGACTGTGTTAAGCATGAGAGTCCACAGAATTGCCAGTGCCTGGCAACTACTAATGCTTGTCTCACCGACACCACTCTCACATAGGATACCATGCTCTAATAAGTTTTCTGTCATCACACAAAAAATGCTACTATGAAGTCCATGATGACAAGCAGGAACAGCTTATTTGTTCATCCACTTAACTGTTCCACATCATAAAAGGCTCTATAAACTTCACATACCCTTGTCTATGTTGATGCTTTGATTAGCAACCTGGTCACTCAGTTGGCTTTTGCATGTCTTATGCCTTCTTTTATAGGGTCGGTGGTATGTCATGAGGGCACTGACAAGAGGGGGATTAGGAGCACCACTTTAGCACAACAATATAATGTACAGTGTCTAGTGATGTAGATGTCAAGTCTTGCTGTAAGATCAGCACTCTGGAAGTGAGCCATCATAGGTGACAGTTTCACTGGTAGTCATACATCCTGCCCTTCAACAGATTACTGGTGGATATCTGCATAACATGGCTGTGAGGCCTGCTACAGCAGACTGGCCACCTTTGACCAATGCCTGTCCACTTGCTACATGTCCTAGGCATGTAATATTGTACAGTTATGTACCCAAAACAAATGTCTGTGCTCCCACATCATGTCACACAACAACCAGTGTGCTGATTGCTTGACAGGTATCATATGCTTGCGAGGCCAACATCATGTCAGTAAAGTTGAACAAGTCTGCTATGCATGCACTGGCATCCACATCTTCACTGCAAGGTGTGCCTACAAACACTGTATATCAGGCTGTCAACCCCAAGGGTGTGGCAGCATGAGCCTAACTTTGCAGGACCTGCTGTTGAGATGTTGGGAGTGCCCCCACCCCTCTATTCCTATGATACACAAACACAATGTGTGGCAGATTGGCAGATGTGACTGAATTTCAAACCTTGCTGCCATGGTGTCTCCAACAGCAGTCATGACATATGGCAATGAGAAATATGTCAACATACACAGCTCACATCCTGCACCACCTACACCCACATCACACAACTCTTTACCAGACAAATTGCCAAACAGCAGACACCTCAGAAATCCTGTCCCTGGGTTGCACAGTACACATAATACTGCTTGCACCACTTTCTCACTGGTCAAATACCTGAGGCAAAATGTAAATTCACACCTCTTAATCATAGGTGATTACATCATGAGAGACATTGATGTCTGTGTCAAGTGGAGGCATATGGGGAAGATCACAGACAGCTGTCTGTGGGTTGAAACAATAGGCCTTACCACACATTGCTGCAAATCAAGGAATATCAATTAACATAATGTTGACCTCATAGTTCCTGCAGGTGTGTACAACTAGTATGCAGACACATGAAAGAGCTTAGCCAGTCTGTGTGTCTTATGGGTATGTGCATAGCTTTCAGTTGCAGTTGACTCTCACCTAGGATGATGGCTTCATACACATGGAAATTGATGGAAGTCAATAATTGCTTTAGTAAGGGGATCTACTGGGTCTACCTGATAACACCGACATGCCAAAACACCGACAATAAAATAACCGACACGACAAAACTGAAAGTTCAAAAACAAGAAACTTCACATGCCCGACAAACAACAAAACAAATAACTTTCCCGAAAAATACACACACAAAACACAAGCACACCAAAAACCTTACAAACCTACACTAAACCTTACATACACAACTATATATGCACTAACCTTAACCCAAACCCTAATCCTAAGGTCCGTCGCTATCACACACTTACCTTACCTGCACCATAACCCTAACTCACTTAATCCACCCCTAACCCTTAAGTTCATCACTATCGCACACTTACCTTACCCGCACTCTAACCCTAACTCACTTAACTCGCCCCTAAACCTAATGTCCGTTATTATCGCACACTTACCTCACCCGCACCCTACCCTAACATCCGTCACTATCACACACTTAACTTACGCACACCCTGACCCTAACGTCTGTCCCTATCGCACACTTACCTTAACATGTCGGTGTTCTCAGCATTGGGATTCTCAACTGTCGGTCTTCTCTGTTGTTGATCTTTCGGTGTTGGTTATCTCTTTGTCATTCTTATCAGCTTTCGGCATAATCAGGCAGACCCAATCTACTAAATGTCTTCCTGGGATGCCTTGCTCAACAGACATCAATGCTTCATCAGTGATGATCTTCATCTCTCACCCCTGAGATTTGGAGTACCAGCCAAGGCTGCTGACACACTCACAATGCATTTAGATGCACTGTTCAGTGAAAAGTTGGCAATGAGAACACCATGTTTATGCAACATCATGGTTATGCTGCTACACACTGTGTATGGTAACACTAAACCCCACTCTGTGGAAGGTGTCCCCACCCTGGATTATGCAGACATGTGTGCAGTCAAGGGCATCTGGTTCAAGGCTGTGGACAGCACCATAGCCATACCAGACTACACGTCTGGCCACATCTTCAGACCTCAGAATGACAGTGTTCAAGTTAATGCAGGTAGTGTATACATACTCATTAAGGATAGATACACATCCAGATTTTGTGAAACACTACAATTTCCTGGAGACACTGAAGTTGCCAATCAGTACTTGAAGGGCACATAATCAAGTAAGAGAAGGCTACAGGAGCAGCTCATTAATCCAGACACCCACTGTGTGTATTTGCATGTATGTGTGTCTATCAAGCTGTATCATTACACCATGGTTTGGGGTGGCATTAAGAGACCACCATCTGTGTTGCTTTGTCATGCTGCAGCTCACTTGCCCAATAGTTAGTCCAGGTCCTTAACTAAAATGCCCTGGAGTAGTGCTGTGATATCCCCCAAGGGGAACTAACATATTGCATCATGTGTTTACCAATACGGGTGACCACTGCAGCCTCCCAATGTGAGGTCTTCCCTGGTGGGATCTGACCACAGATCAGTCTCTTTAAAACTACCAGCACTAACCCCCACTTGCAGACAATACAGACATATATTTCAGCAAAGCCATTTATTACCTCCTGTGGGATGGTTTACATAGCATGACTGCACCTCCCCCCTCAGATGGGACAGGCAAGTATGCAGAGCTCTACACCAATGCATTATGCCAGCAGCATTACAACTGCATGACCTCAGCTGTACCTGACAGGAGGAACACAGGCTCCTCATGGCACAGCAAACCTGCCTGGTGGACAACTGCCATTATCAGGCTGTACCATAAGAGGTGGACATTGCTGTGTGACATTTGGGATGAGGGTGCTCCCCTTAAAATGGAGGGACAACATCCTCATCTAAAACAAGCACATACTGTTGTTGTGATGTTGTGTAGGGACAGTAAGTGACAAAATTAGCCACCCACACAAAGCAGAACCACAATGCACTGTGCAGTTACATGTGTAGCCTCAAAGGACAGGACCAGATTGTTGGTGAACACATACATAATGATGTCACATATAATGGGTCTGTACTGATAGCTAACCTGTAGGCCCACAGGTTCTGCATCAAATTCACTCCCCTGTCCCCACCACATGTGACACATGACATTCCAACAACCTGTCCCATAACTTCCACATCTACAGAGCAGGTCATAAATTGCCTCTCTATGGAGGATACACAGCATCTACTGGACATGCCAGGCTGCATCCTATATGAGATCTGTCAAGGATTACAAACACCATTGGGAACACCTTGCAATCATATTGAAACCACTGGCTGCACCCCAGCTGACTGGACCATGGCAACTGTTATACCCTCGCACAGAGGTGGTGCATCCACTGATCACCAAAACTATAGACCTCTTTGTCTGAGTATCAGTTTCTGTATGGCTGTAGGGGCAATCATCATGTAGATGATCAGCACACATGAATGTGATCTACACACAGTTGACTGTACACAGTTTGGATGTCTGACAGGGGGATCATGAATATTAAATGTGATGGACATTTCCACGGCAGTCACCAAGGACCTGTGTGAAAGGATGTCAGGGCATACAACCATCTAGACTGAGCCAAGCCATGTGACAATATCCCCCACTCAGACATCATTTACAAAGCACCCACATAGTCATCCATGGTACTATCATAGTAGGAGTCACTAAGTGGCCAATTGATGGCACACACACACTCAACATAGGGAAATCTGCCTCCAGTAGCTGAACTGTAAGCAGCAGTGTTCAACAGGGTTCAGTCCTGTGTCTTTTTCTGCTTGGAATCCATTTAACTACAGTGCAAGCGGATACTGAATGTCTGTGGCTAACAATGCTGGCTGATAACTGCAACCTGTGAGCACTCATGGAGTCTGTGACTTATGTCAATATCCTACAATGGGTATTGATGAACAAATGCCTGCTGACATACTAATGGCCATAAGCTCCATGCAAATATATATGTAGTATCATTTCCATCACTAACACCTACGTACCTGGTAAGTAGCACATCAGTCACAACACTTGATGTACATACTCAGGAGTGAAAGAACTGGGCATAGAAACCTGGCCACACAGGTTTACACCTAATGTGCCTGAAATCACCATGCCTCCCCAGTTGTATGAGTAGAATCATATGTCATAGCTGAGGGCACAATCCCCCATAAATGACACAGTCATAACCTCCATGTTCTCTTCCCTCAGCATGCCAATAGCTGCTTACAATGGTCATTTGGTAATGGACCTTTTCAAGCAGTACTGGTACTTGCACACTACAGTATGGTGCCTCACAAGGGAACTTCACTTATTCAGTATGTGTTCAATGGGGATTATGTGAAATAAGTGTTATTGTAGCCTGTGGCATATAGACTACTCAGAGGTGATCTCTGCCTTGCATACAGGGCAATGTGTGACCCTGTTTGCTTGTAGATGCTGCATATCGGTAGGTGGCATAGTAGCTGTATTAATCACTCTAAGGTTATTACCCTCGTATGCAGCATTAGTGATACATTCTGGTGGGACAGAATTGTATAGCAGACTTCAACACACCTTTGAAACAGAACCCTGGCTACTGACAAGCAGAGCACCTCAGTGTTCCTCAACACATGCCATCTGTATGATTGGCTGTGCAACCATCGTTTCACCACAGGGCTTCTGTCTGTGTCCCTCTTGGTCTGGGGCAATATGTGCTGATCATGTAAATAAAGGTATAAAGTTGTCTATGATTGTGAGGCTGTATGGCCATTATGCTAGTAAAGTTCAAATGTACTTTGGTTGTATAAGCTAATGTAAAATGCTCTAACATCCAAACACATAAGCATGGCTACATTGAGGATAGCACCATTTCCAGTTATTGTTTACAGGACACCACATGGTACACACATAGTGCAAGTTGGCTGTATATAGATTGGAACACTTACTTATAAAATAGTACACACTACAGATCACAGTATGTGATGCACGCAACACATGCTCATATCTGGTAGTACTATCAGTTTAGGATATATTATGCTTGATCACATCAGCAGACCTAGTTGTGGTCAGGCATTTGGAGGGCCACATCACCTCCTACAAATAAAATACTTCAAAACCCTACCTCTTTCAAAGTTACTGAGGTGATCAAATTTATGCCATATGGACACACACACACACACACACACACACACACACACACACACACACACACACACACACACACACACACACACCAAGTGGCTTTGTTTCTGATTAGAGCCCCTTCCAATTTAGTTTTATACACTATAATCACAATAATTATTGCATGCATCATGCCTTAAGTTTAGTACTGCAATGATAGCTGGTAGTCTTAAGGCAGATGATGTCATCAGGCCTTGTAGAAGAGGGCAGTTTGGATGCCAGCAGCAACTTACATGGCTAAAAAGTGCATAACCTTTGCAGTGTGATACTCAGAGAGGTATTCTTAGTTGTTTGGCAGGGAGAAACACACACAACCCATGTAGCCTGGGGTAAGATTAGAGCCCCAACTTATCTAATCTTACACACTATAGAGCAGTCTATTTATCACATGCATCGTGGAATAAGTTTGATGCTATGATGGCAGTTGGTAGTATTAAGGTTGATGACATCATCAGGCCTTGTAGAAGAGGGCAACTTGGAAGCTAGCAGCAATTTTACGGCCAAAGAGCACATGACCATTGCAGCGTGATAGCCAATGAGGGATTCTCATTTGTTTGGCAGAGGGAAACGCACATACACCAAGTGGCCTGCAGTGAAATTAGAACCTCTATCTATCTAGATAGTCTTACATACTATAGACCACAGTAGTTATAGCATGTGCCATGGCTAATGTCTTTTTTATACATGATTGCAGACAAACTAAATATAGATTACACAAACTAGGCTTGTGTTGAACAGCATCTGTTGCCTGCAGAGTGATGTTGCTCCGTACTGATATCTGCATCTAGTATCCTTGCAGTGAGAAAACTGTTATTATCCTAGCTGTCTACAGTTACCAGTATGGCCATATGTGGCTGTTTACATTTGGATGGGCAAGTCTTTGGTCAGAAACAATGTGCCCCGTCCATGCGTGCATAGGCAACATTATACATTACACCACCTGCTCACCTCTTTCCGTCTATGTGGTGACATCCAGCAGGCACAGGGGTCTGTAGGAAAGTGCACTAGGTACTGCTGTGCCCTTACCTTGGGTCCTTTGAGCAACATTATAGATGTGTAATAGAGCAGCTTTGCTCACCATTATTAGGGTATGTAGGACAATACAGATATCCACACATATTTATGTATATAACAGGGATGTATATATAAATGTAGCTTTGTGTGTGATATATATATATATATGAGTTATGTAGATATATGGGTAGAGACTGAGCTATATTTTATATATATATATATATATATATATATATATATATATATATATATATATATATAGAGAGAGAGAGAGAGAGAGAGCTCTATTTGAAAATACATAGAGATAGATATACAATGTATGTGAGAGAGAGAGATAGTGACAGATGGATATATATACATATAGCATTATGCATTATGCATTTCTGATGGGTGTCATCAGCCACGGCTCCAGTGAGTAACCAGCATCCCCCACTAGGTGGCCATAAGGGATGTCCCCATTGGAAAATCTCTGATACAGTTGCGTCATATGCCAGATGTGGGAGTCGTGATAGCTTCCAGGGCAACCAGCACATACATTTATTATAATGCCCTGGGCATCGCTCATAACCTAGCGGTTGATGGAGGGGAAGCCTTTGTGGTTGATGTAGACCCTACCCCGCTCACCGGGTGGTGCTTTGATGTGTATGTGTGTGCAGTCTATAGCAGTCTATAGCAATCACTACCTCAGGGTATTCTGCTATTTGGTGGAAGAGACGGGGTCTCTATTACATTCTCGAAAGCCGACAATGTAAAATCTGACATTGTCGACACGAGAATAGCAAAACTGCAGTACATTGAACAAGTAAACGGAAATCACTGGAAGGGGAGATTTCCATTTACTTCAATGTAGTGCGGTCTTGGAGTTGGTATATTTAAGTAGTGGGAGGTGGGATGCAGGGGGGGCTTGCCCCCCTGCCTACACTGTTTAGTTTTTTTTTTTTTGTTATTTTTATTTTTTTTCTGAACATTTCATGTTTTAACAGTTCGATCACTAAAGGTCGACCTTTAGTGATTCAAACTGTTAAATGTTCAATGTTCTAATATAGACCCAAATAGATACATATACAAACCCTCACAGGTGTTGGGAAAATATACGTTCTCACCAGCATGTGCTGACATGGCATCCAGGAGCTGGTGGAATACCCTGGATGCTGATGCCAGTGAGATCCCCATGATATTCCCAGTTGGGCTTTGGGAGATACCTGTGGCTAGTATTCCTAGGCCTACACATACCTTGGTATCCACTGGGATGGGTTCCCCTCTGTTAGTTCTGTGTGTCAGCTGTGGCTGGCACAGCTCAACAATTGGCTGTAGGAGGTCCCTGTCCACCCTATAGAGGTCCACTATTTCCATCTCATGTAGCCCCAAAAGGTTACCCTGGGTCTGTACTCCCTTCTCCATCTTCTCACTGTGGCTTGGTTGACAGCCTTCCCATCCTCACCACCCTCAACCTCTTCCACATGTTGAGTTCTGATAGCTGCTGCAACCCCTATCATTTTGTTTTTTTGTTTGTTAAAGGTTCCCCGCTTGTATACACCGGTGGTGTAGAGTATGTGGGAAAAAACAGAGGGAAAGGTGTTTGCATAGTTTATAGTAGTGTTCTGTGCTGGGTTGGTCTGCTGCTTGTGAAATTGGCTGACTTTGATACATTTTACCTGCCAGCTATGCTAGTTCTCCTAGATTATCTTCCTACTGCTGTTTTCCCTTCCCATTGCCTTCCTATTTAAGCCCGGGGGCATGCTGTGCAAACACAGTACTCAAATGTGCACAGAGCTGCTATTTCCTGATTTACTTTTTTTTTTCCTTTAAAACCAGGTGCGCAGCACGCACACCCACTTAGGCAAGGTAAAAAGTGCTAGGCAGTCTCAGACACACCCCCTTGCTTATCTCTGCTAAGCTAAGGGCAAACCTGAGCTACAGGGCTCCAATAAGCTTACAGTATGCCTGACACACCCCCTATGATGTCAGCTAACTCCTAGGTTTGCACCAAGCTATTCCTGCTCTTACGCTGTTGGGTGCTGACTAGTATGCAGGGAAAATCTGGGATCCAGTATCATTCCCCTCATTTGCATAGGATTGCCTGCTGATGCATAGTTACAGGTCCCACACTGAGCCTCCCCCCTTAGCAATCGCTATTCACTAGACATGTTGTCTTCTGCCTACCATTGAGTATAATGGCAAAACAGTGATTTTGGTTAGAATGCTTATTTTAGGTTTTTTCTTAGTTTTTGCCCGATCCCATTTGCATGTCACTGCCCTACGCTTAAATAGCCGAGATCAGCTAAAAAAAAAAAAAAAGTTGATTTTCTTATTTTTGCAACTTTGTTCCATGCCAGTGGTCTTATACTTGGCCATTGACATACTTTCTACATAATATCCATCCTTTATTTGGAGCTGTCATGGCTCCATTTTGTAGTTTGCAGAGATGTACTCCGTTACTGGCAGAGTACATTTCTACAGATTACACTAGTCCTGCATGGCCAGCTTCTAGCTTCCTGGATCGCAAATTCACCTCATTTGCATGGATTTCTCCTTCAAATGGGGTAATTTGCATACAGGGTCTGAGTCCGTGCGGGACTAGTGGAGAAATGCTCGTGCGCATCCCTACAGCTTATTCCTGGATCGCACAGCAGACATATTGCTTGCTGGAGCTCCTGCACTAGTCCTGCACACCATGCAGGGCTTGCTGAATCTTGGGGTAGATGTTTTAAATGGTTTTAATTGATTAATAGTTTGTCGTATTCTCTGTGGTTTTGATAACATTTCGTGATGTTGATTTGATACTTTAGGAAAGAAGATATCATTTAAATATCGATTTAGATGGTGCTTATTGTTATTTGTTTGTGAATCATTATAAACGTGGGTAAATATTTTTTCAAAATATGTCCCTAACTTTTCCTTTTTTATTCTTATACCTTCGTTATTAGAGTCATATGTTGTATATACATGGTATATGATGTATTTAATTAATTTGCCTAGGAAACTAGTTAGGCTTCTTTTTAATTGTTCATACAAGTTTATTTGTTTATTTATTTATTTGTTTGTATATTTCAGTGATGGTTTGTTTTTTGGCGATAGTTGCAAGAAAATATTTCCCTTCTGTGTTTTTTGTAGTAGGTTATTATCACTTTCATACTTTAAGAAATTACCAGATATTAATGAATATAAGGGACATGAACATGCATGTGTCTATTTGTCTCTATCTGTGTATCTGAGTGTGCCATTGAGTGTTTGTGTGAGCAAACATCTGTGTGAGTATTTTTGTGTGAGTGCACATATGTGTGCATGGATTTAGTTTGAAAAGCCGAAATTCCAGAACTTCGAATTCAGTCTGCCGAGACCAGAATATTGAAAGTTTTTATAACTTTGAAACTGTTAATATAATAAAAAATTAAAATAAAAACATTTTTGCAAATCAACTCTGACATTGCACTACAGTGACGGAAATGGTAAATCTCCCACTCCATGCTGTACAGCGATCTCCATTAAGAACATTTTAAGTTTCAAAACTTCAATATTCTGGTCTTGGCAGACAGAATTTTTGAAACTTTGAGCTTCTAAAAGGAATCCATCTGCATAAATGTGTGTGTGTGTGTGTGTGTGTGTGTATGTGTGTGTGTGTCTGTGTATGTGTCTGTCTAAGGCAGCATATGGTTCTATAATATAAATGTATTCTGTTTTATACTGAATGAGAAGATGCACTCAGATTATGCTTCTCTAACTGACGTTGTGACATGGAGGGGAGGGGGTACTGAGAACAGCTCTGACATTTTGTATTACACTTTATAGCAAAGGACAGAGAAGATGCAGAATATTAAATTAATTTGGAAAAGCAGCATATCTTACTTCAATACTTCTCTGACTAGTCTGGAGCTGAGCTTTTCTTCTTTGCATTTTACTGAACAGAATTCTGTTTAGCTGTGTTCTGTGTAATAAGTGCTACACCTGAACTGTAATTATTTGACTGGGTTGGAGGGCCTAGTTGAGATGTACAATTTTGTATTCCACTCTATAGCAGTAAAGACGTTAGAGCCAAAACTGGTATTTTTAAAGAGATTCATCTACATGTTGATTGGTAAAAATTAACAAAATATATGTTTTATCTCTGAGAATGCTACAGTTTGATATGTCTTTTGAAAGCTGCCTCTGGAGCTTTCTGTGCAGAATCTGGTAACGAGTTTGAAAGCTGTCAATTGAGCTGTCAAATTGGTGATGGTTGGGTGGTGTATTTAGTGACAGCATTACAGAGCTGGCAAGAAACTTTGCAGCATTGCGATCTGACTGTATTGCTCTTGCTAAGCTTCATACAACAATAATGGCACAGTCTTTCTTGGGTTTGATCAATCGCAACACTTTATTCTGGAAAATTAATTTCTAGAAATGTGGGCATGTGTACACACACACACATATATTCTAACCTCAAGATTTTAGCATCAAGGCATGACAAATATATAAGAGGCAGATAACCACTCTTCTTACCAGTATAATCATTTAGTTATCAACTGGTTTATGTTGCTAACATTAATTCCGCACTAACTTTTGGGCTTAACTATATTTAAGTGCTTTTAAGCACCATGCACAATTAACTAAAACAATAAATAACATACAAAATGCTACACGTTAAGCATGTTACTAACGAAATAACTGATTCCAAATTAAAATGTGTAAAGTGATGAGAAAAGATCACACAATTTAGTCAACCGTATCATATTGTGAGTTGACCCCAAGTCAAATTAACTAAAAAGGAAACTTCCCACCCTCAAATTCCAGATCAAATATTCAAGACCTAAATTATTTGTTTAAGCCAGTCAGACTTGCAATCTCCCTAAACCAATGTTGGAAGTGGGTTCCGCAGATGAAGATACTGATAGGCAAAAGACCAGTGGCTAGATGTTTCCAGTTGTACCACTGGAAGAACAAGCAGCCCCTGCAAGGCAAAGTATAAATCCAGAATAGTGCAGTATAGTGCAACCAGCTCTTTCAACTAAGACAAGAGCAAGTTTTCTATGGACAAATACACCAATACCAAGATTTTATAGGTGATGCAGTGCAGGTGTAATGTGATGCCAACAAGTGACAGCAGTAACTTGTCTCAAAGCAGAGTTCCATGAAAGCTGTACAGTGAGTCACAGTGTCAGGAAGTCCAAAATAAGGCCCAGTGTAATAATTAAGGTGAGGCAAGATGAAGGTCTGAACCACTACTGTGAGATCAGTTTGAGAAGTGACATACTTGACCCTGGAGATAATATATAGATGGAAATAAAAGGAGTTTACTGTGACAGACACCTGGTCCCTGAGAGTGTCTGTTGCTCAGGAATACATCAAAGTTATGCACCTTAGAAATTAACTTAAGCTGGTTGCTACCATAAAAGATCCAGATAGGAAGTAGGGCAAAAGATGAATACTTAAAAACTAGTGAGAACTGCAGTGGTCTCAGTTTTGTTGGTGTTTAGCTTTAACCAGTTATACCAAAGTAACTGATGAATGGTCTGAAGGTATTGTCCTCATTCTGGTTACAGACATTTACAAAATCATAGTGTGAGAAAGCCTGATGCAGTTGGGTATCTCAAGAACAGAGATATACTAAGTGTTTTTTCTAATCAGATTTTCCTATTGTAGCAAAACAGTACAAAGAGAATACAGTCCAAGATCAAGCGCTGTGGTACTCCATAGTCTTGGGGGAATGAGGTTGAAGTTACCAAGCCTGAAATAGTCTTCTGGATATGGCCTTACAGACACGAAGTAAACCAGTCAAGTATCACAGTACATATACTGCATTAAAATATTAAAATATTTCTGGATTCCATCCTCTGTGGTCTCCAAGATTGACAGGCTATCAAGCAGGACCAAGACCAGATAGCATGGCTCGTGTCTTGCCATTTGGAGATCACTGTCTTATCTAACTGGGGCAGTCCCAATGCTATGGTGAGACTGGAATGCAGACTTTTAGCAGTGTATAATTTGGTTTACTGTACAAGGATGCTCACACTGTGCATAAACAACCTTCTCAATAATCCTACCAAGAAACGATACAGATTGGGTGGTACTTATTAAAAACATTCTGTTCAGCTTATGGCTTCTTGAGAATAGGAGTGACCAGTGCATCTTTCAAGTCAGCTGGAAGAATTCCAGTCCTCAGAGAAGAAATTAAGTTCTTAAATATAATACATCCTTGCAAATCAAGGCTGGTCTGAACCAGTGTGACCAGGTAAGTATCCAACCTGCACCTTATATACAGCATGCTATACATAACAGTAAGGAATTCATCACAATCATGAATGTCAAACCCCTTTCAAGTTGTATTTGAAATTCTGCTCACAGCTAGTGCATTATTAGTACAGTCAGAAGATGGCAGGAAGACTTGATAGCAGCAACACAGTCTATGGGAAAAAAAAAACAAATTTTTCACAATAAGAAGCATAAGGAAATGGTGAGGCAAGCACAGCAGTAAACCCTGTCCACCATTTGAAAGATCATGCCTGACCAGTTTGCCACTTCAGAGATCTTTATAGTTAGGCAAGCAGAGTTTTTGTTGGAGATCCCAGCCTGGCATATAGTGTAATGCACATTCAGGTCACGCTCTCAGCTCCACAGTCTTGTGAACATCCACTGACATTTCAATATTCCTTCATCTCTATGGGGATTGCTGGATCTGTTGTTCTAAGCAAGGCTTATGCACTTTGAGAAAGACTGGGGTTACATGACTAGAGTGCTAACATATAATGAGCTGAGTAGAGGGTATTATTAGCATTACTAACCAAAGCATCAAGACAACCATTACCATCAGTAAAAAAAAGACATCCAGCAGCACGCACCAGAAGAAAATGCAAGAGCACAGAAGAAAAGATGTCGAGTTACACGGTTGTTAGAATGGACTTCCCTCACCTAGAGATCTGAAGACTAAGGTATGGTAACTCCAGGTTAATGTATGTCATCCACCAGGTCGGATGTCTTTACATTCACTAAGAATATCAAATTTTGAGAATGTACCAGTCTATGTGCTGCAGAGGAAATTACTTCAGTAAACTCAAAAACTGTCATTATGCAGCTGAATTCTCTTGCAAGGGTCATTGATTCATTGTCAGCCTAGATATTAACATCAACAAAGATTGTAAGACATCGGCATTGTAATACTAAGTCAGTGAGGAAACCAGTGAACTCTTGGAAGAATGTCTTCACACAAGCAGGTAAGAGGCAGGTGAGGAGAAACGTACAGTTTGTTCCAGCAGGAAGGATATGTTCAAAGAACTTGGTCTTTCTAGTGACAACCTGGGCCACTTGCAGCCTTGAACTAAAACAAATATCCAACCCATCCCTGATCTTAACCTACCTAGGCTACTATGCAATAGAAATCACATGTGGAAAAGGGACATAGCTGAGAAACAGGAATTGAAAAATGAAAAGGGGGTTGAAAGGAAAGAGAGCAAGGAGAATGAGCCTATCATCTGTAGTGCTGGTAATAGCAGCAACATTAGCCAGAAAATTAACAACAAATAAGAAAGGCAGAAAATAATAGAAGATAACAAAGAAGGACATATAAACAATAGTTAAAAAATTGCAAAGGAAAGAAGCTGAGTTAACTGACAGACTAGGTATTAAGAAAAGTCAACAGAAAAAGAAGGTAACATAACAAAACAAAACCGGCTAAACAGATAATCAAGTTGTTGTTGTGTTTTTCAGCTTTTTCCGGTCAGGGGTCACCACAGCGGAACTCAGGTCCACTAATGATTGGCAGTAGATTATTACTTGCTGAGTTGCTGGCCCTGATGCGCAACCACGAAGGTACGCCCATTCAGGCATGTCTCCACACAGAAGACGTTCTAGCTGAGAATCGAACAGGACAACATCTTTCTGTGAGGTGACAATGCTACCGCGGTACCACCAAACAGATAATCAAGTAAACACATGAAAAACAAAAAAGCAAAGAAAGAAAAATAATTTGAAATAAGAAAGGGAGGTGGAAGGCACCTGTTATTTTAAGCTCAGAATGACCCAACTCGACAACAGCACAGGTGAGCAAAGTTTGCCAGAATCAGAGGCAGAGAGTTTAAATAACCATAAATAATATCAATAATAGTTCACAATGAGCAGTGCATAGCTCTTTCTGTCTATACTGATCAGTACTCATACAAACCACACAATAGCACAATAAAACACTAATACTTACCATAAATTTAACATTGCAGTAAACATGATAATAAAATAAAACAACAAACAAAAACATTACACAAACACTCAAGCAGTCTTCAGCCACAACAGCTTCCACACAAAACTAAATTCCTTAAAAACATGAAAGGGGTGGATCTGGCATAATGGTTAAGGTCTTCCCCTAACAGACACAAAGTACAAAGTTTGATCCTAACCTCAAGTTATTGGCTAGGCTCAAAATAGCCCTTTAAGGCAGTTAACCCAACATTTGTTTACAAAATCACCCTTGCACTAGCAAATAAATATGTTAAAATACATTTAAGCAATGAAATAGTAGTGCAGTTAGAATTGCTATCCTAATTTCCATAGAACATCACACAAAATGGCAACCATAAGGCCATCCAAGAAATATCACTCAACAGAGGAAAGACTGTTCATCTATGAAAAGCACAGATAATCAAAGAAAAAATATTTGTAGAAAAAGATCACAGCTCTATTGACATCAAACAGCTATAAAATGAAAAAAAATAGGGAAGAAAAGTTCAAATGTTCTGCAATACAAGTACACATATAAAAAATATATGGAATTCATTGCATTACATGTTTCTCTTCATTTCTTCCTTAAGCAACACACTCAAGGCTCCACTGTCAGGCTTTATCCAACATTTCATCATGCATGATAAAGTTCTTCAGCACCCACCTTCTTTTCCAAGGCTATAATGATTACCAACCCTGCCACAGATACTTAACTGATCCCTAAACATCAAATCATAGCCATTACCACTTAAACAAGCTATCCCAGGCTCTAGCACCAATACTATTGTCAATCTGTATAATGTAGCCTCCCAATCTAGTGTTGAAATCCACTGTATAACACCACTACCATGGTTCTACTACAAGCTCTCAAGTTCCAAGCACTCAAACACCACTGTTTCAACATCAGGGACTCAAGCATTGTGTAACTCATACAGGCGGCCACACACTCTCAAACTCAAATATCCATCAGGCAACCAGCTGCTACACCTTACCAGTGCACATCACTCCTGTACAAGTGAAGTAAATGTGGCCACCATAAGGAGGAAGTGTTATGGGGATTTTAGCATTAGTGAGCAGGAGGGGGATTTAGGGTAGGAAGTTTTAGGGTTAGTGAGTGAGATAGGAGTTTTTTATGTTTAGGGAGCAGGAAGAAAGTTTAGGGTTAGGGAGCCATCTGGGATTTTACGTTTAGGGAGTGAGCTGGAGTTTTAGGTTTAGGGTATGACTAATTGAGTTAGAATCTTGATGGGAGTTTTAGGGCTAGAGTTATGGTTCTAGAAGGGATGTACAGTTTAATAGGGTCAGTTGTTGGGAGGGTTAAATCGTTATGTAAGACTGAACTAGTGGGAGTTAGAGCACTTGCCTTTTTGAGTATGTTGCAGCAAGTAAGTGTGTCATGAGCTAAGATCAGGTAAGAACTCCTTGCAGACCCCTGTATCATTAAGGGAAAAATAAAACAAATAAACAAATAATAACTCAGTTAAAACAGTAATGCAAAACAGGTCCTAACTTCATCCCCCCACAATCACTTGCTTGTTCAAAACATCCAAATGAGCTTTGACTTATATTTCCCAAAATATACCTTCAGCCAATGAAAACAACTAGAAAATGAATAAATCATAATCTAAAAAATATAGAAAATGGATAAATGGAATATTCACGTTTTAGGTTTGATATGCTAGGTGTTACATATCAATATGGTACAATACGGACTGCACAGTGAAAATGTGCATTATGTGACTGTCATACACAGTGACATAATAATGGAGAAGATGTCTTTGTGAGATAAGCATTCTTTCATGAACAATGCAGAGGACATCTATCAGGGATGTTACATACAATCAAGGTAGGGTGCAGATTGTGAAGCTGTGCAAACTGATTTGCCTCAATATGAGTGTAATCTCAACAGAGGTCTCCAACAAGTGGGATACAGTTACAGGCTCATGGACAACAGTAAAAGAGGAATGCACAATCATGGTCAATATCAGAGCAATCCCATGTCTCTGACATAACATATGTGATTCTGAATGATTATAGATGGTTCTGCACAAACACACTTGTACAACTACTATGACATGTCAGCAACCTATGAGGATAATCAAGCACACCATTGTGACACTGTAACATCTGCAGGAGGTTTTAGGAGGGACACTACTACACCTGTATGTGACATTACGATCAATACAGACTACTTACTGGTGTGTATGAACTGATATATATGGCTCATTCCACACTATCTCGAATGTAACCCACACCATCAATGTTGTCAGACAGCTATGTATGTACTGTGTGCGTCACTGGAACAGGTATCACACATGCATCTGGTGTAAGAAATAGTTGGAGGTTCTGCACTATCAGACAGTAATGTTTATGCAACAAAAATAATACCTAGGTATGGCCAATAAGATATGTGACAGCTCACTGTGGCAAACATAGTACACTTCAGTTACACTTCACTGGAAGATGTGTAGGGAGGGGGGTTCTATATTAGAACACCGAAAAGGCCAAATGTCGAATGGCTTAAAACTCGACAATGCCATTCATCAAGGTGTTTTTTGTGAGATTGCAGTACAGTGAAGATCAGAAAAATTGCCCTTTCCTCACTGTAGTGCGATCTCAGAGTTTGTATATATAATTAGAGGGGTGTATCAGGGCACAACCCCCCACAAAAGCAATTTCGAAGAACGGCATTTTTGAGTTTTAAGCTGTTTGACATTTGGTCTTTTTGGTGTTCTAATATAGACCCGTAGGGAGATACATGAAGAAGGGTGCATTGTACTCAGTTATTGGTGTGACAAAGGCTGTGAACTATAGAGGTATTATGGTCTTTGATGTGGATGTCCTTGACATACTCAATACTTGTGTTACATACAAGGGACTAGTCAGCACTGTGGCCACATGCTGGTGAATGTTTCAGATGCCACCTATCCAAGGACACAGGTCACATACCACTTGGTCTACTTATAGGGTGTGATGTCTACATTTTCCATGGGTTGTGCATTTGTTTTCATGACATAGCAAATCCCCCCATGTTTTTGTTTCATCTCATCACTTAATAGTCTTGCTCCCATTAAAAAGATATGTCATAGAACCAAGCAACTACCTTGGTTATCAAATGACACCAAATTGCTACTTAAACATAGAAATAGAGCATAGTCAGCTTACCAGAATACCAAAGAATTGTTCAACCTCTTAGCATATAAACAGCTTTGAAATTTAGCTAAGAAACAAATCAAAAAGGACAAACAAATATACTTCCAAACCAGTCAACAAAAACACCTAAACAACCCCCAAAAATTCTGGAAAAGCATCAACAAACTCCTTAGCCCCGGTCATACCCCAACCCCTGACCCTATCTCTTCTAACAGCACTGACCTTATAACTATTCAATTCAGCTCCCACTTTATTAATTCCGTAACCACCCTACAAGGTACACAGAGCACCCAGCCACTTACCATTTCCACTCTTACTCCAGACAATCGCCACCCCCTCACTTTTAACCCCATTCAAACTGGCTACATAAAAAACTCCTATCCAAGCTAAACCCTGCTGTCTTGCTGCTGACCAGCATCCTAATGCATTTCTAGAGATTGCGGCACCTTCTATCACATACCACATATCTATCTTTAGTAACCTTTCCATTATAGAACAGTACATCCCTCTTCTCTGGAAAGTATCACACATCATTCCCCTACACAAAGGTGGTCCCTCTAGGGAACTAACCAACTACCATCCCATAGCCATCCTCTCCTCCCTCACAAAAATCTTAGAAAAAATGCATCCACAAACAACTCCTACACCACTTCCTTAGTTACAACCTCCTATCTAGCTCTCAGACCTAAACATAGTACTAGTACAGCTCTAATATCTTTCACCAACACCATTAATCATCTCCTGGATGATGGTCACTCTGTCTCATCTATCTTTTCTCAATATGTCCAAAGCCTTTGACACTGTTTCTCACCAACTACTTCTAGACAAACTCTCATTTTTTGGCCTCACTACTGCATCCCTTACCTGGTTTCATAGTTATCTTTCCAATCGTCAACAAGAAACTAAATGGGAAAACTGTCTCCCCCCCTACTCCCCATCTCAGTAGATGTATCCCAAAGCTCCATTCTTGGCACCCTTCTCTTTACCATATTTACTGATAACCTGAGCTCAGCAACTCAACTGTCCTACATTGTCCAGTACGCCAATGACTACACACTTGTATGCTCAGCCCCTCACCACAAAAACTTCAAACAAAACTGCAAACCTCCTTTTGGGAAATAGAAAAATACTTCTCAGAGCATCAACTCATACTTAACCCAAACAAAACTAAGATTATTGTCTTCAGAAACAAATTATCCAAACCTGGTCAGTCCCCTCTCACAATCCTGTCCTTAAATTGAACCAAAATAGATCCCACTAACCAGACTAGGTATCACAATAGATGAGAATCTAAAATTTGAAAAGCAAATTTCTCTGACCATCAAGAAAGTTCACGCTAAACTTGACACCCTCTATATGACTAAACCATACTCAGATTGCCAGATTAACCACTGCTCAGTCACACTTGCTTTCCACCCTCCTATATGGATCTCAAAGTTTCACAAACCTACTTAAGTTTGAAATAAATAACCGTGAATCCTGTTACAACAAAATCAACAAATTTGCCACTAATCAGCCATAAAGGACTCACCATTGCACTGCCCTCTCCCAGCTCAACTGTCTATAACTTCCTAATCTTCTGTCACTCAACCAATTGGCCATGGCCCACAAAATAATCCACCAACCTGGTAACTGCCCCACTCTCTATAAACTTGTTTAACCTAGTACCACTTCCCTGTCCCTTAGATCCTCCAACAAGCTAACGTTAAAGGTTTCTCGCTCCCACAACTACCACAGGGACTCCCTTTACTCCCACAAAATAGCCAAATTATGAAACACTCTTCCACAGCCCATCACACAAAATCCTCACCACCACAAGCTTAAACAACTCCTAAAGAACTACCTAGCCAAACACTGGCTCTGCTCCTGTCATTCACCTGGCTGAATTCTTCCTACCTCCCTGTACCTTACCTTATTCCTCTACTTCACCTCCTACTATAAGCCATCAATCTCTCTTCAGACTCTGCTGATCCATAGCAGCTTTCTCACAGTTTAATTAATGGACAAGGATTCTTTGATTCCAGCCATACTGTGCTGACATACTGAAAAGTAATTTATGTCACTGTTTAGATACATCCATACTGTCTCTGAATTTATTCTATGCACACTGAATTTGTAATTAGTATACTGTATACGTTTACAATGGCTTGTACTTAAAACTCTGTATACTTCTCTACAGTCTTGATTGCATTCTGTACTGACTAATGTATTATAATAATTATTATTATTGCAGCCTTTGCTACTGCATGTGAAGCTTTTCTCCCTGGGTCTCCACTGAAAACGGGCTTCTGGCACAGTTGGACACTACCCGGTTAACAAATGTAATAAATAAATAAACATAAAATCTGTTGTCATGGCTGTGGCAGCAATCTTTGGTGTGTGTTGATACTATGTGCATTATACTACTATCATAGTTGGAGTCAATGATTGCCCACAATCTGTAGTCCTTTAGACAGCTGTTTGGACCCAGGACATGTATGTCATTTGTGATATCTGTAGCTTAAATAATGGACAAGAAAGTGCCTACCAGACAGTCCTGGTGTACAGACCTTATCATTGGACCTGAGATATAGGTCAGTTCACAAATTTCAAATAGGGTCCCTATTAAGTCAGCGAACAGACTAAACTGAGAATGCTGCTTAATCGAACCGACTTACACAAAATGACAAAATCTCAAAAGCACAGAACAGAGATTTTTTTCCTAGGGAAAAAAAATCACTGGGCCGTTTTCGGGACTTTGCCATTTCCTTCACTGTGGTGCGATCTCAGAGTTGGTATACTTAAGTAGGGGGGTGGGGGCAAAGCCCCCCACTTTATTTTATGTTTTTTTTTTTTTTTTTAATGGATCAGCAATTTTTTCCCCCTAGGAAAAAAATTGTTGATCTGTTTGTTCGACATTTAGTTTTTTCAGTGTTAGTGGGTCGATTATATAGCATTGCAATTTAGTTCATTCGCTTATATAATATAGATCCTTCAAATATTTAGATGCCACATATGTGATCCACTGGTCTACCCACTTGGTAGTATAGGTGTTTATGGCCATATCTGACATTGTTGACTGAATACCTCAGTGTGGAGTTGTATCAAATGACGTGGCCTGGTCAAGTTCCACAGGATGATAGTGTTGTTATCACGAATATCCTTGATGACCTCTTTGAGGACATCTAACAAATGTAATGGACATGATGTAGCATTAACAACTCACATAGGTCTGTTAAACACAGCTAGGATATTTCTAGTGTCCGCTTAGAAAAGGTCCATGATGACATGTTGGTCTACTTCACAGATAAGGAGAGTTAGGATGTGTCTATACATGCATGCATCAGATGCTTTCTTCCTCAACGCAGTTGGATGCATGCTGATGTACAACCTTCAGTGGGAACATAGTCCATGTGAAGGGTGTATTGAAGTGCGTATTCAACGTGTCAGGAAGGTGAATGTGCTGAGTCACTCTATAGGTGATCTGTGATGTTGTCACAGCCCATTGATTCTGTGTGATAGGCATGGATGAAGGTAATAATGTGCATACCAAGTATTTTGATCTGGCCTAGGGTTTGACACAATCCCCCAAATAGGTATCATTGAGAAACTCCCCCAGCTACGGTTTAACCCTTACACCACTAGGTGGGTAACTAATTGGCTTACCGATAGAACACGTACTGTGAAAGCTGATGTATTAACCTCTACCAGTAGAGCTGTCACCACTGGCATACTCCAGGGATCTGTGCTTGACCCTTTCCTGTTGGGAATCTATTTCTAGGCAGTTCAGGCTAAAGGATATGGCCTTTGTTTGTTGATTCTTTCATATTGGGTGTAATCAAAGAGTCCACCAATGATGATAACATACTACAAGAAGGGCTAACAAACAAATGATTGGTGACAAAGCCCACACGGTCTACAAATAAAAGCAAAAATGTGTCTTTATTTTGGCACTCTGCAAAGTGGAAGTCCCTACTAATTACAGCTTTGACAACACTCCCCCTATTTTGAAATCCAGTGATGCAAGACTTGGGAACACACATAGATAGCAATTTGAACTTTGACCACCAAGTGTCCATGTGGTATGGAAAGGCTACATTGTTCACATCATAAGTCACATCATATTCAGATCTGAGGATTATATAACAGCATTGTACTCGAACCTCATCAGAACACTAACAGAGTTTAATGCTCCTGAACACTAATAGAGTATAATGCTCCCATTTGCATTTACCTCACCAGACACCTGCAGCAGCTGCAGAAACCACAGGGTTTTTCACCAAGAAAATACAGGGTCTACAAACCATGCCATCAAGTATGTGGATAGACGGAAAATCCTGCCACTGTAATCTGTATTGTATAGGATGAGGTGACTTCTGCCTGGCCTCCAGGCCAGTCTCTGACCCTGCCCTGGTGGGAATAGTGCACATACACACATCAGATATAGCTAATGACATCAGCAGTGTCTGGTGAGAAGAAAATGGCAATAGCAGTGTCCCACATGCTGGTGTAAAGGCTCTCTCTAATGTCAAGCAAATGCACACACACACACACACACACACACACACACACACACACACACACACACACACACACACACACCTGTTGACTATAGTGAGAACACAACCCCTACCTATGTAAGTACACTGATTAAAAAACTTTGTATTTAAGGCAAGCACTGCAGCTCAATTCAGACAACAATTTATAGGTGATGACATCAGCAGTGTATGGTGAGGAGAAAATGTAATAGTGTCCCATGTGCTGGTGTAAAAGGATCTCTCTATTGTCTGGAAATTGCACAAACATACATGCACCCTAGTTGGCTGCAGTGAGAACAAAATCCCTACCTATATAAGTACACAGCCTGAGGGCTCGGTACTTGATGCAAGTGCCACAGCACAAGTCCTTCTTTTGCATGGATGCAGGACAACGTATAGTTGATGACATCAGCACTGAATCTTGGAGAAGATGTCAGGAGGTGTGCATGGAATGGATATTTAGGCATGCACAAGTGTCAAAATATTGGCAATCCGTGGGATTGGAGTGGTAACTGTAGGATACATCTAGGTAGATAGGCTACAGACCTCAGTACTTTACACAAGTGCCTCAACACAAGTCTGACATTTACAAGGCTGCAGGACAACTTATAGTGGATGACATCAGCACTAAATGTTGGAGAGAAGATGTTGGGAAGCCTGCATGAAATGGATGTCTATGCTTGTGCAAGTTTCGAAATACTCAATCCATGGAATTGGAGTGGCAATCATCAGATACACAATTATGCTCTTCTGGCAAGACAGACACACACACACACACACACACACACACACACACACACACACACACACACACACACACACACACACACACACCAGTTGACTGCAGTGAGAACAGAACCCTTACCTATCTAAGTACACAGACTACAGAGGTCAGTACTTTAGACAAGTGCCACAGTACATGTCTGACTTTTATAAGGCTGCAGGACAACTTATATTGAATAACATCAGCACTGAATGTTGTAGAGAAGATGTTGGGAGGGCTGCATGAAATGGATGTGTAGGCATGTTCAGCTATGAAGGCGGTTCAAGTTCTTCATGTTATGAGAGTGATGAGCATGCAATGTGTAGTATGTGGTGGTTGTGTTCCAATGTGCTGGTATAGTTTAACAGACAGCTTTACAAACTATATGCAAACAGGTGTCCACAATACTATAAGTATTTGAAAATCTGAATGTGTATTGCCATTCTAAAAATGCGCATGGTATATCACGCAACAACTGGTTATTAATTTATGTAGTGCATATGATATATTTGTCAACAAGTACTGAGAGACCAGGGTTACAGTGTATGGGGTAGGTAACATGTGGCTGCATTGTAAATATCTGACATATTCTAAGATAGGGCCTTCATTTTTTTATGTTAACAAATGTAGTTTCATGGCATGAAGACTAACTGGACAGTAAACAGCACTAATGTATGCTAATATGTACTTTGCATAGCTCAACAGTGAGCAGCAGGTTTACCCTATGGATGGCAATGTGTTTCCGCATGTGGGATACACAGTTCTACTGCTTTCCCTGTTTGCTCATAGTTAAGCAGTGTGCAAATGTAAGGCTCATTGTTAAATTATGAGAGTTACTACTGAGTGTATGAAGCACACATGCTGCTTAGCTGACTCTATGGCAGCAGGAGTAAATGCATTAACAGATTTATTTTTGAGCCCAGATTATACTTGGTTTAAATCTAGGGGTTATGTAAGAGTTTTAAATAAATATTGATAATACAATGAAATTATTCTTTATACTGCATTCGCTATGTGTTACTGTGTGTTGACATAGTGCAGCATGTTTAAGAGGTATTCTACAGAGGTAAACACACCAAGAAAGAGCTGTTAACCATTGGTTGGTGTTGGTGCATGATGCCATACTCTGTGCAAAGATAGACACCAGAAAGTGAAGGGCACCATTGCTTTTTATTTAGTACTTATGTGTGTTCTGTGTGATTCTATTTTTGACAAGATTATAGGCATTAAAATGGGGTAGATATGAAAGTGGTAGAATGGGGATCAAGCAGGAAGAAGGACAGAGTGAAAGCAATACAGGAATGTGCAGGAGGAAGATAGGGCAGAACCATAGCTATATATTTCTTTAACAGTGTAAACTGAAAATATGTGCAGAGTGTTAGCTGAATTTGGACTCTCCCACCAGAATGAGGGGTGACAACAAAGTAATCATGTTTTATAGCCAATTATACCAATTCAAGTATGTCAAGAAGACGTGTGCAAAATGGAGAGCTATGTATGGGAAGATATATATATATATATATATATATATATATATATATATATATATATATATATATATTGTTTTTTTGTTTTTTTTTTTGTGGGACAGGTGCACATTTTTTTTTAATTCAGTAAGAGAGGAAGGCTGGGGAAGGGTCTTTGGCATTTTTGGGTCAGGTAAGTTGGATAGGTGAGGAAGCAAATGCAAACAAACAAGAGAAGCTGTGGAAAGAAAAGAGAAGAACAGAATAGCATTATGCATACCAGTCCTGCCTATATGTAACTTTCTATGTATTAAAAATTCTTTTTATTAGCATACTTACACAACTATGGGATGCTGCTAGTTCAAAACACATCCAACCACTGTGAGTATATCCATTTTGTGTCTTTTTTAGGTCATTGAATTGGTGCCTATACTGTTCTCCAGTGTGTGGGATGCCAGTCGCACTGGATACAGCCTCCACCAAACTACTCCAAGCCTAGTACTTGTACTGGGAGCCAGAATTCCTCCAGAAGAAACCTTTGGTGGTTTACCAGGTATCCAATAAATATCCTGGACTCCTGAATACCCCACCTCTGCACCCTAAACTGGACACCTTCCCCTCTAATGCCAGATATGTCTAATACCAAAAGTAGAACAATGGCAACTAATGATTTCCTGCCAATTCCTGTTATTGCATTTACTGGTAGTGCACAAACCCAAGCAACAAAGCCAACCGTGTTTGTGAAATTTTAAGTGGACAGCAGCAGTATCAAGCAGGGAGGAAATAAATATTTAAATTGGAAGGTTAATCTGATACTTGACCTTAGTTTGAGAGGTGTGTGCTGCTGTAGGTTGGAAATAAATTTTGAAAATTGGAAGGTAACTGTTATGTAAGTTAACTTTGCAGACATGTACTGGGGGCATAAATTTCATGACCTGACACATTTTTGGTTTGGCTTTATACTGTGATAAAATTGATTTTTAAAGTGTGGGATTCAAACCTATGCATAATGGACAAAACATTTTCTTACACTGTAGTGATTTTCCATCTGTGCCACAGAAGAAGTGTTGCTTAGACATAGTCATGAATCATTCATAAATACAGCTGACAGTTTCAGGTGTTAACCATGTATGTGTGTGACCTGCAAGGTTCTTGTATATGGATTCATTCATGTTTGTGTCTTATTTAAGTGTGAAGACCATCCATGTCCAGATTGCAGAATTATACTTACAGAAATATAGCAGACTGTATATTCTCAGTCATATATCTGAAAACACAATAAGAGTGTCTTATGCCTCGTACATATAATTTATATCAGCTCCACTATCTAAAGTGTTATAAGTGATATTGAATATAATGGGAAATGGAACAACAGTAAAATGTCTGGAATGTTTGTATTAGAACCCAGGACAATGTGTATGGCAGCCCTGCCCTTACACCTGTTATCACAAGAATGTTGAAACAACACCTGTATATTTTTCTGTTCATTGCTCTAAACTGGACAGACAACAGTAAACATATGTTGCACTTTCTGTATTAGAACTCAGGAGCATCTGTATTACAGCCCTATACTTACACCTGGTGCCACAGGAATAGTTATGTGACAATTGCAGAATTTTTAAGTCATTCTTAAGTTCTCTGTGTTAACTGCTGTAATGATGGAAAGCACAAATTGCAACAATGTATCTTTTTTGACCATTAACCTTTCTATACCCTGTCTGCAGGTGTCCTCCTGTTTCTTGTGTGGACCACTAGTCCGGGTCTGCACAGTACAAAGTGCCTTGCAAATGAGATAAGCAAATGTAAACCTGACATTCACTGTGTCTCTCCATTTCCCTTATTTGAGATAAGTCATGCACTGCACAAACACTGGCAAAATAAAAATAATAATGGGAAAAGTGGTTAAAATGAAGAAAAGGAATCTGTGAAATAAACACTGCAAAATTCTTGTTGGTACACATGAAATGTTTTTACACAGGTCTGGATTGGAATTCTCACTCCAGTGAACCTTCAGAACATAGTAAAGATGTCTTATACTCATTTGTCACACAAATAGCTTTGCAGCAAGGAACTGAAATAATTCTGCATACAACCAACTGCAACGTTGTCCACAGTACTAACAAAACATATGCCACTTGTCTGTACGTGTATTAATTTCAGATGTAGTGCACTGAGTGATCACACAACCATTTAAGACTATTGCTTGCAAAAATGCAGCTCTGTTTAATCTCTCTGTGTTTGTTGTTCATTCTTGTCTTATCTGAGTAGTAATCTGAGACATGCAGTCTGTAAGGCATTCTGTATCATTGTTCTTAAAATGTGTGAGGATATTAAATGGCAATAATATACAGTTGTCAAAAAATGAAGGGGAGGTTGGATGTTACTGAACAGAAACTGTGAAACGTGCCCTGCTTACTTGCATTCAAAACCCTGATACAATTACTTCTGCACTTTGTAAGTCTAACTTGGCTGACACACCCACTGGAGGTAGGGGAGTTTGAATTGCTGTTGTTTTCCTTCTTCCTACCAGTAATCATTCACAGTTGCCTGCAGTATGTTTACATCTGATACATGGAGCCACGTAATTGAGATTCCACAATTCTAATAAGTTCACACCTCATTTGCATCTTCACCATGCTGACAGCCCTGAATCCACACCATTAAAAGGGAACCATGTAGCTAAGGAACCTGAAGGTGAGGAGACTTGTTTATGTGGATAACACAGAAGAGGATAATTACTTTGTGCTTTATCTGCGCAGAAGACTACTGACCTTGAGAAGGTATGCTTGCATTTTTCAGCTATGTACTGCATATACTGAAATGTCAGTAAAAAAATCTGTTAAAATATATATGCATTAGCAAATGATATTTTATCTGTGTGCATTTCTGAGAAGTTTACTGATGACATGGGCATGTTTGCCAGGGCATTTCACTTTCTCAGATTCACAGCCTTATTAACTGTTATCACAGCTGTTAATGTTACAACTGTTTTTCTGTGTATACTCTTGTTATTTCTATGAAATGGTAAATGTCTTATATTGTCAATGACACAGGGATGTTAGCCTTCTAGGATGGACCATACACACCTCTAGGGGAGTGTTGGAAAGAGGAAGACATGATTGGCAATAACTTAAAATGGGATATTTTGTGTTAAATCTGTAGACATGTTTCAGGGATAGTTCATTTGATAGCACGTTTATCATTTCATTGATGGTTTGTTAGCAAAGTGTGTTATTTGCATTTTCTTTTGCATTTCCGTTTTGGCACAAACAATATGTTGCTATTGTTACTCTCCTCACTTTGTATCCAACCTTGCTTTATGTGTAAATGCAATATGTTACAACCAGACAGTTACTTTTTTGTATTTCAATATTTTGACTGTTTTGTGTTTCTCCGGTGGATAATAATGAAATGCTACCTTTTATGTGTTATCTGGAAACAGGGCTTTTAGTTATTTAATACTTATGTGTATTACCCTTCTGTTGTGTTTTCAGTCACCTAAGACTATGGCACCCCAGTGTCCCAATCCCAGAACCCCACTTCAGTGACCCTGAGAATCAAGCCATTGTGAAAGCTTTTAGGAGACATGGTGCCCTTCTGATTGAGAGGGGGCATGGAGATATGTCAGGCAGAATGCAAATTTGACAGCAGATAGTCACTGATGTGAATGCAGTAGCACGGAGGAGAGCAGCTGTAGTGGCTTATGATTGGATGGGTACCTGGGTGGCCTGCTACAGAGCCAGCACTAACAGCAAATGAAGAGTTCCTGTCCACTGTCAAGTATCCAGACAGCTCCCAGGAAAGTGCAGAACAGCATGTCCTTGACACTGGTGCTACTTTTTCAGGGAGAACAAGTATGTTCCAGGGGAGCTTCCAGGCAGGCTTATGTATCTCAATTGTTAAATACTCTTGTATAGTAAAATATTGACAGTAATACATAAATTATGTTTAACAATAAATTTGTTTGGGGAGGGAGGAGTTGTAGACTGCTGCAGTTACTAACACATAGGTAGGCTTTTATATATCAATTGTTAAATACTGTTGTATAGTAAAACAATTTAAATCAAAGCATTAGCTCTGTTTCACAAGATTTTTTTGGGAGGATGAATGAAGATTGTTGCAGCTAACAACACATTCTGATTGATTACACATGGGCTTAGGTTGGACTTGTCATCTAAGTTCTTGTTAAAAGTATTGTTAATGGACATATAAAGGGAAAATAGTTGTAGCCCCCTGTGTTACTGTTAATTGTGATGATGTTGCCCTTAACATTTGTTTAACTTCTTAAATGACCATCACCCATGGGAAGCATATAATCAACTGCACATGGTAAGCTAAATGTGTTTGTCAGTAGTGATGAGCTATTCAAAGAAATATATATTTTATCCATATGTGTGATGTGGGTGTCAGGACTGTTGTGTGTATTGTTGTTGTACTGTCTGTATAGTGGGACCACTGTTAGTTTGTTAGTATACATTTGACTATAGTGGTGTAGCTATTAATTTCTTTCCTGTGCTTGTTGCTTATTATCACAGGTGATCCTGACAGTGGAAGTGTAGGGCTCTTACCATCTGATGTCAAAGCATCAGCAGACTCTGATGATGATGGTGGCCAAAGAGAGGCACAGTCAGGGGGAGCAGAGTTTGAATCTCACATTGAAGTTGACATGCAGCCATCCCCTGTAATTCCATCGGACATAGCCAAAAGGCCCATGTCAAACCATTCCAGTGAGCCCTCAGATATTGGACAGGTGGAGGGTGAGACACTTAATCAAGGAAGTGTGGTATTGCAGCTGAAGCTCCTGTTCACTCTGGCCATAGCCAAAGTGTGGATGAGGTGTCATGCAGGGGGACTATTAGTGGTGCTCGAAGGAGGCCTGCTACCATCCTCCATCTGAACCAGGTGTATCTTTCCATGCCACTCAATGTATGTTTAAGGCCGTCATGGAGGCACAGTCACATTCCTATAGGTCCTCCAGAGAGATTCTTAGGGTTGTAGATGTGGCACAGGCTGACATGCATGACTACCTCCACCGTGTTGCCGATCCTTTGGAATGGAATAGATGAATGACATGTTGGAACATGCCATTTCTGTGATGGAACATCTGCTGGGAGGGAGGCAGCATCCTCATGGGCATAGGTCAGCCACATCATCTGCTGTTAGTTGACATGACTGTGCTCAATCACTCTCCCATAGTGGCACTGCTTCCACTGCTCCATCATTGGCTGAGGTATCTATACCCAAATGTGGCAAGCCATCAGGTTGTGGTCCTGGATGTGAGGAAAGCTCATGCAGCAGACATCAGTCACATTCAGGTAGCAGCAGTGCATCTGACCGTGGGTGTGGACATGCCAGTGCAATTCCTGGCAGAGCCAGTTGTGTACGACAGTGATGAACTGATACCTTTACCATGCATGATTCCCACCTGTCTGACATATCAAGATGTAGAGCTAGCACAGAGCTTGGCTGTGTTCATGCAGGCACTCACACCAGTTTCACCTGGAGAACCCATAGAGATGCACATGCAACAGTTACATCATTCAGCCATGAAGCTTAAAGCTCATTTTGTCTCACTGGCCATTTCTTACTTTATCCAATTGTCACCGTGCTTCCCTTTTTTAATCACACACACTCACCAACCTTTGGTGTCAGCCTAGACTTCCTGCCCTCCCACCACACACATACACAACACCCTGTACAAGTGATGATAACTGTGCCATATCTTTGTTTTCTATATTTTGGATATATAACATTTGTGTCTGATGCTCAGGGTGCATAGCTGACTTAGTCCTTACTATATCTGCATTTGTGATGTGGTTTTGCTTATTGTACCTCTGGCATATTTTGGTCTTAGAAAGTTAGGCAGTTGATAGAATCAAACATTTTTTGCATCAGTATTGTTATTAATCCTGTGAGGGTTGTGAAGTCTGACACTGAAATGTGCCCCATTACTTTCTAACTTCTCTCTTAATGATTTTCCACTACAAAAGTGTGGTGCTACACTAAGGACATTCGGTGACCATCAGTACTTTTGAAAGATATGACTGTGTGAATCTTTGATGCCTGAGGCCTACTACTTGATATAGGACACATGCAGACATATAAGTCTCTGCTGCCACATGTTAAAGTCATTTCTGTACAAATCACTCACATTTTACTTGCTTACATTAGCAAGTAACAACATTCAAGGATATGGAATTCATTCATATTATTATACAACACAATCCAGCGTCAACACTTATGTTGTAAATCTAGCAGTTGTAACAATTTTAGTTCAGGGCTGACTCTGTCTGAAGCAAGCAGTACATAGCCCTTACATGGATGGGTAAAGGTTGTGGGTGTTGCCTGGCATCAATGTTACTATATGTATGTTACTTAGATGGTAAGTGAGTGTGCTATGTGTTGCCTCTTAGATGATGCAAGGACATATTGAACATGCCTACGCCTGCCTACACTGACAGCATCTGCTGATTCCCCATCTGAATCCTTGTCTGTGTGATTGTGGTGACCTTGCCATTGGTGTCTGGATGTGTGTCCCTTCCCCTTGTTGATCCTCCTGAAGCTGCTTTCTCAGGATGATGCTGTGTAGCATGGCACAAACAGTTTATATTTCAGTACATATACATTATTTATTTATTTATTTTTATTTATTTACATTTGTTTACTGGGAAAATTCCAACTGGACACAGGTCCTTTTTCAGTGGAGGCCCGGGTAGAAAAGCTCCACAGAACAATGAATCAGCAGCAGAGTACATGAAGACCATTTGAATATACATACAATAGTAAATAATACATACTGCAGCAAACATTAGCTATGCATACAATATGAAACAATAGTAATCAGCAGATATACAATATCCAGCTAAAGGCTAGGAATAAAGGTAGGATGTATATACAGATAGTAAAAAGCTCAAACAGATACTGTTCTAAACTCATATACCTAAATCTTGTATACAAATATTGCACTAAACTCAAGCAGATATAAAGCAGAAGCTCCACATAAAGGTGGAACAAGCTAGAAGGGCTAATGGGATGGAAGGGGAAGACAGAGGAGTAAGAGAGGAGAATGAGTACTTTACGTGGTAGTCAGTAAGTCAGTTGGATATGTATTTGGAGTTGAGATGAAGTGAGATAGTTAAGCATGTTATAACAGGTCTTAGAGATTGAGTGAGGAGGGAAGTGGAAGGTAAAGGGTGAGCCAGAGCCTGCAGAGGAAGGAATACAATAATTTATTTATTTATTTATTTCAGTTTGATTACCGGGGAAGCCCACTGGGCCATGAAGTGCCCATTTTCAGTGGAGGCCCGGGGAGAAAAGCTCCATAAGCAATACAATGCTATAAGGGTTACATACTGTTGAAGGTAAATACAAGTGTAAAATTCATACAGTCAGGAAATGCAAAAGCAATACAGTACAATAAGGGTTACATAATGTTAAAGGTAAAATATAAGTGTAAAATTCATACAGTCAGGAAATGCAAATGCATAAAATGTACATATAAGACACAGTTAACAGATAGATTCCGCTTTTTTTTTTTTACAGTGGCAATACTGATATTTACAATATTTACATACTTGGAGTCAAGTGAGAAATTGCCTACTCTGTGACAGTCAGCTAAGTCTATTTTTGGGAGAACAGAAATAAAAGCTTGAGGGTAGAGTGGAGCAATGAGTATAGAGAGCTCAGTGGGGAAAATTCCCTAGAATTTATGTAGGGTGAAAGCAGGAACATTTCCGTTTGGATGACAAGTATAAGAACAGTTGGGTCTTGAAGGATTCTGGGTTAGGTATAGTCCTAAGTGAGGGAGGGAGAGAGTTCCATTTCTTACCCAGAGAGAAGGAGAGTAGAAGCTGGCCAGCAGGATGTTTGGGTTTGTGGATGGAGATTAGGTTTTGGTGTTCAGATCTCAGAGATCGATTTGGGATGTATGGTGGAAGGATGTTTGTTAAGGCTGGGCATTTATCTGGGTAGAATATTAATTTGTGAGTGGTGGTTAGTTGTAGATAGTCTAGGTGGTTGGGGAGTTCTAGCCAGTTCAGAGATTGTAGGGTAAGGCAGTTGTGAGTTGAGGTTTTGGATTTAGTGGCAAATTTAAAGATCTTATTATAACAAATTTCAAGTTTTGAGGTGTTGGAAGCAGACAGATTGGTTAGAAGAGGGGCTCCATATAGTAGAGAGGGTAGAAGGTAGGTAATTGCCAAGGTATGCCTAGTGGAGTTGGAGAGAAAGCAGTTATTCCTGTAGAGCATACCTAACTTTTGGTGGGTTTTCTTTATGGTTTGTTTTATGTGGATATCGAACTTAAGGTGTTCATCTATGGTAATGCCAAGAAGTTTTGCAGAAGGGACCACTTCTATAGCAGTGTTGGTTTGGCTTAGGACTTTGAAAGCATTTTTGTCAAAAGAGAAAGCCCTGGAGGGAGGGAAAAGTAGTATTTTAGATTTATTAGAGTTGAGAGAGAGATGATTTTGGTGCATCCAGTTCTCCGTAGTGGAAAAAGCTATTTGTGTTTTAGTCAGAAGTTCAGGAAGGTTAGAGGTGGCACAGACTAAGGTAGATCAGCGCACATGTAAACAGCTCAAGGTCACCAATCCTATTCCCCAATATTTTATTTGTTGCCCAAAATACATAAACATCCCACGTGTCCTCCGGGCCGACCTATTTTTTCTGGCAGAGGCTCTCTAACTGAGCCTCTGTCTGTTTTTCTTACATATTATCTCAAACCATTATTGTCTATGGTCAGGTCCAGGCACAAGGACACAACTGAATTTTTGAACATTCTTCATGATAGCCAGTTGGAATCAGATTGGTGGCTCTGCACACTAGATGTCGCTTCTTAATATACTAGTATCCCACACCAGGCTGGTTTATCAGCAATAGCATTTTGGTTAGAGGAATCCAAGCTCTATTCTACTAGATTTAATAATTTTCTTATCAATATGACCGAATATGTACTAACTAAAAATGTCTTTTTCTTTGATGGTCAGATATATTGGCAAACTAGGGGAACAGTCAAGGGGGCTTCGTTTGCCCCGATATATGCTGACCTATTTATGGGTTATTTTGAAAAAAATTATATCTACGACACTGGTAATAACCAATTTATGGCAGAACTAGACATTTGGAGGAGATACTTGGATGATTGTTGGATGGTGTGGTGGGGAGATATACTTCTGGCTAAAGAGTTTGTTCAATATTTGGACAATAATGCATGGGGTATTAAGTTCACTTTGGAGACTCAATATCATGAAATTGTTTTTTTGGATGTCAAGGTTACCAGACAACATGATCACACTCAAGTTTCCACAGTATAATTCTCTTTTACATGCCTCTAGTAATCACCCCGCCACATCATCAACAACATTCCCAAGTCACAATTCATACGTATGAAACGTATTTGTTCCTCTACTAAATCTCATGTAGAATGTGAACAAGATCTTTGTGACAGATTTATTCAGAGGGGGTATAACAGATGTCGACTTCATAAAACCATCCAGGAGGTCAGACATATGCCACGGTCCCAATTACTAACATATAAACATGAACATGAGGTGGTTACTGATTCCAAAGCACAACCTATCAGATTCACAGTTACTTATGGTAATAATACCCCTTCATTTAGAAATATTGTTGATAATCATTGGGGTATTTTGAGAGCACATGAGTCATTATCCGACATATTACCTGAGACATGCTCTTTTTCATACCGTAAGGGTAGAACGTTGAATTCACATTTCACATATTATAAAAAATTTCACTCCACAACAACCAAACAAATGACTTTGTTTGGGGATCCACTCATTGGTTCCTTTCTTTGTGGTCACTGCAGTGCATGCAGGTATATCAGCATAATGAAAGAATTTTCAAGTGCCAACACTTCACGAGTATTCAACATAAGGATTTTTGGTAATTGTAGCTCTGATTGGGTGGTATATTTGGCCACCTGTACATGTACTTCATTTTATGTCTACCAAACCTCTCGTCCATTAAGATTTCGCATAAGTGAGTACCTTAGTGCTATCAGAACTAAAAAATTAACAAATGCCTTATACAAACATACTTTGATTCACCAAACTGCCCAATTTCAATTCACTATCATTGATAGGATTCAGCTGCTGAGGTTCACCAAGGCAGGCTGGCATGATAAACTCAATAATATGGAAGCATTATGGATTACAAAACTGGGTGCTTTGTTCAAACCTGGGTTAAATGAATGTGGATAAAGCAATATGTTGATACTATATATTTATACACTTATTGCTGTACTTTTGGGTTTGAACTGAGCTTATTTTCCCTATTTTGCTGGGGACTAATGTGATCAATAATATGTAATATTATTACATTTATTTTTGTCATTATTTTCTGTTTTGAAGAAATGTTTATACTAAACAAAAATTTTTTTCTTTTTTTGGTCACATATCCCTTTAAAATCATTCAGTATATAAGAAACATCAGTATGCATCATTTTAACTTTTTCTTTCTGCACTGAAGAAGGCCATTACATTGGCTGAAACCGGTTTGCAGTTTCTCTGTTTTTTTATTTCGTTTTTCAACATGCCACAATAAAGTAGTTTTTTGCTTGCCTAAACCTTTGTGCTGGCTCGTTTTGTGCGTTTTGACATTTTGGTTTGAGCCTTGCACTGGATCCACCTTGCGTGTCTTTTTTGGTTTGTTCCACAGACTAAGGTAGAGTCATCAGCGTATTGGATAACTGCGGTATCAGGGATGACAGTGTGAAGGTTATTAATAAAGATGTTGAAGAGTATGGGTCAGAGGATGGACCCCTGGGGAACGCCGGTGGGTGTTGGCAAGAAGGAGGAGATAGAGTTCTTCCATCTGACAGCTTGAGATCTGTCTGATAGGTAACTGGAGAACCAGGATAGAGTAGTAGGGGAGAGATTAAGGTTGGCGAGATGAAAGAGAAGGTGTGCATGGGAGATGGTGTCAAAAGCTTTAGAGAGATCTAGCAGTACTGTGGATACTAGATGTCCAGAATCTCGGGCTCGATTGACAGATAGTAAGGCAGTTATGGTGCTGTGGCTGGGGCAGAAGCCATGTTGGGTGGGTGTTAGTAGATGATTCTGAGTTAAGAAAGGCAAAAGTTGGTGGTGGACACATTTTTCTAGAATTTTAGATATTGGAGAGAGTAGGGCAATGGAGCGGAAGTTGGAAATAGTGGTGTTTTTGCCTCCTTTGTGAAGAGGTAGAATGTAGGCTGGACACCAAAGTTTGGGTATATATGACTCTTTTAAGGATCTGTTAATTAGGATACAGATTGGGAGGGCAGTACCTTCGGCAGCACATTTGAGGAAGGAGGAGGGTATGTTGTCAGGGGCATTAGCGCATGGCTTTAGTTTGGATAAGAGCCTTTTTATAAAAATGGTTAAAACTAGTTTGAGCTGGAAATTAAAAGGACAGTTATTATGGTTGTTGGGTGTTGAGGAAAGAGAGTTAGGTGGATTATTGCTTGGGAAAGTTTTGGTTAGCTTAGCTATGGATTCTGTAAAGAAAGAGTTGAAGTGAGAGTTCAGCTCCATGTCAGTTAAACTAGGGTCAGGGCAGGGATTATTCCTGGACCCTGGATGGAGAAGGGAATTAACTGATTTCCAGAATTGTTTTTGGGTTCTTATTATTGTTGGACTGAAGTTTATTATAGTAGTTTTTTTTTTTGTCCAAGGTGATTAGTTTTTTTACTTGGTTGCGGAGTTGGGTGTATTGGAGCAAGGTGGAAGACATTTTATTTTTCTGGTAAAGCTTCCAGGATTTTTCCCTGTGAAGCATGATTTGTTTTGTTTCTTTGGTCAGCCAAGGAGCAGAATTGGCTTTGACTTGTTTGTTTCTTAGTGGGGCTAGGGAGTTAAGAGTATTTAGGAAGACAGAGTTAAAATGTTCTACAGCATTGTCAAGGGGAGGATTATTTAGGATTTGCCAGTTAATTTGTTTAAAAATGTTTGAGATTACGAGTTTGAATGTAGTGGTGTTGATATTGAGTGGAGTTAGCTGAGCGATGAATGAAAGCAGGGAGATGGTCACTAAAGGTGTCAGGGATAGTGCCAGAGAGAATTATTTTGTTTGGATGGGAGACTAGAATCCAGTCTATGTTGGACCCTGGGGGGTGTTTTTTGTTAGGACGAGTTGTTGAAAGGATTACTTGGGTGAAGTTGTAGAGGTTAATGGATGGGGAGGAGGAAGGCATGCTGATTTTATTCCAATCAATATTAACGTCGCCTAGAATGTAAGTTTCATATTTTATTTCAGTTGAGGCCCAGTGAAGAATATTTTCAAGGGTAGAGATGTTGTCACCTGGGGAGATATATAAGGAAATAATGCAGATATTCTTATGTTTATTCAATCGTAGGAGACTTGCTGTTAGTTCAGAATTTTTGGATTGTGGGGTTGTGATTTGAAGAGGGATTAGGGAGAGAAGGTTAGAGTAGATTAGAGCAGAGCCTCCACCTTTTTTATTTAATCAGTCACTTCTGAAGATGTGGAAACCAGGAGGTAAGATTTCAGAGTCAGCAATATGGGGTTTTAGCCAGGTTTCAGAGATGGCTAGGATGTCAGGTTGGTTGTGGTTAATCCATGCTTGTACTTGGTGTACTTTGTTGTTAAGGCTCTGGGCATTGATAGTGAATAACTTAAGAGTGTTAAGAGAGAAAGCAGAAGAAGAAGGGGAAGGGGGGAAAGGGTTATTTGTAGTAGGAAAAGTATGGGGTGGGGGGAAGGAGTTGTTTGTAATGAGGCAGGAGCCGGGGTTAGGATGGATATCTCCAGATAAGGCTAGGACATTACTGGAGATAACTTTTAGCCTTTTAGGTTTGTATAGTAGGAATTTGTTTGGGGCTAGCAGTAGTTTAAGAGTGAAAGTTTTTGTTGAGGTGGAGAAGAGTTTGGGATGGAATAGGTGCAGTAGGTTAGGAGGAATAAAAGAGGGGGATATGGAATGGAAGTGAGTGAATAGAAGAGGTTGCAGGTGAGTGCAAGGGATAGTTTGACTAGAAGGGAGGCATGGGGGAGCTTAGGAGCAAGGGACCTGAATAGTATAGAGGATTTGGGAGGTCATGTCTAGAATGGGGAGAAAAGAAGGGAGAAATGTAGTGGAAGAGAACAGGCTATTTGAGGAGGAGTAGTAAAGAAGTAGAAGGGGTTATATTAAATTGCAGAGAGGTGAGGAGGAGATTATGTGTAGAGAGTGTGTAGGATAGTGGAGTGGGAGGATTAAGAGTGGGAGGGGTGATAAGAAGAGGACTATGATTAGTTAATTGATATAGGTGGGAGGGGTAATAAGGATAGGACTGTGATTAGTTAATTGATATGGGTGGGAGGAGAATGTGAAGAATAAATGTAGAGGTGCTGGGAGTGGGTGGTATTTGGGGACAGGGTAGGGGTGCGGAGTGAGCCCGCAGGGTGAACGGAGTGGGTAGAGCCAAAGGAAGGAGAATGTGAGGAAAACAATCAGTAGAGTGTGAGAACCAGAAGGTAAGTTTGGAGTGATGTGTAGGAGGTTGAAAGACTTACAGAGAAGTGGAGTAGTGGGTAGATATCTGGATGGAAGACAGTAGAAGAAGGTAAGAGGCTTTATGAAGGATAGAGAAGGGGAGTTTGTGGAGTAAAATGTGGATAGGTAGTCCTGGGACAGTAGTGGGGGAGTGGGCAGAGGAAGAGATGTCAAGGAACTGTGTAGGGGAGATAAGGTAAAGAGTGGGTGAAGTAGTAGAGACAGCAAGCTGGTAGAGGAGCGCCACCTAGTGGCCAGTCAGTTTGAAGTAGCAAAGTCCCCTGAGGGAGGTATCAGGTTAGGGGAAGGAGGGGGCTATCGTAGTTCAGGATAGGGGGTATAAATATAAAGGGGGAATAGGGTTATTAAGTGACAAAGAAAGGGGAGTTTTGGCTGCTGGCTAACCTGGCAGGGAAGCGCTCTGCGACCTAGAAGAACTTAAGTACAATCTTTAATTATTACAAAATGTTAAAGCCGTACACATACCTTCACTAAAATTCCTTGCTGGGAAAGACACTCTGATGACAAGACAATCAGATGGTGTGAGGTACTGTGGCTAGGGGAGGGGAGAGGAACGGGAGGTAAAACGAGGGTTACTAGTTGGGATTGGTACATGGGCATAGCCAGATACTTTTTAAGTGAGTTTTTAGTGCGCCCTTGAAGTGATTGCAAGAAGGTAGTGCGGTTATAGGGGGGTGGGGATTGTTCCATAATCTGGATATGATGCAGGAGAATAGTGCTTCTCCCACTGAGTTCTTGGGTTTGGTCACTGGAGAAAATGTTTGCTGCTGGAGCATAGAGGTCTAGTGGAGCAATAGGGCTGGAGAAGGTTTTGAAGGGATGGGACTTTAAGAGGATGGTTTATTAACTTGTGGGCAAGGGAGAGTTGATTCAGGTAAAGAAGTTGAGGGAGTTCAAGCCAGTCAAATTCTCTAATTGAGATACAGTGGTGGCTGTGATAAGATGCACCAGTGGCAAACTTAGCAATTTTATTGTAGCAAGCCTTGAGCTTGTAACAGTTTTAGTTTAGGGCTGATTCTGTCTGAAGATATGTATTTATGTACATGGATTGTACTGCAGGCCTCCCCCAGATGTATCTAGGCACCAGAACTATGACTTCAGAAATCCAAACACATGCATTATGATATTTCTGACATTCTTCAGTGTGTGTGTGTGTGTGTGTGTGTGTGTGTGTGTGTGTGTGTGTGTGTGTGTGTGTGTGTGTGTGTGTGTGTGTGCATGTCTAATGGATGGCATCAGCCACAGTTCCAGTCCATAACCTGCATCTTTTAATAAATGACCCTGTAGGATATCCCCCATAATGAACATCTGATACAGTCGGGAGGTGTGACAGAAATGTGAGTCATGGTAACTGCCTGGGTTGCCAGCACACATGTTCAAGATGATTCCCTTGGCATTATACATGACTTGGCAGTTAATATAGTGGAAGCTCTTCCTATTTATGTAGAGCCTTCCCTGTTCACTGGGTGGTGCCTTCATTTCTATATATGTACAGTCTATGGCACCCTGTACTTCCAGGTAGTGTACTACAGGGTAGAACTGCATATTTGTGTCTCTGTCCTCAGGAGTACAGGGAAAATATATGTGGTCACTGGCATGTTGGAGAATAACATTCAGGAATTGGTGGAGGATCCTAGATACTGATGCCCGTGACACCCTCAGCATGTCCCCTGTTGGTCTTTGAAAGGTTCCTGTAGCTAAAAGTCTAAGAGTTACACATATCTTTGTCTCCATTGGTATGGGTTCCCCACAGTTTGCTCCTGGTCTGAGCTGAGGACGACAGAGGTTGCAGAGTTCCTGTAGTGTGTCTCTATTTACCCTATAGTGCTTTATAATTTCCATGTCATGCAGATTGTGATAAGTTAAATGGGGTCTGAAAACTCTTCTCCTTCTAGGCTTTTGTCTCCTAGCAGCAGCAGCAGCAGCAGCATTGAACTGTTGCACATACACATAAATTAAAGAAACAACAGCCCCTAACATTCTTTCTGTGTATTCCCTTCTGTGGCTGTATTCCAATATGTTTTGGAATTTGCAGAGAAAACCAGCACTGGGTCTACAGGGTTGCTTTATAGCTTGTTGTATAGCTCCTCCATCTTCGATTGGTTGATTAGCATACACTTCAGTTGCTTATGTTATAATTAGCATGCCACAGTGTTTACCATGGCTGTGGTGTGAAGACCTGCTTACTGAATACAAAACAGTGTGCTACCATGCGACACACACATGGTCTTAGCAGATCACGTAGGGTTTATCAAATCTCTCCTTTTCTGTTAGAACTGATTAACATTCTATTAGAGGCAAGAGACGAGCAAATTGCAACAAAAAGAATTGTTAGAAAAACCTATGAGGTCCTAATCAAAGACAAATGGTCAACCAGATCAAGCTAAGATAAATGCAGGGGAAGAATTGTATAAGGTTTTCACTGAAAGGAGTGGTAGGAAATATGCTGGATGAGCAGTACTGCAACTAATCTACATAAATTCATGGTATTGACTGGAAATATTTGCATAAGTACTTTTATATTCCAATCAAACTACATAAAATGTTCCACAATACTCCTCAAAGACACTGGAGACATGAAGACACCCTTGGGGTGACTGGACACCTATTATTTGGTCATGCCCAAAACAGGAGAGGTATAATAAAGATACTGAGAAACTGAAAGGGCTAATACTGGGCTGAGACTGGACTCTTAGCTTGATGAATTTCTCCTTAGGTTGGGTAAACCTCTTGACATGAAAAGGTCCGGAAAGAGTACTTATAGTACTTATTTTTTTACTGGCTAAAACGGTTTAATGAGAAAATGAAAAAAAAAGAAGAGCACCCCCTTTCAAGATATTATAACAATAATTGAAGGAATAAGATAAGGAAAATGGATACTATAAAATTCTCCCCAAGGTAAATATTTAAAGAAAGTGAGAACCATGGGGAAAAACTGTTGACTGAAATGGAACAATGAGAGGATAGTTTATATTTGGCTGGATAAGAAATGTAGCAGTCTAAGCTTTTAAACAGCTGACCTGTTATCAAATACACAGAAGCACTTTTCTGTAAGACATTATACTAATTGTGTATAATTTAGATTATTGTTCCTAGTCTATGCAAAGCATTGTAACCTCCAATATTGGATGGTGCTTGCTGTTAATTTAATAGTCTATACCTTGCATTAAATGGTTACAGAAAACAAATCTACTATTGGTGGAAATTAGATGCACCATGTATAAGGACTGTATCAACATGTATATAGTGTGATGAGGTTAATAAAGCTGCATTTTTTTAAAAGCTGTCCACTTAGAAAGAGGCAGGCAGGCATTATTACCTTGTCATTACTGTGCCAGTCACCATGGCTTGTTCTATCTTCTAGCGTAGTAATCAAATCCAGGTCATTTGTGTCATAGTCATTGCAAGCCTTCTGCTCATTCCTACCAATGCAGATTTGTATCTCAGAATCAATGTATTATCAAATACAAGTTTTATGAAAGCATGTCATGATGCAGCTAAAGACTGTAATTAATAATGATTTTAGATGCAACAACATGTTACCACCTTTATCTTTATGTTATTAGGATCCTTTTGTATGCTGTTATTTTGAAGATGAATACGAACATTTCTGGTGACAGAAAATGTCACTTTCATTAAGAAATATGTAACATTTTTAGTTCTTATTAAAGCAATTCACAATAGATACATCACAGATGTAAAATGTGCTGCTGAATGTCAATACAAGTCACATGCAAAACTATAAGGAAACTTCAAATTGTCAAGCTGAAATGGCTGTGCATGATTGCATTTGAGCTTTACTTACATTTCTTAATATTTCAAACAGTTCATGAAATTTCCTAGTGGAGGACTTATGAAATTAGACTTGGGTATATAGATATAATCCACTTAGGCTGCCACTTCATCCTTGAAGGCCTAAACACAGCTCAACACTGCTACTAGCTGGGCTGTTTTAGCTCTTGTTGATGGCAGCTGGTGTTACTTCTCTGTAGAGAAATGAATATTACATTATTTCTAAAGCAAGATGAGGCCAACACGTGTTGCATTCTTATGCCAACCCTTACCTGGCAGTTGCTATACTGAAATGCCTGTGCAAGCCTGCATTCAGTGTCTAAACATGTGTCAGTATTTCAAATGCTTTTTGACAGTCTTTTGTAAAGGTTTAATTTATATACTGGACTTAGAGTGGCAGTTCCGATCTGATGCAAGTTACAGCACGACTTTGAAGTTTCCACTGTGAATATAGGAATTAATGGTGGCAAAGTGCTTTCAGTCAAAGAATATGATACTTCAGTGAAAAATATTTATGATTCAATTCTAGTGTAATGTCATCTTGGTGTGTATATTTTCTAGATATGTACTGCTACCGCATCCCTGAACAGAAGTCCTATATCTAGCCAATATATACAATGAATATGATGCAAATCTACAGTCTCTCCCTCTGAAATACCTCTACAAGCATGTACATGTTTTGTAATATCTTAAACTCTACATAATAGTTTGTGTAATCTACTCAGTGTTGATGTTAGCTAGGCCATTTTGTTCTTGTCAACAGAGAGATTTTTGGTGGATGCTCTTACCACTGGCATTATTTTTAAAGTATAGAAGCTTTACTTCTAGTAAAATGTCAGGTGAGTGGAAATCTGAAAACATTCCGTAACCCTTTCCTATACATACACTGAATATAATAAAACTTTGATGACTTACAGAAAACAAATCTTTGCCTAACTGCAATTAGTCCCTACATATATAAGATGCAATAGCAATGAATGTGGCCAAGACAGTGTGACTGACAATAATCTATTTGCCACTCAGTAGGGACCTGTGGGAATACTATATTAGACCAACTTACTGGTAGAGTAAAGTGCAAGTACCTGTTGTAAAAACTGATTATGCACAAGCCACAAGGTTAATTGTTGTGAAACCATGAGTACAGATGACCCTTGCTGAGATGCTGATCTACTGTTGTAACTCAAGGCAACAGATATGCAGACAAATGTCTTATGGAAGGAAGTAAGGTAAGGATGTTCAATACTGGAGGACAGAGATGGTACAGGGCAAAAGAAACAAACAGGAAAGGACAGATACCTGCAATCAGAAGTGATGATCAAATCAGTGATGCAGAAAAAAATGGAAAAGGGGGCACTTGAACTTAGAAAATATGAAATTTGGGCAGGATAAGTGGGGGTACAGAAAAGACCTGCATCACTCCTGACATCTCCATAGTTTGATTAGTGTATCTGTCCTATAATGTAAATGGCACGAAAAAATATCCATATATCTATCCACACATATATATATATATATATATATATATATATATATATATATATATATATATATATATATACACATACACACACACGCACACACACACACACACACACACACACACACACACACACACACACACACACACACACACACACACAACCCTGTATACGCACTCACAACCCTTTATACACACACACACAACCCTGAGGAGATGTGAACCCATTATCCTGTTCAAAGATATTCTATGAAACACTGCATTAACACTTACACTGAAGATGTTAAGGAAGCACATATCAGATAAATGTTATACGTTTGCAGAGTGGAAGCAAAACAAAAAAAAATACAGGCCACAAGAGATTTGAACCCCATTACCCTGCTCAGTGCTATTCTACCAAGCACGACATTATAAAGGTGAGCAATAGAGGCAGTAAGACTGAAGGTGTCAGGGAAATACATACCAGGTGAATGTTTTACATTTGCAGAATATAAAAAGAAAAAAGTCAGATATCAGTGGATTTGAACTCTTTACATCCTCATTAATATTATGTCAAACGTTGGATAAAAAAAAGGAGAGCCCTAAAATAAGTTGCAGTGAATATGCCAATGTAACATATGTCAGATGAGTGTTACACATTTCCAGAATGCAAGGAGAAAAAAAAGGACAAACTCTCCGGAGACATTTAAATGATTATACTATTCAATGATATTTTATTAAGCAGAGCATTAAAAATCAGAGCCATAGAAGCATTCACAGTGAAGGTGTCAGGCAAGCCCATATCAGGTGAATGTTACACAACTGAGGCATTGAAGCAGGGAAAAAAGACAGGCTTCAAATTTTTTAAATATATTACCTTGTTCATTCATATTCTACCAAATGCTACATTAACAACTTGATCCCTAGAAGTCATTGCTGGTTTCAGGGATGCACATATCAGGTGAATACTATGCCATTGCAGAATGTCAGCAGAAAAAAGAGAGGCCTCGAGAATTTGATCTCATTACCTTGTTCATTACTGTTTTACCAAACACTGCATTGACAAGGTGAGCAATAGCTGCAGTTCCATTGACACTGACAGGGAATGACATATCAGATGAATGTTACACATTTACAGAATAAAAGCAGAAATGTCCAAAAATCCATACAACCCTGAAGAGTTGAAATTTCCACTCTCTGCAGTGACACTATATGAAACACTTCATGAACAAACTGAGACATGGAAGCAGTCAGACAAAAGGCATCAGCTGTACCTATTTCATATCTGACAAGTGCAACACAATGATGTGCATCTCTGTTGTGTGACTGCTGGCAGCTGTAGCCAGCAGACATAGGACATGGCATTATTTGGACAACATTTTTGCTATACAGTGAGCAGTGCCATATCTTGTCAATTATACAGAGGCATCAATGGTGTTCTCCATGACCCATCATGCACACTACAACACAAAATGACAAGTGATTAAGATGCCTTTTTGGGCATGCATGCACATGGTGTGTTTATCTGCTTTTCAACCAGATTAAAGTATAGAAACGGCAGTACAGGAAAGAGATGAAAAGTTGAAGCAAGCAGAGTATAGAACAGAAGGAAAATAAAAAGTAATGACTAGGTTGGGGGGGGTTAAAAGGCAGATTTTATTTACTTACTTATTACTATTGTTACTTTTTCGTAGTGCCAGTGCCCTTTTTATGAAGAGATGGGGAAGTTGGGGGAGAAAGTAAGGGAAATAAGAGAGATAGGTTAGGTTGCAGGGAAGACAGACATGACTAACAAGCTGTATGATTACAGAAATTGAGGGAACACAATGGTGAAGGAGACATCAGACAAAGAGGGGGAAGACAGTGGTGAGGGAAGGTTTGTAGTACTGAAAGATATAAGGATAAACAAAAAAAGAGAGGGAAACACCAGGATGGGAAAAGACTTAGGTGTTCGCAGATGTAGTCTTTGCCAACTGAGAGCCAGTGAGAGATTACTCATCAGCTGGAATTGTTACCACTGGGCCCTGGCTCAGAAGGTAAAGCAAATTAAGAGCAGTTATGCAGCTCAATGAGTTGGAACATGCTCTCAATTTGGTCAATGGAAGCATACAACCTTTTGACAATGACATCCCTTTTAAGCTTGAAGCTCTGTCCGCTGCTGATGGGGGGCAAGGCAGTCTCCTCCATTCACATTGCTATGGCAGGTACAACCATTCTAGCTTCAGGTGAAGGGATACATGTTACATGTAGTGCAGGTATGGCAGGAGGTCTGCAGTCAACTGTGGCAGGGAGTAAACTAGATGCATTGGGTGATTTTGGTCGCTGTGGTGGTGTTGGCACTGCTGCTGTCAGCTGTGTGATGTTGACAGGCCTTGCCAGTGGGTTGGGTGCAGGTTGCTGTGCTGCTTCCTATAACAGTAAAAGAAATTTATAAAAATAAATAAATAAATGCATATAAGAGAAAGGATGGCAATGAAGAGGGTGGGGGAAGAGAAATACAAACTCAATGAAAATTGCATTTCTATGTTTATAATAATACTGTTAAACAGAGTACACTTTCAAAAACAGTGTGCAGTCATGAATTTCAGCTGCCATGTTATATGAACTGGGTTAAATGGGATGGACTCCTATTCATGTATATAGACACACACGCACACACACACACACACACACACACACATATATATATATATATATATATATATATATATATATATATATATATATATATATATATATAAATATATGCACACACACACACACACTTATACAGTGGAAATAAAAAGTGTACACACCCCTGTTAAAATGCCAGGTTTTTGTGATATAAAAAATGACTCCACGATAAATAATTTCAAAACTTTTTTCACTTTTAATGTGACCTATAACTTGTACAATTCAATTGAAAAATAAACAAATCTGTAAGGGGAAAAAATATAAAAAATAAAAAATGTACAATAAGTTGGTTGCATAAGTGGGCATACCCTTAAACTAATATTTTGTTGAAGCATCTTTTGATATAATTACAGCATTCAGTCTTATTGGGTAGGAGTCTATCAGCTTGGCACATCTTGACTCGACAACATTTGTCCACTCTTCCTTGCAAAAGTGCTCCAAATATGTCAGATTGTGAGGGCATCTCTTGGGCACAGCCCTCTTCAAGTCATCCCACATATTTTCTATGGGATTTAGGTCAAGGCTCTGGTTGGGCCATTCAAAAACTTTAATTTTCTTCTGGTGAAGCCATTCCTTTGTTGATTTGGATGTATGCTCGGGGTCATTGTCGTATCAAAAGGTGAAATTCCTGTTCATCTTCAGCTTTCTAGGAGGTGCCTGAAGGTTTTGGGCCAAAAATTGTATTTGGAACTGTTCATACTTCCCTCCACCTTGACTAAAGCCCAAGTTCCAGCTGAAGAAAAGCAACCCCAAAGCATTATACTGCCACCACCATGCTTCACCATGGGGATGGTGTTCCTTTGGTGATGCAAAGTGTTGTTTTTGCACTAAACATACCTTTTGGAATTGTGGCCAAAAAGTTCAACCTTGGTCTCATCAGACCATAACACATTTTCCCACATGCTTTTGGAAGAATTGATGTATTCTTTTGCAAATTTTAGCCTGGCCTGGATGTTTTTATGTGTAAGAAAAGGCTTCCATCTTGCAACCCTACCCCATTGCCCAGACATATGGAGAATATGAGAGATTGTTGTCACATGTAGTACACAACCAGTACTTGCCAGAAATTGCTGCAGCTCCTTCAGTGATGCTGTAGGTCTCTTGGCAGCCTCCCTGACAAGTTTTCATCTTCTCTTATCAGTTTTGGAGGGATGTCCAGTTCTTTGCAATGTCACTGTTGTCCCATATTTTCTCCACTTTTTGATGACTGCTTCACTGTGTTCCATGATATATCCAATGTTGTGGAATTTTTTTGTACCCTTCTCCTGACTGATACCTTTCAACAATGAGATCCCTTTGATGCTTTGTAAGCTCTCTGTGAACCATGGCTTTTGCTGTGGCAGGCAACTGAGTAAATGTCATGAAAATCCTACTAGGACAGCAGAATTTTATTTGGGTTTAATCAAAGTCTCTTTAATTGATGGCAGGTGTGTACCCAAGACTGAATGCTGTAAGTAAATCTAAAGGTGCTTCAACAAAGTATTAGTTTAAGGGTGTGCACATTTATGCAACCAGCTTATTGTACACTTTTTTTTATTTTTTATATTTTTCCCTTAACAGATCCGTTTGTTTTTCAATTGAATTGTACAGGTTATAGGTGACATTAAAGGTGGGAAAAGTTTTGAAATGATTTATTTTGGTCTCATTTTTTTATATCACAAAAACTTGGCATTTTAACAGTGATGTGTGCACTTTTTATATCCACTGTATATATATATATATATATATATATATATATATATATATATATATATATATATATATATATATATATATGTGTGTGTGTGTGTGTGTGTGTGTGTGTGTACACGCGTGTGTGATTCTTGTATTGAGGTGCAAATGTTTTCTAGCCTTAGGAGGTAAGATGTCTTTCACCCTTAAAGAAAAACATTAATTCACAGGGAAAACTATCATTTCTGTAGCATCAGAGTTGCTGGCTGAGCATCCTTAAAATTAAGAAAAAGAACCGCAAATTGTAGCCAACCACAAAGTATAGCCAGTCTAAGGCTGAGACTTCAGAGTAATCAAGAACTTATAACTTGATTAGAAATGTATACTTCTTTATTAAAAAATAAAAAAAAAATATGTTAAATAAATGAGCGATTTCACCCTTAGGGCTTCATCAGATCAAACTCCAGTTTACGTGACATTCATTAATTATATTTGTCAATTCACTCAAGCGGGGTCATAAATGTATGGTATAGACTGTCAGGTCAAGCTAAAGTAAGATAGCGCTCATCATTCATCTCTGTTCTGCATATCTACTTAATTGATACAGATATTTTATATACCTTGTTTCACTTGCTATGCACATCCATTACTACATCAGATTATCTGTGATACAATAAGCAGATGCAATTTTCCCTATTAAAATTGTGCAACAAGTACTAACAAATACAAGACAGCCACTCGAGTTATAACCCTTAAGAGTTATGCTGTTGTAATCATTAAGTTCAGCTAATCAGGACCATACTGGGAATTGTCTAACTGTCCCAGTGACTTGATGCACCTACCTTGTATCCTTTATGCCAGGTAATGTGCTACCCTTTCCATGAAAGAATGAATATATCTAGGATGTATCAATTTTAAGTAGTGTGCCAAGAGCCCTGCAAGGGCTCTGCATGTGTAAGTCTAAGATAACTTATAGAATTCCATAATAATGGACTGAACTGTGTTAAATATGATGGACTCCTATTCAAGTATGCCCCATATAATGACAAAAGATGTAATAAGATCATAGGAAGTTACAAGGCTATTGGTCCTTAGGCCCTTTTAAGCCTAGCCAAGAGTTTAGCCCATGTTTAGACTAGTCAGCACCTGATGACCCTGTCCAGCAGGGACACAGGTGGAATCCCAGGGGTGTATTTTCTGTTTTCCATCCAGTTATCCAGGTTGCACTTAAAAAAGGCATAATTAGGTACTCTGCTTGACATGAAGAAGGAGTCTATTCCATGAATGGGGCATCTCTGGGACACAATCTGTCCTGCCAACAAGTCCTATTGATGTCACGGACCAGGTTGAGGTCACGCATGTGGGTTACTGGAGTGGAGCTTGACTTGTGGATATGCAGCAGTCCCATCAAGGCTGGGTCTGAGATTGCTTTGTATGCCAGACCGATGTCACCTCTGAGGAGTCTGTATGAAAGTGAGTAGAGAGACAGGGCTTTTAGCCTATCTGTGTAGGGTGCATGTTTGAGGCCCTGGTTTCTCCTGGTGAGGAACCTTTGTGGTCTCTCCAGCTGCTGTATGTGCTTTGTGAGGTACATGCTGAAAGGGGTGTTGTACTCAATAATGGGCCTTATAAGGGAAGAATACAGTGATGTTATGACCTCCTTGTCTCTGGATGAGATACCCTTACTTATGAGGTGGGCCATGTAGAAAGTTTTCCGTACAATGGAAGCAACATGGTGGTCAAAAGTCAGGTTGCTATCTACCTAGGTGCCCAAATCCCTCACAACTGATTGCATGCTTAGGACGTTATTAATGTGATAATTTGTGGGCATGTCACTCTCCCCAAAGGGGATGATGATGCATTTTTGGTATTCAGCTTGAGGCCATGTTTTTAGCACCAGTCACTTGTTTGGGTAAGACCTCTCGGATGATGTCCACATCACTAGGGGTATTGATGACAGCACCCAGCTTGCAGTTATCTGCAGACTTGGTCAGCCATAGCCCATTGATTCTGGCCTGCACCTAAGAAAAATATATCCCAAATAACAGAGGTCCCAAGACCGATCCCTGGGGTATAGTGCTTGATACGGGTCTACTGCTTGAGGTGGCTTGCCCTATTTTGACTAAGTGGGTTATATCAGTGAGCCAGTTTGCTACCCATCTGGTAACATATGGATTGATGCCTAGTTGAGAGAGTTTATCTATTATACACGAATGGGGAATAGTGTCAAATGCTTTGGGCAGGTCAAGGTAGGCGCTGGGCACCTCCTTCCCTTTGTCCATGGTTTGTTGACTGTCTCAAAGAAGTCAACCATATTTAACAGACATGACCTCCCTTTGATGAAGCCAAACTGTGTGGGATCGAGTGTTTGGAGGTTGTCAATGTCCTTGTTAATGAAGTCCATGATAATCTGCTTCATGGCCTTACAGATCAGGCTAGTTAGGCTGATAGTCTATAATTTCCCATATCGGTGGACGCTGTACCTTGGTGCAAAGACATGACAGTGGCTGTCCTCCACTCAGCTGTGATGAAGCCAGTACTCAGGCTTTAGTTGAATAGGGTGCATAATGGTGCTGCAAGTTCCTGCCTGAGTTCAGGTAGGATGCAGCCTGGGATGTTATCGGGTCCCATGGAGGCTGTATTTTTTCCTTTGAGAGGGTAGTGATGATTTGTTCCTAGAGATAAGGGGAGAAGGGCAGGTACTGGGGATATCCTGATTTACTGATGGGGGACAGAGGAGTGAAGTTTTCGCTGAATCTGTCAGCCAGCAGGTTGGCTATATCTACGGCATTTGTGTATGTGGTGTCCCTGACCATCATTTCTGAGCAGATCTGGGTGCTTCCTTTGAGACTGCAGACATATGTGAAGAAGGCCTTATGATTGTCTCTGGTAGATGTGGCTAATTTGGATTCGAAGTTTGCTTTGGAGGATTTCACTTGTGCTCTTATTTGCTTGTTCGGGCTAAGGAGAGATTGCTTTCATTTGGGCACCTGCTCCTTTTTCTTCCTGGACAGCAAGTTTTTTTCCTTTTGTTATACAGTTTATTTATTGCAGATGTCCACCAGACAGGTTTCCTCTTCCTTGCAGAGGATGATTTTGTCCTGCCGAGTATTTTTGATTTTATGCATCAATATAAATGATTGTATAGTACTATGGAGGAGGCAAGAGCCTTTACCAGAAGCTTGAAGCCCAAGTGAGACAGATGCAGGCCATCTTTGGCAAAGCATCGCAGTCTGTTGATTACATCTTCCCAGGCTGTCAGGTACTGGATCCCCCTAGAATGACACCAGAAACTAAGCCAATTTTTAAAGTCAATAATTTTCTGTTTGTACTGATGCATCATTCTGGGTGACAAAAGAATCCTGCTTATCTCATTACAGCCGAGTGCTCCTCCAGGCATCTTCTGCAGTTAACTCCTACTGCTCCTCTAGGCATCAAATATTGATTGTTCATATTTGCATTAATAATTCCAAAACCATGTTACTTACAAGGTACCAGGATATTTTGTCTTGAAGCATTTGTGATGCAAACACAACTGTATTGATATTTGACCTCTCTCAATGAGTATTTTCTAGAACTGTAAGGTGATAACTTCATTTTTTAAAGGCTTAAGCCATGCCCACTGGGATTTAAAGACACATACTCAAAAGAGCTGTACTGGAGGGAATGACTCTAAGGACTAGGGGAATGAGGCTAGGGACATACCTGCCTGATACACATATTCAGCGAGCTCAATCATGTCTCTCTTCATATAGTCCAGTAAGGTATGTCTCAAGTCATTCACACCAAAATGGACTATGACATAGTCATAACAGTACCTGTTGTTGAGAGAGTTGAGTGATTGTGTGATATGGCAGATTCTGGCACCTGACAAACAACTAACAGTGACTTTCTCCTTATCCAGTCTGGTGAGACGCACATCTGTGTGTCTCACAATGGAGTCTCCTATGACTGATATGTTTGGTTTATGGTTAAGTCTTAGTGGCTGTGAGACACAGGTATGTGTACTATGCATGGTATGTGGTGTGGAGGGTTGTGGAGTTCGCATGTGTTTTTGCCTCAGAGGTCTGCTTTGTTTGAGTATGCTTTTGTTGAGAACCTCTGCATATGTGGGTGTGTGTTGTGTAGCTATGGGTGGTGTTTGAGGTCTAGTGATAGTGTTGACAACCTTCTCAGTACCATATATACTGGCTTCTGAGGGAGAGAGCATAGACTCTAGGTTCCTAATGTAATTGCATCTCTCATAAATTGTGTTCCTAGGTGATAGTTGTAATAGATGGTTGTTCTTGTACATGAAGCAGTTGCTAGACTGTCTCAGGATGCCCATATCAACTAGACTAGCAGGATAAACTGTAGGAAATTGTCCATCCATATTTGTCAGAATCTGAGGGAAAAAGGCCAGGAAGAGCTAAGGTGTAGACCTAAAGTCAAAATGCTTAAACCAAAACTAAGAAGCTTAGAATACCACTTACAATTTAAACAGACTGTAAACAAGCAGTAATACATGTAATACTAGATGCAGCAGAAAATATGCAATTGAGCACGTTGGAGAACAAGCAGCAGAAAATGCAAGATGAAGTAACAGAGTACAAGGAGGAAACACAAATACAGTAAAAGCAGCTGAATGAAGTGTTTTTTTTAATCTGCGTATAAATGAGGCAATCACAAATTAACTCATAGATTGTTATTTTTGTGCATGGAAGAACTAGGTATATGAAGACAGGTCCACTGGGGGAAGTAATACATACTGAAACTATGCAGATGATGCAGATTGTAAAACAAACACAAGCTCAGCTGGCTGTAGGAGAGTAAATACATATTTGTGAATTATTATTTATTTATTTTTGTAAAGAGACAATGTCAATGTGTGAAGCTAGAGCTAAATTATTGAAAATAGTGAATCTTTTCAGGAAAGGATGGCACCTTAGCCTCAGGGCCCTTAACCTGAGCCTGAGAAGGTTCATTATCAAAACATATAGATAAGAGTCTGGTTGGGTGACTATAATAATATAAAGGCCATGGATAATTTGGCCTTGAGAAAAAAATCAGTTTATAGCTGTTATTAAAACAGGTAAGTAAACAAATATCATGAAATTGGTAAAAGTGGATTCATATGCTTAACTCTACTAAATAATAAATGAGTGTACACGACAAAGGTGATGCAAGATCAGAAGAAAACAAAACAGCAGATTTAGCATTAAACAATCAGTGTATGTAAACGAAAAATGAATCATTACATAAATTACTGGAGGAAAGTTTTAAAAGATATGCTTTTAGAAATACTAATCCTAAAACATGTACTGGAAATTAGACAGAGGAGATTACCTCCTACTAAGTGATGGTATAAGAAGTTTCAAAGCCCCCACAAACACAGATAACACAGACTCCTATGTAAAGGTGTACACCAATGTCCTGTATTACCACTTAAGCAGTTGTATAAATTGGGTATACCTGACTGGATTAAAACCAGATCGTGACGAAAAAATAAGCCAACCTGGTGAACTGCTAGTATAAACAGACTATACAACAAGAGCAATAAACTAATGTCCAAGAGCAAGAGAGGACTGGCTCAGAAAAGGAAAAAAAATGTCTCTCTAGATTAAACAAACAAATTAGACATCTTGTCAAGTCCTCTAAAGCTAATTACAAAGCAAAATAGCCTCCCTAGCTAAGGATAATTACACGGCATTCTTTAACTATGTCCGAAATCTAAAAGAGAATACCCAGCTATGTGCTGAACTGGCTGTGGATGGTACCGACCATACTTAGTTGTAGGTAACAGCCAATCTACTAGCTGACAGATTTGGAGCAAACTTCACTCCCCCCTGTCCCCTCCAGTCATCTCTCAAAGTATACCTGTCACCATTCCTTTGCCTATTATCTCAAGAGAGGAGGTCATCTTGACACTCTCCATGGCCAAAAACATGGCATCAGTGGGATCAGATAAATCAGACAACATCCCAGGTTGCTTTTTAAACAACTTAAAACATGACCTAGCAGACCCACTTGGATCCCTGTTTAACCACAGCCTGTGAACTGGTTATGTTCCGGCAGAAAGGAGAACAGCAGCAGTAATTCCTCTGCAGAAAGCGGGACCATCAACTGACCATGGGAATTATAGGCCCATAAGTTTGACTAGCCTCATCTGCATGGAAAGAATCATTATGGACCTTATTAACAAGGATATAGGTAATCTCCAAACTCTGGACCCAGCCTAGTTCAGATTTGATAAAGGTAGCTCATGCCTGTTAAACATGCTTGACTTTTTAGAGAATTTCTTCAAAACCCTGGATAAGGGGAAATATAGTGCATAGTGCCTATCCTGACCTAGCCAGGGTATTTGCCACAGTCTCCTACTCAGATATTATAGAGAAACTCTCCCATTTGGGAATTAACCCTTACATTACCAGATGGGTAGCCAACTGGCTCACCGACAGAACATATGCTGTAAAAGTGGGTGACTTCACTTCTAGTAAAAGACCAGTCACCAGTGGCATATACCAGTGGTATACACAGGGTTCTGTGCTGGGCCTCTTATTGTTTGGAATTTATTTCTCAGAAGTCCGAGCAAACTTGGATGGCCTGTGGCTGACCAGGTTCATTGACAATTGCAAATGGAGAGCAATCACTGAGTCCCAAAAGATGTTAATATACTGCAGACAGGGTTAATGCAGACAAATGATTGGTGCCAAAGCCATGGATTAAAGCTAAATAAAAAAAAGAAGAATGCATTAATATTCTCTTTGAGAAAGCCTACATTCATGCTAATTACATTATAGACATCACCCCCTAAGTGTAAATCTAGTGGTAAATGATCTGGATACTCGTGTTGATAGCTACCTGAACTTTGACCACCATGTATCGACAGCAGTAAGGAAATCCTTCTGTGTGGCACATCTTATAAGTGAAAGCATTGTATCTAGATCTAAGGATGTTATAATTCCATTTTATTCGGCCCTCATCAGACCAATAATTGAGCACAATGCTCCCTTTTGCATGTACCTTACCAGACACCGGCAGCAACTGGCAAGACCACAGAGGTTTCTCACCAAGAAATTACAGGTTAGACAAAACAATTTTTACATGGAAAGGCTGAAACTCTGTCACTGTATTCTGACTCCTACAGGTTGCTAAGGGGTGACCTGTGCCATGCTTACAAGGCAGTCTCTGATTTGGCCATGATGGAAATGCTACATATTCATAAAGCAAACTGCACAAGGGTCACATGATCCAGTGATTTTAACCTAGCCTCTAACATGACCAGGTCATGCTGGGAAGATAAATATATCTCCAAGAGATTGCCACTTCTCTGGAACAAGCTTCCAATTCATATAAAACAGAGCCCCTCCTTGACGCTCTTCAAATGCAACCTAGCTCAATGGATGGGTGACTGCAAATTCACTCCTGGGGTGGTGCCTTTGTCCCTCCTGGAGTACTTATTAACTACCATAGGCCCTTACCTCTGTGAACTTCACTCACCTAACCACCAACAATTGGGGCAACGTGGGATAAATATGGCTAGGCTTGTAAGGGCTGTAGGGCCATTAGCCTAGTAACCTTCTATGAACCTATGAACCTATGTTTCAGAAGGCAGTGCTAAATATGAACTAACAAGTGCTTCTAAACCTGTGATGTTAATTTTTCTAATATTTTCTTCCTAGTCCTGTAGTAGTCAACCTACATGAAAATAATCTCAGTTTAAAATAGGTTGTGCTTCCAATAAAGGACTAAGAAAAAAAAAGCATTCAATACAATACCCACTTAGGTATTGTTGACAAACTCTCAGAATTAGGCATAAATCCCTGCATAACTTGTTAGATTGCTAGCTGCTTCCAGATAGGACCCAATAAGTCAGGAAAGGTGAGACCACCTCCACCAAGAGACTGGTGACCAGTGGTATACCCTCTGGCTCTCTGTTGGGCCTGCTCCTGTTTAATGTGCACTTCTCAGAAGTTAAAGCTATTGTTAAAGGCCTCTGGCTCACTAAGTTTACATATGACTAAATTTTGGGAGCTATCAAAGGTTCCTTCTACAACACGCATATCTTACAACAGGGTCTAACACAAACAAATGACTGGTGCAAAAGCCACAAATTAAAACTTGATTCACCCAAGCTTATTACTATATCAGTAAAACACCTATAAGAGATGACCTGAAAGTTAGGGATCTGGGAGTATTTGTAGATAGTAATCTGACATGCAACCAACACATAGCCAAGATAGTAAGAGGATCATTCTATATTGCCCAATTCATAAGCAAGGGTATGGCATCCTGGTCCAAGGATGTTATAGTTCCATTCTACCCAGCCCTTATCAGACCCATCATTGAGTTCAATGCCCACTTTGGCATGTACATAACCATACACTAGCAACAGAGGAAATGTCCTTAAAGGTTCCTCATCAGGAAAATCCAGGGTATGAATTCCCTGTCCTACACAGATCACCTTAAGGTCCTATGTCTGTACACAGTCTCCTACAGTTTATGGAGAGACGATCTATATCTAGCATATAAGGCATCCACATATCCAGCTCTGATGGATCCCTTACACATCTGCAAAAATAACAGCAACAGAAACACTATATCGAGGACCTGAACTTTGCCTGCAACATAAATAAAACATGATGGGGGTGACTAATATGTGTCTCAAATGATCTCTGTTTTATGGAATAAGCTCTCTAGCTACATGATGTAGAGTTCATCCCTGACCCTGAGAGAAATCTCAAATTCACTTCCAGTCTGGATCCTTGTCTCCAATGGATAGAGGTCAACAAGTAAATTAATCCCCAACTAACATACCCCACCTTGTAACCCTCTTTACTAACATACACCATTATATAGGCATCTAAGGTGTGACGACCCTCCACTAGACCAATAATCAAGGAGCCTCAATCCTCACCACTGGCAACAGTGGGGGATGTTTACTGGGAGGATAACAGGTCCACACACAGTATTTCCAGATGCAGCTCTCTCCATCGAGTGCAATTTCACTTAAGAGCACACAGAGACCACAATCAGTCCAATGCTGGCTTCTCCCTCTTCCTCCAGATCCCCAGTAAGACTCCGCACTAGCACAGCTATAGATTTGAAATCTCAGCTGAGTTACCAAGCCAAGACCTCTATCACCCTCTCTGTCCAACCAGCGCTTCATGTCCCTGCCTATGTAGCTATCACACACACTCTTTGAGGTTTGATTTACACACACACACACACACACACACACACACACACACACACACACACACACACACACACACACACACACACTGCATGTTCTCTTCCAGTAGGGCACATTGTGGTTACATTTCAAACAGCACTTTGCAAATACATTTTCAACATGCATGTCTGTACAAGCAGTCTGATATACACATGGCATACACACCTGGGAAAGGCTGGCACCGGTTTACTAGCTATGCCCCTTCTGCCTAGACTATACGGTAGTTTTCCACTGCCACCAACACAAGCATCTTGTATAAATTAGTTTGATATTCACCAATGACATATAATTATTTACAAAATTCCAGCTAGCAGTGCTGGCAGTATCTCTTTCCATCACACTTCTTCACCCCTTCAAAGACTCAAGCTAGTTTTTCAAGTGAATTTTCAGAAACTTGGCTTGAAAGGGATGAGCCTATCTGGGAATACATTCCCCCATTCCCTGTCTTGATATCCCAGCTGCCTTGGCATTGCTGACCCCAGTACAGTGCTGCACTGTTATATCATATGCATGCAACCCTAGGCTCCACCATAATAACTTGGGATTCTGCTGCATGGCTCCCTGTAACTATAGCTCCCCCTCAGCCTCTTCCTGTCTTCTACTGCAAATACCTAGCACCAGGGCCTCCCTAAAATTGTAGGATTCCATCATGTTAACATGGTACAATTTGTGCCACTGCCTCCTGCCTAGCAGTTCCACCATGTAGTTAACATCACTGACCTTCCTTACCACTGTGTAGGGTCCCGCCCAAGCTGCTTGCAGCTTGTTGTGTCTGACAGGAATGAGAACCATTATCTGCTGCACTACAGCATACTCTCTAGCTCGATCATTCATATCATACCAGACCTTTTTCTGCTGTTGGGCTTCTGCCAGGTTCTCCTGGGCCAAGCCCATGAGTTCCCCAAGCCTTGTCCTGAGGTTTAGGACATATGCCACAAGAGACTCCTTGTGGGATTAACACTCACCCTTCCCACTCAATGCAAATCAAATATAGAGCCCCCCCCTCACCCTATGCCCGTACAGTATCTCAAAGGGTAGAAAACCTGTGGACTCCTGGGGCACCTCTCTATAAGCAAACAACAGATGGGGCAAATATTTGTCCCACTCCCTCTTAAACTGGCCTGCAAAATGCCTATATCATGGTCTTTAGTGTAGAGTTTAACCTCTCCACCAGACCATTAGTCTGGGGGTGGTAGGGGGTGATCTTTAGGTGTTTCACCTCACAGCACTCCCACAGACAACAAGCCAGCAGATCTGACATGAAAGTGACACCTCTGTCAGTCAGTATTTCTTTTGGGAACCTACTCTGCTGAAAATCTCTAACAAAGCTTTTGCCACCATTTCTGCCTCAATGGAGGACAGAACCATTGGCTCAGGGTATCTGGTAGCATAATCTACTGCCACTAGGATACACTTTTTCCATGTGAAACTTGGGGCACTCAGAGGTCCCACAATATCCATAGCTACCCTCTGAAATGGCTCGTCAATCACAAACAAAGGCACCAAAGGAGCTTTGACCTTGTCTCCTGCCTTGCCTACCTTTTAGCACTGCTCACAGCTGCTACAGTACCCTGTTACATCCCTGGAAATCCCAGGTCAATAAAAGTTCTGCATAATACGTCTCTTGGTATGCTTTATCCCCATATGACCTGCAAAGGGAATGTCATGGGCTATGGCTAGAAGTGCCAGATGGTAGGTTCTGGGCACTACCAACTGCTGCATTCTCTCACCCTCTAGCTCTCCTTCAGGGGTCCACTCTCTATACAGTAACTCTTTGTCCCAGTATACAGATTCCTCCTTCACTTGAGTATAATGTGCATTCCTAGCTACCTCCCTCAAGCCTTGTAAAGTAGGGTCTGAAAGCTGAGCCTGTGTCACCTCTCTCTTTGTAACCCTTCCCAACTCCCCATCCACAGAAAATCTGGTATCCTCTATCCACCTGGGTACTACTACTCATTTCTGCCCTTGCAATCACTCTGTCCAAGGGAATATCAGTACCCATCAGCAGTTGTGGCTCACCTTCAGTCTCACTGCTACAAGGTAGCTCCCTCCCTGAAGTAGCCACCTCTCCAGTAATGGCTTCAAGTGTGCAGTCTGTCTGGGTCCCCCCAGGCTACCAGACCCACATGCCTGTCTCCAAGCCTGACTGCATGTAACTGCATGCACATAAGGTACTGTATTATCAAAATCATTCCCTATCAGGACATCTGCAGGGACATCCTCAAACACACTTACTTGCTTGCTCCCTTTTCCACCCTCCTAGCCAAGGTGAACCCTAGGCAAAGATATTTGCAATGGGGTCCCTCTTAAAGCTATGACTGGAATATACTACCCAAGCAAGTAGTGCTCCTCTTTAACCATTGCAGGCTTCACAATAGTTAGGTCAGAGGCTGTGTCTATCTTAGCAGTGGCCTGTTTCCCATCTACTAAGATTGGATATAACCTCTTATGGTAGTTTGGTACCCTTGTTGTCTCCAGACAACTTACTACTGGCATTCTGCCATTCCCACTTACTGGTTCCCCTACCTTCTGTTCTCCACATTGCCTGCATGGACATGTATATGCTACATGGCCCCACTGGTTACATTTAAAGAATTTAACCCTTGATCCTGGCCATGTACCTGAACTAGTCGCTTCCTCTGTTACTGGTGGACTCTGTTGGGCTGGTTTAGGCTGATCCCCATGGATTCATTTATACCCATGTGCAGCACTGGGTATCCTTTTCCTGTGCTGTGATGCCTTGCTTGATAGGTATAGGTCTCCCTTTTTCCCTGACTCATCTGCTGTGTTGTGTTCTCTATCTGCAACCAGATTCTCATGTCCTCAGGGAAAGCGCTTGTGGCTTGTTCCCTCACCAAAAGGTCTGCCAGCACTTCAGAAGTAGTGACCTGACACCCACACACCCACCTATGAAAATAAGTGCTGAACTCAGCAACATAATCACACACACTTTCATCTGCCTTGTGCCTATGCTCACAAAACATTCTTTCTAAAAGATTCAGGTGTTAACTTAAAACACTCTAATAAACAATTTTTAACTGTATTATAATTTAAGCAATCAGTATCAGATAATTCATTAACAGCAGTTACAGCTTTACCATGGAGTAAGGAGGTCAGGAACCATACCCAGAGCCCTAAGTCAACATTATACTGTTTACATACCCTTTCAAACATATGAATAAAACTATCAAAATAATCACCCTCTGTAAATTGTGGAAGAATCTACTGACTTTTTTTGCTTCTGGGGTTCGCTGACTCACTTCCCAGTTACCTCCATGACCCTGGCATAGCATTAGCATCTCCTTTTCATGTTGCCTCTGCCTCTCATTTTCTTCATATTCCAGAAGTCTCAGTCTCTGCTGATTCTAATTCCATTTGTTTCTCCTGCCGCAGTATCTCTGCTGATTCTAGTTCCAAATGTTTGGCCTCCAGTTCAAGTCTCTTTTACTACAGATGGATTTTTAAGTCCTCTGAGGCAAAGATGAACTGTCCATTTTCTGAGAGTTGTACATCCTCAAGGCCAGTCTGGTTGTCCTCTTGGTTCCTGGTCTGTAATGCAGCTGTGGTTAAGGCTGCAATAATTTCTCCTTTACATAGGTTGGCCTGCCCTAGTCTTTTGGCTTTGCATATCTCAGCCAACTGGTTCCTCGTCAGCTTGCCATAATCCTCTGCTGACATCCTTGCCTGCTCTCCCTGACTAAGTTAAAAAATAAATAAAACTATTGTGATATGAAACTCTGAATGTCTACCATGTGGCTGGTTGGGAGCACAAACACCTTCTTTAGTGACCACTGTTTGCAGGTTACAGGAGTTCAATATCCATACCACTGAATCCCAGTATATGATGTGGTAATCCCACCACTTTCAGCAATAGGTGTTACTGCAACTGCTTGAATAAAACAACGAAATACACACCAGGATCTTTATTAAATAAAGCTTTCGGGTCTACACCCTTCATTAGTATAACTTAACATATAAAAAATCACCATTTAAATAGAACATAAAGTCACATGCTTCAACCCAACCCACCTAACAATAAAAATTTAAAGCTACAATGAATCAATAAATATATGCAAAGTAGCACATAAAAAAATCACATCTATAAAACATATACATTTTTATAAATAAACAATTTTATACTGTTTCATATGAAATCACATGCACCATACTTAAAAATTAATAATTAATAATTAAAACTTAAACTTATAAAACTTCTCTCTGTCTTTTAGCCAGAACGGGCTTTAGACTAACTGAATTATTTAGGCCTGGGGCTACATCAGCTTGAAGTCTAATAATCCATTCTAGTTCTTTCAATTCCAATAAATTATTAATGTCACCCTTCCTCAGACCTACCTCTACCTTACAAAGAACCCTAAATCTAAAAGTATGTCCCACACCTTCATCCAATATATGCTTACTTAAGGCATGCCTCTACCTTACAAAGAACCCTAAATCTAAAAGTATGTCCCACACCTTCATCCAATATATGCTTACTTAAGGCATGCCTTACATACGCAAACATGCACCACACACACACCTGGGAAAGGCTGACACAGGTGGTTTACTAGCTATGCCCCCTTCTACCCAGTTTTCCACTACCACCAGTCACTCGTTATCAGCTACTTTAAGGCCATTAAGCACAGCTAGCTGGAATTTTGTAAATAATTATATGTCATTGGTGAATATCAAAATGATTTATGCAAGATGTCTGTATTACAAATGTTTTAGAACTGTGCAGGTTAATTTGTTACTGGACAATTCTACCAAACTGAAATCTAAACCAATGCACAGAAGGTTAAATACAGATTATATGGAAGCAAAACAGTAACTATGTAAAAGTAACTGGAGTGAGATGTTCAGTGGAAAAACTGCAGATGGAATGTGGAAAGATTTGAAAAGAGAAATTGAGTGCAAAAAATAAAAAAAATGTTTAACATCAGGGGATATATTTTCATAAGAATGCAATATCTGATTAAGGTGAGAGATAAACAATATAAGAAATGGAAGAGAGGTTGAGCTACAACTTAGAAAACTGAAATAAGCTAGGCAAACAGATTAAGCATGGTATGAGACAAGATCAAGAAAATTTTGAAGAAAATTTATATAAAGATATTCCCCCAGATTTACTAATCCTCCGTGTAAGACTTAATAAGTCTTACTCGGAGGCTGCAGTTGAACGGATTGACGTCAGCGTGCCATGAATATTCATGAGGGCACGCTGACTCATCCGTAACTCTTACACGGACTGAGTAGGAAAGCAGGGGGCATGTCCGACTGCCGAACAGTCAAGTCCATGCCCCTGCAAGGTTTTAAAAAGAATTGTGTCAACAGACAAGAGCGAATTCGCTCAAATGTACTTGCACCCAACATCACACTCCCTGACACTGTAAACCCCCATCACAGTTATAAAACGTAACAAATAAATTTTATTTTTTTAAATCCACGATATAACTGCCCGTATTTGTGCTTGTTTGTGTGGGTATGCCCATTGCTTAACCACAGTTAGCAATTGTGACATTGAAGAGCATATAAGAACTACTTATGCAAATTAATCCAAATAGCAATAGCGTAATGGTAGAGCGTATGCACAAAGAGGAGACGTTCGATTCCCACCACTCCCCTTCATATTTATGTTTTAAATCAGTATTTGAAATAATACCAGACATATATGATTAAAATATTATTAAAAGTAGTGAAATGGCTAATGTATCAGTGAACAAAATATATATTTTTAAAGGATCCAGATATATATAATAGCCTGCTCTTAAGCAGCGCTTTACCCAGCTAAACAGAGGTGCCCATAGTTTAATAGCGCTTTACCCAGCTAAACAGAGTTTCCCATAGTTTAATAGCACTTTACCCAGCCCAATGTGTTTGCACGGACGTGCGCACTGCGCCAACCAGGGCACTGTAGGGCACCAGGGAGCAACGTAGAGCTAAGTTGCTTAAAAGCAGCCACACCCCCTAGCCTGTCTAGACAGTAATAAAATAAAATAATGACAAGGTTTGAACCCAGAACCCTGTACATCATAATCAAAGTACAGAACCACTAAGCCATGACAACATAGGGGAAGCAGCCACTATTAACATTCATATACTTACGAATGGTAGTTTAACCATTACTAAGCAGGTCTGCAGTCAGCCGAGAATTTTACAAAATGGCCAATCACTAAAAAGTGCGGGAAATGCGGCATATTTAAGCCCCATAGGTGGGAATACTCACCATAACTGATTGTAGCACACATTTGCAGTCAGAATGGCAGGTGTAGGAGAGGGTTCATGCTTCCGAGCGCAACGTTGAGGCATCGAGGAGTCCAAATACATGGTTTGGCTCCTTGTCCACCGTCACAAGTCAGGACTCCTGCAGGGACAGTTCCAAGGGACGGAGTACAAGGCAGAGGCTTGGAACCAGTTAGCTCGTGACCTCACCAGTGCCACAAGCATTCCCTGGACTGGTGAGCAGGTCCATCACCACCATGCAGACCTGAAGAGATGAAAGCAGGACCGCCTGAACCAGTGGATACAGGAGGCCCGTGGGATGCAGGATGCCCCACAACTGAGTATGTAGCCATGGAATGCAGTATGTAAGAATTGATAATGGAGTATGTATAACGGATAGGTATGTTTCAATATCCCTTCATTTACTTTACAGCTGCAGGTGACCGTGTTACGAATCAGCAAGCCTATGCTGATAGGCTGCTAAGGTTGCACCACCAGGCAGGTTAGTGATTATTTTGCATGTATTGTTATATAAAATATGTTCTGAGAGCATGAAAGAATGTGTTGTAGTCCAATAAAACAGCCATAGAATTGCCTGAATAAGTCCTCTGCATGTACTGCCAGATAAAAATGTCAGAGAGGCAGAAAAAGAGTGTGGTAACCCATTAAGAAAGGTAACATATGTCTGGAATAATATCTCTGCAGGCACTTTCAAATAACATAAGTGAGTGAGCCTGAAAAAAGATTGTTCTAACCTATTAATAAAGGTATTATATGTCTTGAACATGTCTGCCATAAACACTGTTAAAACAAATAAAGGAGTGAGCCTGTGGAAAAGTGTGCAATGTCATTAATAAAGGTCTAAAACCCAGAGTGTGTCTGTGTCACAGAGTCTGAAATGTTGTAGTACCCTTGCATTATACAAACAGTACTGTTTGAAAATGTGCTGGCAACCCAGAGTTATGCAGCCCCATATAAAGTGGGTGATGGAAGTGCTAGTAGCTGTGAAACATATATACAGTCCACAATAGTCAGTTACTGGCTGGCATGAATAAGTAAACCTGGCACACATGTAGCATGTAATTATTCACCAGAAATGTGAGTGTGTGTTAAGAAATGCAGGGTTCTGTACAAATCAAAGTGAAAATGTCATGTGAAAACATCCCAGATATGTAGATAAAGAAATATAAATGCAAACAAGAAATATGTAGCAGTAACACCTGAATCCTGGACAGTTAGTATGTCAGATATGGGTCAGGCATATATTGAGCTAGCCAAACCCATGACACAACCTAATGTATGGTGGCAAGTGTAATAATACAGGTAGGAGATATACAACTGCAGTCACTGGGAATGTAGTGTAGACTAAAAGGTCATTATAAGATGTTAACTGAGGTTTTTTCTACACCCTACCATATGTGCATAAACCATGCAATTCCACACCTCAGTGGGTATGTGTAACCTTAAATATTTGTTGGGACATATGTCCTATTGTTTTATAAATATTTGCATTGATGTTGATGCATGTGCCCTGCTCAAACACCACGTTCATGGTGGCCTGTTGCTACCAAACATCCCTGCATGCTGCTGGAATATCCACTGTCATTCAATATATGCATGTGTTATGCCTGCTGTTCAACTGTTGGAACCTTGGTGTGCTGGGTTAATGGGAATATTACTGCATGCTGTTACAACTAATCTGGAATGCTGTTGTTTATGTTGTAATTAAACACACCTAATCACAGAACATATGGGAAGGCTGGTCCCAGCAGACCAACTTGTCCCTCCTCAGTTGGTGAGTGCACCTGGCACCAGCAGCTCCGGTGCCCAGCCCGGGTTCCCCTCCTCCATTGGTCCTGTGCCACCTTCGGGTGGAAGCGCTGCAGGGGATGGGGCTTGTCCCCCTCGTACAAGCATGGGCGGATAAGGGCCACCCGTCACCCTTTGAAGGGTCCAGGCTGTGGTGCGTAGGGAGATCCAGCGTTCAGTCACTGATCCCCTACGCCAGCTTGAGTTGAGAGTGGCGCATCTCTCGGGTGAGCCTGCCCGTCCTACTCAGCCCCCAGCACAGCCACCCTCGGGGCTGTGAAGGTGCAGTGTTGACTGCCCATGGGTGGGGATCTCAGTTCCACTGTTACCATCTGTGAGCTCATGGGCTTACGATTTCCAAACATCCTTCCCCGTCAATTGTGTTCAACCACCCAATGTGTCAAACTCCGCCCATGTATGCATCTTGTTTGTCTTGTCTGTTTACCTCCCTAACCTACCTCCCCAAATATACCTACTTCCTCTACCTCACATTCCACTCTCACCTGAAAAAAAAATAAAAAAAGGGCAATCTGTTCCCACAAAAAAAAATCACGCCCCATACATAGCTGCCCAATTCGCACACATGTCCACTGGACATGTAAACTGATAATTCTAATTGGCAGTACAACATATTTTGTTGTCCTCACCCCTCTCTCAGGGGTGGAAGGTTTCAAATTTCACACCAAATTTCATACATATGCACAGCTGTTGCTGGTAAAGAAATGGGCAGCTATGGACCTTCCCTACACCCATCCTGCAAATCCCGAGCTGGTTTCCCTACTGTCTTTCCCTCTTTGTGTCCCCTTTTTCACCACTTTCCTATCTCCCCATTTTCTTTTCTTTAAAAGAAATTAGCACGGCGTTAGCGGGAGTAAGCAATTTTAAGCAGTAGTTAGCGGGGATGCGCAAGTGTGAGCTTGTGTGCACTTAGCTAAGCATTGCTAAGCGTTGCACAAACCCGCGCAAACCCGCTTACAACCGCTTAAAAGTGCCTTAGTCACTCTGTATGACAAGGCCCTAGTGCTGCTCAGCAGCAAAATAAAGTACCCGTGTCAGTCTCGAACCCCAGACCTTGGACACACCAGTCTGCATGAAGTACCACTACACCACAGCAGATATACAATAACTCAGTGCTGAAAGCAATATATCATGCATTACCATGAGTGAATGTAAAGGGAAAATAGGAATGGCATAACACAAATCTTGTTCTGTGGGCCTTAACCAGCAGGTGTTGTGGAATTGAATGACATGACTGTGAAAAGAGAATCAGCCATGCTAGTAGGGAATAAGGTTACAGTAGCAGCTTACAAACCCCACACATCAGAGCAGGATAAACACTGGCATATTTGCATAGGTCACAGGCCAGACCTCCCAACAGTGACTGATCTACAGTGATGACCCTGATTTGTAAACAAATGTTAGTTGTGCCCCTCTGA
>NC_056727.1:1179120924-1179156171 GCF_019279795.1 Protopterus annectens
TATATTATACCTGAGGGGTATGGGGCCTAGCATGGGGCTGTGCAACACTCTTCAACACATAACACAGTCATGTTAGGCAATGCTCCCTATTGGGCACCTCACACACCCTTGTGCAACATGGCTGTGTAATTGTGAACTTAGCCACGGCACTTCGGTTCAGGTACAGCATACTAGGTGGTGGTCTAGCACACTTTAGTGGCCTTGAGTGACCACATGATGTATGATGATGATGGCTAATGGTACTACACCCCATACAGTTACAATGGCCATGTCCAGGATTGATATTCCATCACGTACACATGCACCACTCATCCCGTGTGTGTACATAGCATGCATGTGCTACACCTGTTGTTCACAATTATCTGCTACAGACACAGACACTGCAATCAGACATGGAAATCCATGTGACACACAGATAACACATGCAGCCATGGTATGTATACCTGTGAGTGATGGTGCACAGAACATTGCAGAGCTTATAATACTTGCACAGAAATGTCATGTCCTTGTACACATTGTGTTCCAAGGTGTAGGCAATCACTGAACATGTACACACATGCACCACAGCCATGTACACTGTCATTAACTATGGCTGTCTACACTCACACTGCATGGACTTGATCAACACTTATTCTGCATGCTGACATGTGTGACACTACTGTTTGCCTTGTGATACTGTCACCCACCTTCAACCACTATTGAGTATGTTTTGGATTGCTGTTGTGTGTGTGTATCTGCTGTAGTGAGGAGTGTGCATGTGTGCATGTGTGCATGTGTGCATGTGTTCATGTGTGCATGTGTGCATGTGTTCATGTGTGCATGTGTGCATGTGTGCATGTGTGCATGTGTGCATGTGTTCATGTGTGCATGTGTGCATGTGTGCATGTGTGCATGTGTTCATGTGTTCATGTGTTCATTGTGTGCATGGGTGCATGTGCAGACCGTAAAGTGTGTTTCCTGTCTTCCTCTCACAGATGCTGAGTTAGGGGTTGGCGAAACCAGCAGGCGACCTGAAGCCAATACCACGGATAGTGGTGATGATGACACATGTATTGTGGCACAGGGAGATTTGACAGGGTCTGTCATTGGTCCACCAATCGACAGTACACAGCGTTTAACCCCATCTATGTGCACACTCATATTGCCATTACATCCCTCACCACCAATGGCCATAGGCGAGGGACAGCATACAGTTGGCATTGACCAGGAGAGTGTGGTACCCATGGCACTTGCATCCCCTCACAGCAACCATAGCCATAGACCTGGAATGGTACCACATTGGCGGAGGTCCAGGGGTTCTCGGGGGAGGACCACTGGTTGTATTGCCCCTGGCAGGTGTGCCTTCACAGGTCTTACGATGACCACTATATTCCAGGCTGTAATGCAGGCTCAGGCACGTATGGAATGGTACACCAGGCAGGGACTTAGGGTGGAGAGGGCACATTACACCACTATCAATGACAGCATCCGTGACCTTGCCAGTGCCATCCGGACTTACACCGAGGTCATTGATAGACATTGGGGGGAGACAATAGATGCCCTCCACAACATGTCTTCCTTGAGGCAGGACCGTGCGGGACGGTTGCGACGTCGACGCGGATGCATGCCAGCAACAGCTGGCAGTGGTCCCGGATGGCCCACAGTTCACAGCCACTCCCGTATTGGCAGTACCAGCCCCAGCAATGCTGGTGCTGGCCTGTCCATTGACCGTCCCTGTAGACCATGTGCACGTGGCTCTGGCCAGTCCCAGCAGGGACATGGGTCCAGTCGTCATGCCTCTGCCTCTGATGACAGTACCCAGTCAGGGTTGGTACCCAATACTGTCAGTAGCACCCCTGCCAGGCACAGGTACTGTGTCCATGGCCAGAGACAGTGATCTGTACAGCCTAGCAGGTACAGTCTGTAGCTGTCCCACAAACCACTGTATATGGCAGCCACATGGTGGAGCTGTGTGCATGCAGACACACACACATTAAGCAAACAACTAGGGCTCACACATACACACACATTACATCAACATTGGCCCATGCTGTACTGTTGTCCCTCTCACACACACACACACACACACACACACACACACACACACACACACACACACACACACACACACACACACACAGACATGTCGATTGGATGGGTCAATGTCAGGCTCTGGCAAACAACAAAACGCCCTGTGCATATGATGATACCTGTGCCGCCTCCTGTCATCTGCATTATTGACGGAGGGATAGGCTAACATGGTGCCGATGCACAGGGTGCCACTGTAGCAGTGTAGCAATAATAGCAAGTTGTCAACAAGGAAGTGTAACTACATCCTTGTAGGTATATCTGAGCAGACATTATGCATCAAAGCTCTGATTGTCAATGTAGCATTGTTTACACCACTGTTAGGTCTGAGTATGTATTATCCACCCATGTGCCACTTGGCTGATGTGTGATGTGTTGCCAGCATGTGTTAGTGAGTGGACAGTACGTGTGCGATGTTTGCAGTACAGATTAGCAAGTGTATATCTGTGAACATGGTGGGTGCGCACTGTCTGGATGTACATGCATAGTGGACACATGGGACATGTGGCATACCCTGTTGTACACATTGTTAACATCTCATAGCATCTTTCAATGGCCAGTATGCATTCTACTACAGTTATGTACTAACATGGGTAGACGTGTGTATGACATGGGTTGACACTATGCTGTGGGTGATACCGTTAATATCTGTCAATGATTTGCAGTCTGGTAGTATACACAACCTCAACAGCATGACTATAAGCAATCATTGGATGATGTCCTGAAAAATGACACATAGTAATAGAGAACCCAGTATCAATTGGATCCTTCTGGTGCTACACTATAACACTAACCAGTGGTAATGACCGCCACCCATTACTGTGGTCACATCTGTGTGTCATATAGCCCCCTTAGGTACATGCAGACACACTAGGGATGTGTCCATCCAAATCTGGGAATGCATGGATTGGCCTACAATGCATTCCCTGGATGGGACGCATATCCTACACAAGGGTATCATACAGACAGATACCTGTTGTCTGATACATGCTGTATAGCAGTAAGCCGACTATGGCATAGTCATCCTCGTACTATACATACTAACCTGTCAGTACCACACTGGTGGTAGCCCTCAACATGTATGTTGGGTACCATTGTGTACATACAGACCCATGTTATGTCATGTGTCCCTTGATATCCACATATCCATAGGTATTGTGGAGTCCCAAGGTGTATCACATAAGACATTAGAGGCCTGAATGTATATCCACAAGGTAGTTGTACACCTATAAAGACTGTCCATTCTTGGCAGACTTTGTTGTGTATGACCATGTCTGACATATACCCCAGGCATATACCCTCACTCACACTACTCTTAAGTAAATGTCATGGGTGTGTGTGCCACAGATGACTTTGGCCACAGAACACAACAGTGGACGGTTGTGTCACATACATACATATGCGACCTACGATCTGAGAAGCAGCGGCACAACCTGTCAATGGAAACAAATGTAGTCATGTAGTATGCAGGCTTCACACCTATGTACTGATTGAGGGGACATGTACACATATATATTTGCCACTCAGATACCTGATGTGTGCAATGCACCTACTGTTGTCGTCATACTATGTCATACCATGGTAAAAGCAAAACCAACCCCACATTGATCAACAGTGTAACACACAGTCAGCATTTGCAGGATTCAAACCCCTACCTAACTATGTTATGATACTGGAGACAGCCGCATTAACACAGTGTGCTATTTGCTTTACTGGATGGTTTCCCTTCTTCTGCTGTATTTATAGGATGGTGACATCATCAGACTGGACATGGTGATGTGCGTACACTTTGTTTTATGCCATTCCAGGAATGGTCCATGTGGGTCAGCAGGTGTCAACAGCTTGAACAAGACCTCAGAATCCTTACCTTGTGTGATCTATCTGTGGACACATTGACATTCCGTCATATGTCAACACATATTTATGCACAGCTTGTTGGTTTTGTGGATACTGCATGTGTCTGGGATGTTGATAAAGGGCTATTCAAAGTCTATGTGACACATGTGTAGATGTGTTCATTGATGTATGTCCTGGGTGGCTGCCTTGCAAACAGTCTAGCATGTTTGGGAACCATGATCCGCACATGAACATACCACAGTTGGTAGGGTTGTGTGTATGTCAGCTTCCAATAGCTCTGTTTATGACTGCAGCCATGATGGACTCCATGACCTTACAGATCAGACCTCATAGGCATACTGGACTTGACTTCCCATGGTGTGTTGTGCACCAACACTTGTGGGGAGTGCCATATGTAGCTGTGACACATTCAACGGTTCCACATCCTGTGTAGGGGGTGAGGCTCAGCTGACTGTTCAGGTGCATGATCTGTTTGTTCTGTAGTTTGTGCATGACACATATTGGGAATCAATGTATTCCACCTGCTGCCATGCTTTTGGCAGTGGGGGTAGCTGCTCATCCATTCTACATGTGATATCTCCTGGTATGTTGATGTGGACTATTGTCAGTGGGGGGTGGGTATGTACATATGGGCCTGTCTGTCATGATGTCGGCATTGTCACTCAGGTACAGTTGGCCCTGACTAAGGACATATATGGGTGTACATTGATATTTATGACATAGCTGAAGGAGGTGTCATGATTCAGTCTGGACTCCTTCTCAGCTACTCTTTACAAAACACCAACAAACATGAGCACTAATCCCTGTTATACTCTTTTACATGCATAACACCCTACTGATCCTTTGTGATCAGGCTACAGAGTATGTCATGATAATATCCTGGCATGTCCAGGGGTCGGTTTTGTGTGTACTCTTCAGTCCAGCTGGTGGATATTGTGATATTGACACAATGTCACATCTGCCTCATGTACACAGACAACTCTCTCCTCCTCCCAACAAACTCAGATATATGTGTGAGATGCACCTATATAGGCATACAGGGAGCTGAACTCTCTCGACCCATGACTGGCACAGTCTATCAGGTGGTGAAGGTAACCAGACACACCACATATAAGTCTCACATATCCTCTAGCAACAGCACTCAAACCACATTAGCACACATAGACATACTGGGATGCTGTAAATGTACTCTACCTAAGCAGCAGAGACCTCCAAAGCAGACACACACACGCACCTGCTACCCCACTACAATACCCACATATCACAATGTTCACAATGTCAGTGTGCCGCACAGTCACTGCCCTTCGGGCTAAACAACACACCTAATACACTTGTAATAGATGACACTTATTGTCAGACACACTGATGTACTACTCACCAGCCCTAACAAGGGAATAGTCACTTTGGGCTGTCTGTTGGGTGCCAGGATCTGCCGCATAACACAGGCAGTCAGGTCACTCCAAAGCAAGTACAAGATTGGCACCATCATTGTCCATGCTGGTGTGTATAACCTCAGACGTTACTACCTGGACCACATGACATGATACATGGAGGAACACTCTGATCATGTACCCCAGGCCAGTATGACCCTGACCTTGTCTAGCATCTTACACCCACCAATTATGATGTCACAGTATACAGACACACATATCACATTTAACAGTTGCCTAACACATGTGTTTCATTCATAGGGGATACAGTGTCTATCACCGTATGGTGACATGCTCAACATGCCATGTAGCTTCACTATGGACAGCTTGCACCTGTCACCCTTGGACTTTGGAATGCTGGCTAAGGCTCTTGCTACCACCATAGTGCCTTTTCTAAGCAGGGCTCAGAAGACAAACCCACCTCCATAGACATTACAGGTTAAATGAAACTAAGGGTAATGCTGCTCAACAACAGTTGTGTTAACCTCATATTGTGGCCACTCAGGACTCTCCTCAGTATGGAGGATAGCAATATCTGTGCACTGACAGACACCTGGTTCAGGCTCGCTTATGTACACCAGCACTACCAGGTTATGTTTCATACCATGCTGTCTGACAACAAGACTTGGAACAGACAACACAACTAGGGGGAGTATCCATATACATCACAGATACACACACCTCTAGGTTAGTAGCACTGCACAAAGCATCACAGACCATACATATACAACTACCATTGTGCAATACTGCCTTTCAGTTTGTTACCTGCTACAGAACACACTCCCAAACCCAGGAACCACACTCGGCTTTCATGGGAACTATGGAAAATATGACGGTCTCCACAAACACCATTATATTGTGTGACTTCATATACACAAATACTGACTGGGGATACTACTCAAGCCCCAACACCCTCACCCAACAGTCACTACAATCTGTGGACTCATATGCTATGGCACAACCAGTCAGCACAGCCACAAGGGGGAATACATATTGGACCTGATCATCACCAACATGGGGACTCTATGTTCCACACCAGCAATATACCCCTCATTGGTAAGGTCAGAACATGCATGTATATCACAGGACATACATATACCCTCCACACACCAATCCTGGGTAATCTTGGTGAACTTCTCATGAGCCAACATCTCACTTCACAGAAGCAAGGTGGTATCCTTCAGAGATCCTGGGACAGTGACATATACGGCTCACACTGCTGCATCCTTTACATACACATTCTATGGACACCTAGTGGACTGCATGGATTGTGCTATCCCAAATAACAACAGGACCCACTACTACATTGGCAGGGGACCTGTCTGGTAGACCCCAGCCATTAATAAGCTGTACAATGTCAGGAGGAAGCTACTACATGATAGAGCACAATCCCAGACTGGGAAGGCATCTGTGATCTGTACTAGCAGAAAGCTACAATCACTCATGGACTTTTCTAAGGGCCGATTCTACCAGACAATTGCAACAGACACGTAGGACTATCACACAGCCTTCTTCAGTTATGTTAGGAACCTGGGTGGACACTCACTGATATGCTGTGAGTTACTGCATACTGACTAAACCTCCGTGAACCCACTGGCATTGCCTACATCCTGGCAAACAGGTTCAGTGCAGATGTCTCCCACCCACCCCCGCTAAGGAGCAACTATCCATCCCAACAGAGTATAACCTCCCTGACATCACACAGTAACAGGTGAGTGCTGCCCTCCCCACAGCGTACATCACAGTATCAATGTGACCAGATGGTGTCCCAGCCTGCATCCTACACGAGCATCATGACAAACGCAACCCACACATTACATCCCTATTCAATATCGGAGTTACCACAGGATATGTACCCAAGGAATGGCGTACTGCAACAGAGGTCCCGCTCCACAGAGTTGGTGCCACAAAGGACCACAGAAAATATTGCCCTATAAGCCTATGTAGCCTGTTCTGCAAAGCTATGGAGCATATTGTCATAGGACTCATACACATAGACATCAGGAACCTACAGACACTGTGTCCTACACATTTCAGTATTGTTGTGGGCAGATCTTGCCTCTTGAACCTGTTTGTATTCTTTAAATGGCTAACAGGTCCATCGACATAGGGATGGCTGTACACACAGCCTACCTGAACCTTGAAAAACCCTTCAACACAATAACCCACTGGGCCATTATGCATAGGCTCACCAGCGTCAATATGGACACATATCTCACACAATGGATTGATACCTAGATCAGAGATAGCACCCACATGGTCAGAATTGCAGGTGCCATGTCTGACTATACACCAGTTACACATGGCATCCCACACGGCTTGGTCCTGGGACCTCTCTTGTTCAGTATATATTTGTCTTACATACAGGCTACCACAGGGGGAATATGGCTGAACATGTTTGCACTTGACTGCAAACTGGGTGCCATGATTAACTCTCCAGCTGCCACATGCATACTCAATCAGGGTCTCACAGAGATGGATGACTGGTGCCTGAGCCATGGCCTACAGCTAAATGCCATTAGTTGCATAGTCATCCCCTTTGGGAGTAACAACATGCCCACACATTATCACATAGGTAGTACTCCATTACATATGGTAGGAGTTGTTAGGGGTTTGGGGACATGACTTGTTCGTACTGTCGCCTTTAACATTCACATTGCCAAAGTGGTTGGACACACCTTCTATGTGGGCCACCTTATCCCATTTGGTTTCACATCTAGATCGAGTGAGGTCATTGTGCCCCTATACTCATCACATCCATGCTTGGTTACAATGCCACATTTGGGGTGTACCTTACCTGACACGTGCAGCAACTGTACTGGCCATGGAAAGTCCTCACCAAGCAGATCTAGGAACTCACACAGATGCCCTGCATAGTTCAGATGCAGTAACTCCAGCTCTACTCAGTCGCTTACCAGCTACTCAGATATGATGTGTGCCTGTTGTTTACAGATATACCCAACCCAGAATTACTGGACATGCTCCACCTCAGGATATACAACTCCCTTGGAGCTACACACTCCAGGGATGTATACCTCAGCACAAATGTTAATAGGACATTGTGGAGGGACAGATTCTTATTCCAGAGGCTCCACTCACTACAGAATGTAATCCCAGTTTCACATAGGCAGGGCCACCCACTGACCATCTATTGGAGACATCTTGATGACTGTATGGGTGATTGTATATTTACCCCTGGGATATCTTCTGTGTCCCTGCTAGACAGAGGCACACTAGCCTAAACGTACATGGGCTATCTTGTGTGACCTACTATTCACACACACAGTGTAGTAATCTGACAGGATTGCGAATGCCAAACACACTCTGGCTAGGCTTGTACATGTCCTAGGGCAGATATCCTACTATCGACCTCTGAACCTATGCTAATGTTCAAGATGCACAATGTTTATTGCTGATACTGTTTGCAGGTCTTTATCATCTTTGCTTTACCAGTTTCCATGAACAACTTCGGTATCTGCAGAACATATTTGATTATGACAGAGTTACACTATATTATAGATGTGTGTGTTGTCATATAACTGTGTGCACAGGGCAGATTGCTGTATAGTGACAGGTTCCTGGGTTAAAACATGCAACTGCCAGATATGCGTGGCCCACTGCTGTACTCAGGCATGGCCTAAGTGTGTGAGCATGCCCAGTTCTGCCATTCCATGTTTTATTGCCTGACATTTGTCTCATTTATTCAAGTGTGTGAGCATGCCCAGTGTGACCCTTCAGTATGTTGCTATCTGAGGTCCACTACATTTGTTGATGTGTGCGAAGATGACCAATATTAACATTTATACTGTGTGTGTTGGAAGTCAGGTTCTGTTCTCACTGCAGGACTCACCTTTGTGTCATAACCCAACAAGGATTATGCTGTGCCTGCAGGGTTTCCATGGAATACTTTGCATAGACTTATCAACATTCCGTCATACGGGTGGACCACTGCAATACTGTCATGGTTTAGTGGTTCAGTACTTTGGCTGTAGTGCACAGTGTCCTGGGTTCGAGGCCCATCACTGCTTTATATTTTCATACTGAGCAGACCAGACAGATTAAGGGCCTGTTAAGCAAATATGAGCATGTTGGCATTTGTTCAGCTATGCCCTACTTAGACCAGGCTTGTCTGACATTGCTCAATATTCACCAACATTGCTGGACGTTGCCCGATATTACTGAACATTGACCACAGTTGTGCTAGTTGGTGTGTGGGATTTTGTTTGCATATACTACATGGTGGTAATTGCTGTTTAGCCCTGCTTTATATTGCTTAACACATGGCATTCATGCCTTAGGTGGTGCTGCAGGGCTGCCTATGTTGGATGCACATACTACACTCCCTGCACATGTTTGGAAGCAGGTAGTGTCAACTTAGGCATCCCTTTTACTTTATGTGCGAGTCGGAGAGAGGTATCATTTCCAGAGTTCCTACTGAGCCAGTGTATGTGCCATGTGTTGCCTCTTTGCCAAGGCCAAAGCATACTGGGCACGCCTCCTTCTGCCTACTGGGGCAGGCTCAGGTTGTTCCTCCTCCGAGTCACGCTCTGCCTGTGATGGCCTTGGCAATGGTGGGGGGCTGTTTGGCCCAGGCCTATGCTGGTCCTGCTGCAGCTGTTTTCGCAGGATCATATTATGTAGCATAGCACATACCATGACAAGTTGGGTACATGTAGTTGGTGAGTACTGCAAGGCTCCACCAGATGTTTCCAGGCACCGGAACCATGACTTGAGCAGCCCAGATACATGCTCTATTACATTACGTGTTTGTGCGTGTGCCTCATTATGGCATTCCTGTTCAGGTGTGTGTGCATTTCTGATGGGTGTCATCAGCCACGGCTCCAGTGCAGAGCCAGGTGACCATGTGGGATGTCCCCATTGGCAAATGTCTGGTACAGCTGTGTCAGATGCCAGATATAGGAATCATGGTAGCTTCTAGGGCAGCCTGCACACACATTCAGTATTATGCCCTGGGCATCACACACGACCTGGCAGTTGATGGAGGGGAAGCCCTTGCGGTTGAAGTAGACCCTACCCCGCTCGCTGGCTGGTGCTTTGATGCATATGTGTGTGTAGTCTATTGCATTCACTACCTCAGTGTATTCCACTATTTGCTGGAAGAGACGCATATTGCTGGCCAATACCTCACGGGAATTGGGGAAATATACATGATCACCGACATGTGCTGACATGGCATCCAGAAACTGGTGTAGTACCCTGGATGCTGATGCCTGTGATATCCCCATCATATCACCAGTTGGTCTCTGGAAAGTACCTGTTGCTAGTATTCTTAGGCCAACACATACCTTGGTTTCCACTGGGATGGGTTCCCCTCTGTTGGTTCTGTGTGTGAGGCGTGGCTTGCACAGCTCAACAATTTGCTGCAGGAGGTCTCTGTCCACTCTATAGTGCTCCACTATCTCCAGCTCATGTAGCCCCTGGTAGGTTACCCTGGGCCTGTACACTCTTCACCGTCTCCTCACTGTGGGTTGTCCTGCAGCATTTCCATTGTCACCACCCTCAGTATTTTGCATATGTCGCCTTGCAACAGCAATGGCAGCCCCTAACATTCCTTTGTCTCAGTAAAGCTTTTTCAGTTTTCACTTCTATCACCTTACTGCAGTGTCTCTTGTGAGAAACATAATGGACTGTTGTTTGCAGAGTTTTAAGTGCTAGGCTGGGCTGGGCTAGTGTGCTGCCTGTGTAATTGCCTGATTCTGATTGTCTTCACCTGCTAGCTCTGCTAGTACTCCCTGGTAGCTTCCTACTATTTGTTGTGCTTCCTTTTTCCTTTCTGTTTCCTCAGGGGAGGGGAGCGCCGTGCACACAAGTGCAAACACGCACACAGCTGCTAACACGCGCGCACACATGCTTACATGGACTAAAACTTGCTTATTCGGGTTAAAACTCGCGCACACCAGTGCAAACATGCTTACAACTCTTTAAACAGCCTTATACATGCTTACTCTGGCTTAAACGCGAGCACTCACGCTTACACATGCGCACACTGTCTTACTTGGGTTTACACGCACGCACAAGCACGCATACCCGCTCAACAAGAAACTTTGGTGTTATCTACGGCATACACCTTCCATTTCTTGGCTTTCCCTAGCCTACCTGTTGACACACCTCTTTCCATGATGTATAAATGACAGCTGACACATGCCACTCTGCTCCACTGAGCTTCACTTCTTTCATATATACCCCCCTCGTGATGTCACCTATCTTCTACTCTGTTACTCCCCATATCCTACTCCTACACTCCACTGACCTCATTTGCTATGTAAGCATGCGATTCACTATCCTAACAGTCATTTACATAGGATTGCCTATTAATGCTTGGTTACATGTCTTAGACTGAGCTTCCCCCCTTAGCAACCACTACTCAGTGGCCATGTTGTCTTCAGCCTGCCATTCCCTTGCATTGTACATTAACAATTTCTATAAATTCCACATTTGTGGGTTTTAATTTTTAGTATTCTGGGTTATAGAACGCAGCCCATTTGCGCGGTGCTGCGCTATGCTTAAACATCAGAAATCGGTGAAAAAAATATATTTTTCTTTTTATATTGCATCAGGAAACATTTCCAATGGCCGTATATTTGGCCATTGGCATGCTTCCTGCATTGGATGCAACCTTTATTTGGAGCTGTCATGGCTCCGTTTTGCTATTTGCAGAAGGGTACTCAGTTGTCATCTGAGTATATTTCTGCAAATAACACTGCTCTTATTCGGACAGGTACGGGTTTCCTGAATAGCAAATCTACCTCATTTGCATGCCTTTCGCCTGCAATTGAGGTAATTTGCAAATCCCTGCCCTGTCCGTGTAAGAGCCATTTTAGGAGCTCTCTTACACGCCCCTACAGGCTGTTCCTGGATCGCTCGTCGGACATGATGGCTGCATGGAGTCTTACTCTACTCTTAGACTCCGTGCAAGCCATTGTGAATCCGGCCCATTGAGCATAATAGGAAACCTTTTTATAGATACATAAGATGTGGAAGGAGTAAAGACACACAAATTGATAAACAGAGTAGATTCTAACATTTATTCTCAGACACAGCATTTTATAGATATATTTACAAAATCTTATGCAAAACAGTTTAACTGCACAAAAGGGGTGATAAGTTGTCCTAATGACATCCAGGTAACCCCAGATACTGGAATCAAATTAGATTATATTGAAAAAGAACTGCGCAAACTGGATCCAAACAAAGCACAGTGAGGAGACAGAATTAGTAATAATGACCTGAGAACACTTCAGCAAGAACGTATGGTACCATTATATCTATTACTGATTCCTTAAGTTTAGAGACATGCACTTGTTAAACCTGTCTTCGAGGTAAAGGGGAGTTGGACAAATCCAGAGTCATATACCCCCTTAAGCCTACTTTCATGTTGTCAAAAAATAATGGAGAAGGTAATATTGTATAAGTTATGGTCAGAACTGGATAGGCTGGGACATGAAACCATATACCAGCATGCATATGTTGAAAACAGATCTATTACCACCTGTAACACGATGTTCTATAAGAATATAATAACAGCTATGAATAAAAAATTGTGCTGTGATGTAATTTATATAGATTTAACGTTAGCATTTGACAGGGTCATACACTAATCAATAAATTAGTACAACTAGGTATTGATGTACTCTTGATAATATGGATAGCTGCACAGCTTACAAATAACAAATAAGACATGGCAAGTATCATACAGCAACTGGACAAGTGAATCCTTGGTTACAGTCAGGGTGTTCCACAGGGCTCTGTCCTAGGCCCTTACTTTTTTAGATTTTATCTTTCAGACCTAACTTTTTCATCTGAGGTGTTGACAGGTGAGACACTGGTGCATGAGCTATTGTGTGTACTGTGTTCTGCAGAGGAAGTATTATGTGTAGCATGTTTTTGTTTGTGTCTGTGTCTTGGAGGTCTCTGGTGTTTAGGTAAGTTTGTGGCAAAAACCTCTGTGTATGTAAGTATGTGTGATGTGGGTTTGGGTGGAGTAGGTGGTGAGGTGTGCGTGCTGACAACCCACTCAGTGTCAGATGTTTTCACTGGCATGTCAGAGAGCATTGATTCATGGTTTTTAATATAGTTGCATATCTCACATGTTGAGTTTGTGTGGACTAGAAGTAGAGGGTTGTCTGTGTACATGAGGCAGTTGCTACACCGCCTCAGGATGCCCATGTTGACCAGGCTGGCTGGAGAAACTGTGGGAAATTGCCCGTTCATAGTGCTAGGTGAATTTATATGGTCAGAAAGAGGAATAAGGTGGGAAAGGGGTCCACGTAGGAATAACTAGAGGGTGAGTTGTGTTAATACATCAGAGGCTAGGCTTAATGCTGCACTAATAGGTAGAGCATATCCTCAGAAAAACTCTTGAAGCTGTTATTACAATGGGGTGTTTACACAGCTTCACTAGTACTGCTTCTTTGCTGGAAATGTGCTAAAGATGAGGAACTAGATTGCTGGGATACAGCTGTATCTAAGGAAAAAATAGTCAAAATTATCTGTCCTGCTATGGCACACAATTGTGTGGCAGTCCGTGATGCTGCACAATGAGCAGACAAGCAGAAACCCACTCAAGAGTGGGGGTTAAATACCAGAAGGTTAAAACCTAAAACAACTTTAAAAAAGCTCAAAAGAACCAATAAGGTGCTTACCCCATGCCCTAGACCAGCCAACTTTTACCAGTCAGGGACCAATCACCACAGTCCTCTCACTAGAGTACAGAATAGCCCTTTCTATTCCAAAACGACCTGGAAAATGTGCTCACAACAAACAGCCACTACAAACAAACAACCAGGCCCAGAAACAGCAACCTGGATTGTATAAATTGCTCTTATTGTTTTCACTTGATGGGTGTTCACATTCTGGGCTAAGACTGAAATTGGTCCAGTGGGATCAGTACTCCACCCTTGTTAACAAATTGTATGAATAAATAAATAAATACATAAATAAAGTATTGTCTGCCTTGCTTATATGTCATTAGCCATAACCTTTTTAAAAGTATTACTGAAAACACCAGGTGTACTTGTTCAGTTGTTCTTCAGTGCTTGTTTTGTGGGAATATGTGTCCAGTACACCTACTTGTCTGACATTTACTTAAAGATTGTACATGCAGCTATTCATCAGGCACAGTTACATCAGCAGTAGTGTAAGGTTTTTTAAGGCCCACGCACAAAAAAAGGCTGTTAATTCCACTGTTTTCCACACCAAAAGAGCTATGCCTAAACAGGGCATACAGAAAAACGTGCTGTATCTGAATTACAATCCACATTCACCTGTGAGCCAAAATTCACGGATGCTGAGGATGAGGTTGTACTACAGGCTTTCTGTCTCCATGGTTGAAGCCTCTTTGCTGTCCATGTCAATAACCGGCCATACTGTGACCATGTCTGAGCTGAAACTGTCAGCAATCTCAGTGCAGAGGTTAGTGAGGGCCATGTTATGAAATGATCTGCAGCAGAGCCATCAATATAATCCATGCTGTCACTCACAAAGCAGAAGCTATAACACAAGAAAATAGGGCAATAGGGCAACAGGTCATGGGCCTTTGACTGAACCACTTCTTATAGTGAACCAGCAGTTCTTGGGCTCAGTTAAAGGCAGTTGTACCTCCACAAAGTCCCACAGTGTGGTGCTTTCATGTTAGAACACAACTAGACAGGTCCCAGGGAGTTGCAACGGCAGATGCCCCTGGTATATAGTCCTATTTCATTCTGTCAATAGTTACATCTCTTCCTTTTCTCTTAGTCACTCAAAACTTCATTAAATCTGTCTTGCATATGGCATACAAGTACATCAGGGATTCAACAGGTTCTTCTATCTGCACAAGGCATGTCTACTAGTATTACATTTTATCACTTCATAGTTGCAAAAATATCAGTTGCATGCATAGTTGTGATACTAGGTAATACTTCCACTAGATGTTTTTTCCTTTCATGTATTCACAGGGGATTCTTTATCTGGTGCTAGCAGTGTGGAACTACCCCTGTCTAATGTTATAGGATTTGTAGTCTCAAATAATGATGGCAGGGATGAGCAAGCATAGGGTGTGTTTAACAGAGAAATTGTGACCACCACATCCCCTTCAAAGACCATAGACACAGTCTCTATGCTTGAGGATAACCAGGCTACACAAACATCTGAGACAGTACAGGTTGATGAAGATATTATAGATCAGAGAAGTTTGATAGACCCCATTAGACACATATCTGAATTTGCGTTTAGAACTCATAGGCCAGGAGGTCCACACAGGGAGGGTTGGTAATGGTGTTCACCAGAGTTATGGTTACCATCCTCCCCTGAGGTTAGTATGTCAGTGACTGCAACCCAGTGTAAGTGCAGGGCCATAGTGGAAGCACAGACTACTGCCACTGTAGTCATGACAGAGATATTGTGGGATGCAGGATGTGTATGCTGATCTGTGACAGTGCATGGCTTGTATGTGTGATTCCTTTGACAGTCTGCATCATACACTGGGCCATGCAGTGCCTTCATTGGGGTGTCTGGCAGGGACAAGAGGCCATCCTCAAAGCTTGTCATCTGCTACATCTACAGATGTTAGCCATCATGGCCGTGAATGTGCGAGATCCAACTCCCAGAGTGCTAGCATTTCTAGGGCAGTGAATATTGTGAATGTGTCTACTCCCATTAGGGGCCATCCTCATGGGCATGGCTGTCTTCATATTGGTACATTTCCTATCAGACATCAGTTGAGGTAATGTAGTATACCAGCATCTAACTAGGGCCATAGGACAGGAAGTGCAATTCATAGCAGAGCCAGTTCTTGTTGGTTGGGGAAGCTGAACTACTGTCATGCATGCCCTGTGCCTGTCTAGTAGGGCAAGCTGGAATGCTGCAACAACTGCAGACATACACACATACACACTACCACAGCTCCCAGCAGATCACACACATTCACTGACACTTGACCCACTCATCATTAACCCACCCATGCAGGTTCTGGCACTTCCCATAAGAGCACATTTCTTTTTACACACATCTGCTCTTATACTCACACACTTCCTTGTGAAAGATATGAGCTCCTGTACTCATCTCCAACTGTGCAAATGATGATAATGGTTGTCTGCCCTTTGTACATTGTTATTTGGGTTGTCCATGTTTGATGCACAGCATGGCCAGCCTATGCATGGGTAAGCACAGCCTGGTGTTTTTGTGTGCATCATTTTTACTGAAGTTTATATGCTTAATTCTTGTATGTTATATTGTAATGCTATGAGCTAGACACTGCCTCTTTGCTATTTCCATGGCATACTTTGTCTACCCCCTTGTGGCTTGATTATCCTCTACTACTGGCTCCTCCTCTGACTCCATGTGTGCCACAAGCCAGCATTCCAGGGCATTCCGTCACTACCCACAAGATGTCCCTGTGGAAGACATGCTTCAAAAACTATTGGTACAGGTGACATCTATTCTATATCAGGGAGTCATAAAAACTGCCTGGGGGTCTGAACAGATATTGTAGATAATACCCTGAGCATTACAGACCACATGGCAGTTGATACCCTTTGCAGTTCACATACCTCCTTCCTACTACACCAGGTGGGGCATTTAGTTCAAGGTGGGTGCAGTATATGGTCCCTCGTACTTCTGGGAAATGGGTAGTATCCAAGAACTCTCACATGCTGTTGGTGCTCTCTCCTCTGGGGTATGTGGGAACTACAAATGCTCCCCCACAATGCAAAAGCATGGCATCCAAAAACTGATGGAGTATTCCTGAGGAAAATTCCTACAATACCGCCACTTTGTCCCAAGCAGGTCATTAAAATGTCTCCATAGCTAATATGTAGATGGCCCCACATAGTTCTATGTTACAATATTGAATGCAGAAATGGTTGAGTTGCAGAACACTGATTCTACAAAAATCAAAACTGCAGAAGACCAAAGTATGCCAGTAGCTGGTTGTCCAAGATTATGAAACAGCAGTGAGGTTTTTTTGCCCTTTGTTAGTTGTAGTCTGATCCCAAAGTCTCTATATATAATTAACAGGTTTGTGGAGTGAAGTTGGGGGGGGGGCATAAAACATGTCTGTGAAATGTTTTGGGATTTTCAATCTTCTGCAGTTTCAATTATTTTTTAAGATCAATGTTCTGCAAGTTGATGATTTCTGCATTTAGTAATGTAACATAGATCCACCACTCATACCTTTTCATCCACTGGGACATGTACTCTGTGTATCCTACAGGACAGCAGATGTGGATGACACATTTCTACAATTTGTTGCATTGTATCTCTATCAACACAGTAATAGTCCTCTATGTTTTAAACACAGTCAGATGACCCTATGCCTTCGAGGTAATGTCTCTCACCATTGGGCAAAGCAGATGCAAATAGAGCTTCCTGCACAAACAGACTTATTATAGCTGTGGTGACCTCTAATATAATTATGCAATGTTCTCTGTTCGAACATGGGCATACAGCAGAGGTCAAATATAAAGATGGTGCAGCTCCACTGTGCAGTATTTTAAGATTTTTGAATCATGTCACAATTTCATTTTGCCTTATTATCATGCACAGTACTTCATTATAGTGTCATTATCCAATAGCATGGCTAACCACATTATTTGGCTTTGTTACAGCATGTAACTTAGTTTTCTGAATTGCCAACACCACGTGCTTGCCTGGTCCTGATGCAAATTTATTTAGTGCAATGCAGCAACGTTTTCTAAATGTACCTAATTATTTTTAAGTCATGGGTTTTCATTTGAACAAATTTAAATGTTTCATCAAATAGCATCTTAAGTTCTCTGTTATCTTCTAAGTACGTCAGTTATCTGACATGATGATATAAACAGGCTTTGTATATCTGCTGTGACTGCATAGAATAACTTGTTATAAGTCTTAGCCCCAAAATGAGCAATCCTTTCTTTTATTAAACAGAGAACTTAAATAACATTTTTCCTTTCTATAATTACCCCTGCTGCTTTTCTTTTAATTTGCTGACTGGAATAACATTATGCAGTCAAGTTTCTCAGCTGTAAATATAACCGCAGTTTTATGTTGTTAACTGACTCTGACTGACCTTACACCATCCAAGACTTCACAACATTTTTTCCAGCAAGGAAAGCATGGAGAGAGTCGTCCTCTTAGATTTCTTTTGCAACAACTTAGCACCAAGTCCAACTTAGCTGTTTTTTTAATAGATGCATCTAAAATTTTCATTAAAGCCTACAACATAAGAAAAAGTAAACATTCATTAGTAGCAGATATTTAAAATCAACAAATAATCTTTATGTCCACCACCATAAAATAAAGTACAAATACATAAAATGCCATTTACACTTTGAAATATGACTATCTTCTCATAAACTCATATAGCCATTTGTGTAGTTGTGGGCCATAGCTGCTCCACTGTTGTGACATATAACTAGTAGTATCACATTATTAATCAAAAATGCATTATTCTGTATCACCACTTCCAGCAAAGTACAAAGAGTGCTAACTTACCTGCTGCTATGGTTTGATCAGGTACTGACAGAAAATATAGTGGCACCAGTGCCTTCAGGATGTGGAATACCTGCATATATGGACACACTGTTGATTATTAAAAAGATAAAACCACCAATGTTGGTTTGTCTCACACTTTACTTATTTGATATTCAGCTGCTCACAGCTCATTTGTTTGCAGCTGAATGTTCCCCTGTGTACCCAAATGCTACAAACTTTAATACACAGTCTGCGTCTGTAAAAATAATCTCTCCAAATATGTGCAACCTATGAGGACATATACACACACACACACACACACATATATATTTATGTATGTATATATATATATATATATATATATAGAGAGAGAGAGAGAGAGATGCATATATATAGATGGAGAATTCTACTAGACAAAAATATACTACTATAATCTACAGAAAATAAATTATAACAAGTCTTAGAAATTCTAGGCAGGTATAAATAAACTATTACATCCTGGACAAACCTCCACCCCAGTCCCCGCAGCCTCCATTGATAAACCTTCTGAGGAAGTCTCTGACAGTTTTAACTGTTTCTTTACTGAGACCATTCAAGCCTTAGTGAGCCAACTACCTCCAAGCCCCCCTGTCATGAAATCAACACCCTCAGAAACCAACTCACATTTAGATTCCAACCAGTTGCCACCTCCCTCATCCATACCTTGATTAAAAAACTGAAACTAACTACACTCTCTGCTGATCAACTCCCTGTCCGAGTATTTACAAAAAGCAGCCGATGCCATTGCTTACCCCATCTCGATACTAATCAATCGAACAATAGCAGAAGCCAGAATCCCTTCTATTTGGAAAATATCCTATGTAATGCCAGTTCACAAAGGAGGTAACTCTACTGAGTTATCCAATTATAGGCCAATAGCAATACTATCCCCACTTGGAAAAAATTATGGAAAAATGTATCCATAGACAATTGATGCATCAACTAACTCAGAATAACCTCATGCAGACTGCAAGCATGGCTTCCGACCATACCACAGTACTACTTCAGCCCTTTTAGCCTTCTCCAATACCATAAACCATAACCACAATAACATATCCTCAGCCCTCTTCTTGGATCTCTCCAAGTCATTTCATATGGTGGATCGCCAATTACTAATCCATACCCTGAAAACTTACGGCCTAGATATTAAAGTCATCCAGTGGTTCCAATCCTATCTGAAAGATGAACAGCAGGGTGTCCTTTGGCAAAATAAACTTTCTAAACTCTTACCCAACACACTAGGTGTACCCCAGGGATCGATACTAGGGCCTCTTCTTTTCTCCATCTTCATTAATGACCTCTGTTCTGCTATCCCTACAGTCAGCTGTGTCCAACATGCTGACAGCTCCACCCTGATTTGCTCAGCCACTTCTCCAAATGAACTGTGGTCAACTACACAAACCACCTTTAACACTATTGAAAACTGTCTTTCTGGTCATTGCTGATCCTGAATCCAAAAAAAAAAAAAAACTGTTGCTATTCTCACCAACACACAGGTCTACTGCATTCACTTTTACCAATAAATCTAATAATTGCACAATAATCTCCCCAGCCTCCTCTAGAAAACTGTTAGGTGTTTTAATCAATAATAATCTCAAATTCGACCTACATGTTAATCAATCTATAAAGACCATCAATAAAAAACTAGGCTCACTTTACAGGATAAAAGCCTTCTTAACCCAACCTGCTAGATCTGCCATAGCTCGCTCTCACCTACTTTCAACTCTTCTGTATACATCCCCGATACTCTCCAATCTAAACAAATCTGTCCTCAACAAGCTCTCTATCTGCTATAACCAAATTGCCAGATTTGCCACTGGCCTGCCTTATAGGACTCACATTATGTTAACTGAAACCAGCTTGGGTGGCCAGAACTACCCAGCTTGATCCAGTATAACCTCATGATAACTGCCCATAAGATACTTTACAATCCAGATAAAACCCCTGCTCTTAAAAATATTATTACCCCCCTATCATAATCTTCGTCCACTTTGATCCTCTAATAAATTACTAGTCCAGACTATCAAAACTAATAATTCTGCCGGTGACTCTCTCTTTGCAAACTCTGTAAGCAGATCCTAGAACTCTCTCCCAACCGAAATTACTTTGCTCAACTCCCTGGGCCAATTCAAGACTAGACTTAAACAACATTTGACACTAAACCGACTATGTCAATATAGCAAACCTGAATAACTCTCATTGACAATGAGACTAAAATAGTTATTTTAGCTTACCTGAGGCACTATCCTGACCTTACCTTGTTTAACTCTAATGTGTTTTGGCATGTAACCACTGTAAATAGTGCATCTGTAACTAACTGTATGAGTTAATAAGAGTATTCTTAGCTGACTTGAATTACTTAGTGAAGACATACTCACTGATTCTCGTTAACCCCAGAACTACTATTATTTGCCTAGGTATGTAACCTCTGTAAAAATTGTAATCATAAACCTTATTGCTTGCTTAGATATGTTAACTACTGTCTATACTGTATTTTAATCTAATTTGGTGAACTTGGAGCTTTTCTCCCCAGGCCTCCGTTGAAAATGGGCATGTATCCAGTCGGACTATCCCGGTCAACAAATGTAAAATAAAATAAATAAAAATAAAGTACAGGTATGTAGGATCAGGGCAAGTGGGCTTCCCTTCCTGAAAGGAAGCATTTTTTATTCAAACTTAGACTAATGTGGTATGTAAATGGCTAGTGGTATCATAAATTTCAGTTTACAGTGTCAGTGGCACAACAGGTAGAACACTCACCTTGGGTACAGAAGGCTGTGGGTTCTATTCCCACAGCAGATAGGTAAATTGTTGACCCTTGATACAGTCCTCTTCTGGATAAGCTTTCAAATTAAAGCCTCATCGAGTTGTTGGCTTCTCAGGTGGATGTAAAAGATCACACGGTAAGAGAAGGGGAGCTCCCTAATTCCCTGGCCAAATTTCTCTTCACAGTGTAAATAACACCTCAGGTCCCTGAAAATGGTTTTAGCTTAGTAGGATTACTCCAGTGAAAAAAGGATAAATAAATGAATAAAATAATCTGCCTTCTCCCATGCAGACTTATTGGAGAAGACATTTCATCTTTGTAAATCATATTTTGCTCAAAAAGTATAGGAATTAAAAGAACTTTAATAAAAAAAAAACATTCATTCATTTTGTTTAATTTTCTGAGTACCTGTTTAATCTATTTGTGTGCTGCATCAGTGCAAGAGACATCCTGATACTCATTATACCAACTTTTCATGTCAAAATACTAATCTTGGCCAGTTATTTTATTTTACTTTTTTTCTTGCAAATGTATCTCCCCAATATCCTTGACAATTTAATGACATGGTGATTTGAACATTGGCTGTAGATGATGGTCAGTCCTAGTGTTTTATGTGCCAAAATATGTATATATACAAATGAGAAAATGGTGGTTATGGATTGGATGGATAGATATACATACAATATTAATCTAGACAATGCTTTCACTGTAACTTTACTTAGAGTAAGCATGAGTAATTACAGCTCACATCAAAAAGTTGTCTTTACTGAGGTTAGTATATTCTTTCAAATGTTTGTGTTACATTGCCTGCTAACACCCCTCTCATGCCACCGCATCTTTGCTGAACTTACCTACACTGTGAGTACACCCTTAGGAGTGACTAAGTGACTGCCATGTTTTCAGGGCAGTCACTTTTCCTTCTGGAGTAAAATCTCTTGGCTGAGCAACTCGAGAGCTGCAAACATTTCAAGAGAAAACAGGTGTTGATTAGCATTAGCCACTACCCTGCCTGCCACATTAGAATGTATCTCTTCCCTGAGAATGCCCTGCATGTTGAAGCTCCTGCAAGTGAAAAACCTCAGTCATAGAGTAATTGCTGGATATGAAAGGCTTAGTGCAACAGGGGGAACGTCTGAACTAAGGCTTCTTTTTCATGCTAAGCCTTTCTGAATCTGAGCCTTTAAATTTGTGATCATAACTTTTGTTAGCAAATGATGAATCAGGGCCACAGTGTTCCAGAGCTGTTACCAGAGCTGGATCCAGCACTAGGTGACCTAGGCAGTTGCCTAGGTCCCACTGGCTGGGAGGGGGACTACTGGCTTGGGGGGGGGGACTGCCACAACATTCTTTTTTAATTAAAAAAAATACTTGTTCTTTAAGGGGGTTATGCTTTAAGAATGTCCTCTATGTCGGTACCTTTCTGCATGCATCAACACACTGCTTGCATCCTCTTTTCCACATTCCATACATGGAATTTAAATTCAAGACATTCCTACTGCTTGGATGTAAACACACTTGCATGGATGAACCATCCTTCCACAGAATTAAATACAAGCTGAACCATCCATCTTTTAGGTGAACATTAAACACGCTTACATGGATGAACCATCCATTGGTAAGGTGTGTGGGTGTGTGGGATTTAAGCATGGACTGAACCAGCCATTGGAAAGCTGAACATTAAACACACTTGCATAAACCATCTATTTGTAAGGTGTGTGTGTGTGTGTGTGTGTGTGTGTGTGTGTGTGTGTGTGTGTGTGTGTGTGTGTGTGTGTGTGTGTCTGTGTGTGTAAACAGAGACAAGATCCTGAAGCCTCTACACCAACTACCACATTACTTAAGAAATGAGTTTCAATACATTTTCAAGGAACTGAGTTTCAGTGCATTTCAAGGAATTGTGAGTTTCAGTGTATTTTCAAGTTCAAGGAATTGTGAGCTTCAATATAAGAGATGAAGCTCACTTCTAAGTCCATTTTCAAGTTGTAACTGCTTTGTTAAGCGAATGGTCATCACTGTTTATGCTATAGAACTTGAAACCAGTGTTAGCACCACAACAGGCAGTATATTTGCTATTGACGCAGAAGACTGTGGGTTCTACTCCATAGCACATAACTGGATTGTTGATACTGTGTTGTACTTTAAGTGGGGGAGGGTTAGAGGTGCTGCAGTCCTGAGTATGTCCTTCTTTGTATGATATGCCTAGTAACTATGAACCTGTTGTTGTCTGCCATCTATAGCAATATCACCAGCTTACCATTTTTAATGCAAAATAGGCAATTTATTCTTCAAGGGTAGCAGGCACTGAATTTGTAGATGAAACACCAAAATATAAAGTTGTTTGCCAGCAGCAGCCTCTTCATTAGATACAGATCTCTGTAATGTGGAATTATTCAGATAGCTTTTACTTCTGCAGAGGTGAATTGTTATGACAGAAGTCTGTGTCCTTTTATGGTTGAAATGTTCTGAAATGGGCAGTTTTGTCATTATTGGTTTATGTGTTTTGTTTGATTGCTTACAAGAAAAATGTTCAAAACTTCAAATTTAAAACATTCTAACAAGTTGTGCTGCATTATACAAGAAATATAATTCTATACAATCAAGGAGGTGAATCAAAGAACACATGCATGTATGCATGGTTGGAAAAATGTGTGCATGGGGGAAAATAGCCCAAAGGTAAACAATCTGCCACTGGCCAGATGCATTTTCTTTGAATGTGGCTTTCAATGTCATTTCAATGAATGTGAGTTTCAAGGACAGAGACATTTACAGTTAATACTGTCTGTTTTCATTGTGAGACTGTATTGTTTTGCTTAGCAAATGTTTATCAGTGCTTGTGCTATAACATTTATAATACAAGTTTTAAATTAAATCTAACATAATCACTTTAGAAGTTAAAAAGAAAATAGTATGCACACTGGGAGGTCTGAACCCTAACTGGGAAGAAATAGCCAAGTAATGGGACACTGGAGCAGCTTGGGAGGTTGCGGGTGGAGTCTTCTGCCATGGGGCTGGGGCAGCTGCTGTATGTGGAGTGGGAGGCCTTGATCCATTACTCTGCCTAGGGCCCCATTTGACCATGATCTTACTCTGGCTGTTACTGTCTTTATGCATGGAGTATTTCTGAAGTAGACTATATTGCTATTTCCTCTCTTGCCTCAGAAGCATTTTTGTTTTTCATTTTGGTTCAGATGGTCTATTTTCCAAGTCTTGGATCGGAGGGGAAGCACTTATTACATATTGCTGTAGGAAAAACAAGGGAAAAAGTGAAATGCACTGCCTGATGTGATAATTTTGGAATGCAGTTTTTTTTTTATTTGATATTTGACATTCAGACTGTCTTAAAAAGCAATATAAGATATTCTTCAGGAACTAAATAAATAAAATGTTCAAGTTCAGTACCTGTCATTCAGACAGTAAGACTTGTATGATGTGCCCTTTGGTGTTCATCTTCAAAATTGTCATTCCTCAAGGTTCATAAGTTCATAGGTGTATACTACGCTAACAACCAGCAGGGCCTTATAAGGCTAGCTGTGCAATCCAATCCAGTTTTGTCAGTATGCACTACTGATATTTATTAGGAGGTGATATGTTAGTTAGGAAGTTTCTATAGATTATGTGGGAAGGCATGTTAGTTTATGTATTACTGTCTGCCTCTGTCTATCAGAGACAAGGGGGCCAGGCCTGGGGTGAACTTCCAATTTCCCAACCATTATTCAAGGTTACATTTAAATAGGGTTAAGAATGAACTCTGCTCCACATAGATGGGCAGCCTGTTTCAGAGCATGGGGATCCTCTGAAACACATATCTGTCTCACCAACATGTCTTATTTATGTCACAAGCAAAATTTAAATCCTTGGATCTAGTGGTTCTAATGCTTTTCAGTTTGCAGATATGTAAAAGTTCCATCAGAGCTGAATCAAAGGATACCTTTTATACCAGGCATAGATTGCCTTTCAGTAACCTGTAGGAAACTGAGTATTTAGAGAGATGGGGTTTTAAGGTGATCCTTACAGGAAAATGTATTTATAGCTTGTATTATTCTTATAAGGAACCTTTGTGGGTATTCCAGCTGTTGCATATGTCTGGTCAAGTACATGCAGAAGGGAACATTATACTCAATGATGGGTTTGATAAGGGCTGAATAAAATGGCATCCTGGCTTCCCTGGACCTTTTATGACATACCCTTGCTTATGGATTGAGTGATACAGAATGAATTTCTCACTACCTTGGCCACATGTTGGTCAAAGGCCAGATTGCTGTCTACATACATTCCAAGATTCCTGACTGTCAACTCTTTAGGGTGTCTTATCGATGGAGTAATTAGCCTGGAGGATAGTTTTCCTAAAAGACACTATAATGTATTTCTTAGCACTAAGTTTTAGTCCATGACTTTGGTGCTAGGAATATCTCTGCTGCCAAATCATGTTCAATTTAAAACCTCTCTAGCTGCTACTTTCTAAATGACTTCATCTGTTTCATGATTGAGAAAGAATTTGTGTGAGTTGATGCTTGGTGCCAGATCTGCGTTATACACTATATTTACTTCTACAGAAGGAGCTGGTTTCTTTAGCAGACATGCAATCAATATTTAGTCAATAGGCTGGGAAATCTCTGCAAGAATGAGTAAACATACCAGAATGGTTCTCTACCTGCCTTCAGAAAGATCCATTTTGAAACAAGTTGAAACAATAAAAATAATCACCAAATGTTAAATCATTATAATGTGCATTAAGGTGAAATAAATGCTAACAATTAATATAAACATTTTTGCAATTATTTTTTTTGCAAGAATAAAGAAACATAGCACTTCTATACTTTACCAGCCTTTCACTGGTCTGTTGGAATTCCAATTGAAGGAGTTGCTTTAAATAAAACAGGAATCAAAATGCTTAGCCAATGTCTTATTTTGCCCCCTTCAGTATTCTGCAAGGTCTGGCTTCATTGACCCCTCACTGAACCTGTCTGAGTCTATTATACCCCCCCCCCCCCAATTAGGAATCTTGCACATTTAAGCTAAAGGGACAACCACAAATTGAAACTGATTAGTTTTATGTAACTGCTATTCAAGCTTTTAAATATCTAGTGATATATTTGAAGGGTATTCAGAAAAAAATAGTGTACTATGTTAAAAATGGACTGCTGAGTGATGAAATCAGGGAGGAACCTCTAGCCAATTAATAGTATAGTATGCAACACATGCAGATGATCACATAATTATATGTGAATGAGTGTAAACCTCCTAATATGAACAAACATTGTGGTACAATTTAGAAATATATCAAATTTGGAGACGAGCCACAGTGACCATCTTATCTGTATACCATAGTTTCACAGTGAACAAGTGTATCTCTCACACTAAGATGCTAGGAGTAGCAGTAAGAACTAAATTAGCTAGTCAGTGTGTGGTAATAGCCACTTTGGAAGTCAATGTCTACTATGTTGCATGACACTTCCATCAGTATCTCAGAAGAATCCAACAGTGGCTGACATATCATCACCTCCACAGCTGGGTTATAGTTGACCACTACTATTTGAGCAGACATACATGGGAGCTAGTTTGGCGTCCCCACAAGAGGTCAAGGAAGGTTTGTAGAATGCCTATCCCAGAAAACACAAAGTCTTGTATAGCATTTACCATTCTTGCCTTGAGGAACTTTCAACATCCATGCTGTGTCACAGTGCAAACTTTGCAGCACTCAGCTCAAAAATAGTACATCATTTCCTAGATGTGATGCTGATGTATTTGGACAAACATATTTTGTTCACTCAGACATCAGAGGACAAAACCACCACTAAGCAGACATTCTGTGACATAGTCCATTTCTCCGAGATACTGGGGGTCATTAACTGCATCCAGATTTCCATCAAGGCTCCACCTGTTCCATGTAGCATTTGGAATATCAACTAACAGGTGGTATGTAGTGTACAGTGTATTACATGCAATGTGTCTGAGCTCCATCCTAAAAGTGTCATCTTAAAAGTGCATATCATCTGCAAGGACATCTCAGCTGCCAGGTGGTATGATGTGCACAGAGTATCACATGCTATATGTCTGAGCACCATCCTGTCAGTGCATATCCACTGCAAAGGCATCCATTCCATCAACAGGCTGGGTGGTATGTTATGCAGAGAGTACTGCATTCAGCGTCTCTGAGCAGCATCCTAACAGTGCATATCATCTGCAAGGGCATCCATTTCATCACTAGGATGGGTGGTATTCAGTGCTCAGAGTATTATATACAATGTGCCTGAGCACTATCCTAACAGTGCCCACATCTGGCACATATGTGACCTTTGTCAGTGTTTCTTGCTAGGGTTCTTTCCCACAAGGTAATCTATTCTATATATAAATACAATGTCAACCCTTGAGGCCACGGCAGTCCATTTCCATGAAAATTGGTAGCAGAGCATTTATAAAGGTGATTGCTGTTGTATGTTGCAGGTAATGTCACATATGTCTTGAAGTTATAGCTAATTTCACACATCCAAAGTGCATAGACAGTGGCAGTGACAGAGCAGAACACTGTACTAACACAAATATGGAACATTCTTGAATATCTGTTTGGAGTGCTTTAGTCTCACTTTTGCTGCCTGGAAGCATCTAGTTATGCACAACTATATGTTCCAAAGATGTGCACCAAGATGTTTGTGGTGTGCACCATGCTACAGAACATGGTTCTTTGAAAACAGTTACAGTCGCTAATAAACCTGTGTCAGAAGCCAAAGAGGAGCCAAGTGAGGTATTATCAGAGGACATGGCCACATTGGGCTCTGATGTGATGCAAAGTCAGGTGCAATATGTTGTGGCACTGGTCTACAGCTATGGAGCATGACAAATACAGAACAATATTGATGCATGTATTTATTTTCCTAGCTATATTTTACATTGCATTGGCTGGTGTTGTTGTGCATTAGACTTTTCCATACACATCTTAGCAAAGAGGTGTGGGAAGGACACAGTTACTATCACTTCTATAGCTGGGGCACACAGCAGCATGGAGCAGCAATACTACATTACGTGGAAGAGCCATGGCTGGTGCCTGTTGCACCTTTGTACTAATCAACTAATCAACTTCCTATAGCAGACCCATGCCCACACAGCTCTTCAGAAAGAGTACCAGTCAGCTCCCTTTTTTCTACTGCTGATCCATGCCCTGTCCTTCAGCTTTTCAGCAAAGACAAAAAAAAACAATAATACAGGAATTGTACTTCTGCACTGCTCAGTTGTATCCTCTGACTCTTTTCACCCAGGATGATCGCCCCTCCACTCCGCCCTTACTACATTACTGCCTTAGGTAATGCTGTGGAGTTTCCAAGGGTGGAATAGTCGCTGGGCATATAATGTTATCCTACAAGGTCAGGTCTGGAAGCACGAGGCGAGAAGATGGTGCAGCATGTTAGTTGTGTATGCATAAATGTCATGTTTCTACTGCTGTATGATACTGTCAGATAGAATGCTGCCACTACACAATTGTAAGACAGGTGTTCTTGTCAGTCATAGGACATCCAGGGGAGTAGGCTGGTGCTGGCCAGTTGGTCCCTGACTGAAATCCAAAGTGAAGCTGAATATCAGCCATCTCCACTTGACTTTACATGGCCAAATCTGAACAACCCAGAGAACCCTACCAAGCATTGCCCACAGCACAGTGAACATCATCACCTAGCAGCAGATGCCACAGTCAAGCAGGATGAGTGTGGGCCATGGCCTTGTGAGTGACTATGGCCAAGATGGAGGCAGCTATGGACAGTGTAATCCCTTGAAAAATGGTTAGTGATATCAGTGCAAGGCAACTTTGCACACATGCAGTGTACAGCCATCCCCTTTCTCAGATATGACAGCCAAGATCCCAAAAGCTGTAGGAATGCTCTAATGGATACCAACTGGACTGCCAGTGCTGATGTTTGCTGTCACACTCCCTACAACGATTGAAGGTCTTCACATAAGTAATGCAGCACACTGAACAGTTTTTACATAATCTGAATGGCTACTTTCTGGTTTTAGATCGCAGACTTGCATATCTGCTGATTGATGTCATAGGATCACATCCACACCATGAATTAATTGGGCCACAAGGTACTTATGACAACTGACACACCTCTCCTCAGTGACGTGTGCTCATTTCATAGACAGTGTGGGCTTCTGATGTCAGTGGCATTGGTGTTGGCTGTATATCATATGTAGTGTTCATATGAATGTGACTTGCAATAAGTACAAGTGATACATAGAGTTTATCCAGGGCTTTCACAGTCTATTCAACTAAATGTCCCCTCTGCTGTTAGAGACGTTGACAGTACCACTGTGTTCTCAAACTATTTTAAGAGCATATTATCATTCGCCACAGCAGACAAGCACACACGCAGCCATGGACTGACTTCTCACATCTGATCTTATCATAGTGTCTTATGTGACTGCATACGGATAACATACCAGTGTTAAAGTAAGCATATGTGTGGCTCCCACTTGCATGCATCAAACAGACTGTTACATGGCAGCTATATACATAGCATGTGAGCATATATGTACCTAGTGGTGCACTCTGTCCCTATTTCAAGCCCAGTGTTCCTGTGTGATAGAAATGCGAACTGGTCTTTGTCAGAAACTGTGCTAAAGAATGCCCCATTGGAATAACACATGCCATTGCTCACTATGTGCACCCTCCACAGATGCTTAGGTAGTTCTTCCTGGTGGTTCAGCCCTGAAGTTCCTGGATGACAGTAATGCAAATGGTCATGTGGCTACACATCAGACAGATGTGCTGGATAATACCCTTGTGGAATGACATTTGACCCTGCCCACCTGAGGCATCTCCATCAGATACCAGGGCAGTCTTAACCAGCCTGGTTCTCACATCCAATTCCCAAACAGGGATTAGTGCTCTCTTGGTGACACAAATAAGTAATAATAGGAACACCACAGTGTCTTTCAAATGCTGTTGTAGTGACAGTCCATCCTTAGTGGCCAAGATCTCCACAGCTATTTCCCAGGCCTTGTTCTTTGTATGGATGATCATATCAAAGATCCTGTGATACATTTGCATCATTGTTTAATTATGACCACCCAGTGCAGTGATGTCCTGTGCCAAGGCCTGCCATACCTGGTCTTGGAAGGCCTTGTATACTATAGACCTCTCTAGATTTTTCCTGCCATGTGTGTAGGGCCTGCAGCAGTGCTTTTCTTTCCTATGTGTTGACTATTAACAGATGCTGCCATACTATTCATGCCATGATACTTCAGGTACACTTATAGATACACACAGGGATCTATTAGTTTATGTAGGACTGTGTCTGTCATTCAACACCTCTCAAAACCTGCCACCTCAATGCTTCTAGTACCACTGTGTTATATTGGGTTCCTGTCCTCACACTGTGTGACAGTTATTGATATCTGGGCAACGTGTGTTATCCCTTTTGTCAGCGCCATCAGCACAGTATGTGCCCATTGTATTATAAGTGTGGCATCCCCATTAACCTGCTCTAACTCTCTGAGTGGTGGTGCAACATTGTGGAGACATTCAAAGCAGGACTGCTGCTCAGCTCAAATACTTCTTGTGCCCTGCATGGACCATCCCCACCTTCCCCCAAAAGGTCTGCATGGTGCTTAGTCTGTTCACTGTGGGGAAATAAAGGTTAGGAAAAGACAATATCCTTACTACACTAACATTTTTTTATAGCAAAGTCATTACACACTAGGTTCTGAAAGTATCAGTATAGGTGCTTTCTGCTATCATGGGTATGCTGTGCTAATTAATTTGCTGTTTCTGTTTTGTAATGGAGAAAGACATTTGAGCAAATAGTCTAGCCTGCTAAATAAAGTACTCCTGGCTTTGCAAGTGGTGAGGGTAAGTGTAATGTATTGCTGCTGGAACTGTATCTTACTTAATCTGCTTACAACAGTCTATTGACCTTTTTTCATTGTGCTTTGTTACCATTGCCAAGTCACTGAACAATTTAGTGCATTCAGGAAGAATTTAAAGTGTTTAAGCTTTTGTAGTAAAAGGAAGTGATCTGTACTTTCAAAGGCTCATTCACATTGACATATGAATGGAGAAATGATAAGTCAGTAAGCAAAGGAGAGTAGTATTGCTGGAATTTAAATCATCCTCAAGTTTTGGTGGGTACCTTCATGAGGTGAACCCTGGTTTTCACAAACTCTCTCCAAGACAACACTGATATAAACTATATTTTATTTAGTATATATCATAGACAAAAGTAGGTTAAAAATAAAAAGACAGCCTGGTGCACAAGAACCAGAATAACAAAGTGCCTAATTCTGGTAGGTGCACTGGTGCCAGGACTGGAAAAAATGACAGTGTAGAATCTTCAAAACACGGAAACATTCCTACAATGGGGATAGGCCAGGCTCAGGGGGAGGATGGGCCCCTGTTATAGAAGGAAGTATTAGTCCACAAATATCACAAAAACTGATATGCCAAAAAAGAGCCATAAAGAAGATAGAGTGGACTATTGAGGATTGGAAAGAAATTATGTATTGTCACTATTCTGCAAGAAGCCCAGTACTTCCAGATAGAAGATATAAAAAAAGATTAAGAGGCAAATATGAGGAAAAAAGAATACTTGCACAAAAAAAAATACTGTCAAAAGTTTCAAATGCAAATTTGTGTTCATTAATAAAACAGATTTATGAAAAACATTTTATAGACAAAAAAAAACTTTGGCCATTTGGAAAAGGAAGCAACCGAAGAAGTGTGAAAATGTAAAGAACAAAATCTAGAGATTTTTGAAAGGTATAAAAAGGAAATATGGATATGGATATGGGAAAGAAAGAAAGATATGATATGGTACAATATTTACACAAAGGAGAAAGCAAAATTAATCAATATAAAAAGCAGCCTCAAAGATATTCAAAGAGAAATACAGGCAAAGGCATCCAGATACGGAAAATTTTACAATACAAAAAAATAAGATGACAAAGAGGGAAGATTAGTAAAGGAGAAGTTAAAAAATAGAATCTGAAGTTATGGAATACCTGTGAAGTAAGGCATTTAGCGTAGAAAGTCTACCACAGGTTATATCACAGCATTATGGAAAAATGAGTTTCCTAAGTAAGGAGAAACAGGAGGAGCAGGAGACATCTGAAAAAGAAATATGGACATGGGAAAGAAAAACAGATTAAATATAGTGCAATATTTGCTTTCTCCTTTGCATAATCAATACAAAAAGAGTAGCACCAAAATATTAAAAAAAAAAAACACAGAGGCATCCAGATATGGAAACTTTTACAATACAAAAAGATAAGAAAACAAAGAGGAAAAGTAGAAAAGAGGATTAATAACGAAGTTAAAGAAATAGAAACTGAGGTTATGGACCTTCTGAGAAGTGAATAATTTAGTGTTGAAAATCTAACTATGATAACACCACAGCAAAATACAGCAATGGATCCCCAAATTAAGGAGAAACCAGTGGGGCAGGAAACATCTGATCTGTTGCCATATGAAGATGCTTTGGAACCTTCCATAAGAAACCAGTACAAAAGTTCAGCTGGAGTTGCACGGCAAGGGAAGGAGCAGGCAACTGTGGCAACTCTAATGCAGTCAGTGTTGTGGAATGATAGGCCAGTGGGTGCCTATATGAAAGGGCAATGGATGACACAGGATGAAAATGAAGAGAATGTGACCCAGGAAGATGCTCTGGAACTTCCTGTAGAATGCCCACAGGAAATGGAGAACAAATAATGTGCCCTCAGCTTAGAAGAAAATGGTCTAAGAGAAAAGTTGCTTGATTTAATAGAGATGGACAGACATATTAACATCAATGAAAGAAATAGACTACAGAAAGTCAATAAAACCCAGAAAGTTAGAAGTTTGATAAAACAAATGAACACCATCACTGGGACTGTTCATAGATATTCATGTGATGTAACAGAAGTAAATAGGATATATTATTGTTCAGCAAATTAATAACAGAGAAAGTCTTGCCACAAAAACACAGAGCAGTAAGGAAAGGAAGGGGAGAAATCAAGCAACGTGTAGTATCAGAAGAGATCAGGATCTGTTGTGCACTATTGCAAATAATAAACTAAAAATATCAGCACAGGCAGAAAAACTTAGAAGATATGCAGATAAATATAAAAAATATATATAAAATAAGCAATTTATTGATGACACAAAAAAGTTTTATAGAGAATCGAGAAACAAGGCAAAAGGAATTGAAATACCATCAAAAAGGAAGAAATAGATATCTTTTTGGAGAAATATCTATGGGGATGCACAAGCCATTGCATTTCTTCGTGCCACTCCCAAGCCCAGATAAATGGGGAGGGTTACGTTAGGAAGGGCATCCAGTGTAAAACTTTTGCCAAATGACCTATGAAGACAAAAATACAGATTTCCATACCGAATCGGTCGATGCCCGGGTTAACAATGACTGCCGCTGGTAGTATTAGCCAATAGGATGATGGTGGAAATTGGGTTACTGTTGTCTGAAAGAGAAAGGAAGAAGAGGGGGAAGGCATGCTTGAAGGCAGCAAGAGAGGAGGAAGATTAGGATTGTGGCAGTAAGTGTAGCAACTTTGAATGTTGGCAGTATGACTGGTATAGGGAGAGAGCTAGCTGATATGATGGAGAGAAGGAAGGTTGATATATTGTACATGCAAGAGACCAGATGGAAGGGGAGTAAGGTGAGGTGCATTGGAGGTGGGTACAAAATTGTTCTATCATGGTTTGAATGGGAGGAGAAATGGGGAAGGGGTTTTCCTGATGGAACAGTATGCTAAGACTGTTTTGTAGGTGAAAACAGTGTCAGACAGAGTGATGTTTATGAAGCTGAAAATTGATGGTGTGATGATAAATGTTGTTAGTGCATAGGCTCTGCAAGTTGGGTGTGCAATGGATGAGAAAGAAACATTTTGGAGTGAGTTGAATGAAGTGGTGATGAGTGTACCCAAGGGTGAGACGGTGGTGATTGGAGTGGACTTCAATAGGCATGTTGGTGAGGGGAACAGAGGGGATGAGGAAGTGATGGGTATGTATGGTGTAAAGGAAAAGAGTGTAGAAGGTCCTATGGTAGTGGATTTTGTGAAAAGGATGGACATGGCTGTGGTGAATACGTATTTTAAGAAGAGGGAGGGACATAGGGTGATGTACAGGAGTGGAGGAAGATGCACACAGCTGGATTATATTCTATGCAACAGGGCCAGTCTGAAGGAGATTGAAGACTGTAAAGTGGTGACAGGGCAAAGCATAGTTAGGCAGCATAGGACGTTGGTGTGTAGGATGACGTTGGTGATCAAGAAGAAGAGGAGGAGAGTGAGGGCAGTGCCAAGGATAAATGGTGGAAGATGAAAAAGGATGACTGTAAGGTGGAGCTCAGGGAAGAGTTAAGATAGGCACTGAGTGGCAATGAAGAGTTACTGAATAACTGGGTAACTACACCAGAGCTGGTAAGGGAGACAGCTAGAAAGGGGGTTGGTGTGACATCTGGACAGAGGAAGGAGGACAAGGAGACCTGCTGGTGGAATGAAGAAGTATAGGAGAGTATACAGAGAAAGAGGTTGGCAAAGAGGAAGTGGGATTGTCAGAGAGATGAAGAAAGTAGAAAGGAGTATAAGGAGATGAGGCATATGGTGAAGAGAGAGGTGGTGAAGGCTAAGGATAGGCTTTTTGAAGGTTGGACG
>NC_056727.1:1179212021-1179294521 GCF_019279795.1 Protopterus annectens
AAACATTAACATGTAAATGGAACACAAAATTTAGAACTACATATTCAAAAAACTGCCATGTGTAATAGGTGAAAACAATAGCTTTTTATCATAATGGCTTTATTATCCATATTATCCTGGAAGATAAATGGTCTTGTATAGACAAAAAAAGAAAGATTATTGAATTACATTAAAAATGTAGATTTTAATTAGCTATGCTGCAGGAGACACATATGGAAAGAAATGAGCGTGTGAAATTGTCAAAGAAAGGATTTCATAATGGATATTCAGCAGAATATCAGGAAAAAAAGAAAAGGGGGTAATTATATTAATTGCTAGGGGGCTTCAATAGTGGTAGTAGAGGAAAAAAGACAATAATAGTAGAGTTATTGTTGTAAGGGGATATTGGCAAGGGAGGAGGATTGCACTGGCATGTGTTTATATTCCACCAAATTCTGATATTATGGAGCTTAAGAAAGTTTTGGAAGAAATTATCAACTTTCAGCAGGAAATATTGCTTATAGGTGGAGAATGGAGCTTGGTTTGCAGTAGTGAAGATGTATCAGGTAGAGTTCAAAGGGAAAGTATAACAAAAATGGGGTCTATATTAGAAGACCGACAGTTTAGGTGATCAAACACCTAAACATCGATCTTCTAATATCGAAAGCAAAAAACAATGAACAGACAATTTAATGCAGGGAAAGAGTTCCCTTGGCTGTTCACCGGAGTTTGCTATTTCCCTACTGTTGAGCAATCTCAGAGTCTGTATATTTAGTTAGGGAGTGTGGGGGCACAGCCCCCCATTCGGGGGGTGCAGGGGGTGAAGCCCCCCCGGTTAGTTTAGATGTAAAGTAATCTTTTTTGTGTTGTGGCCAAAGGACGTGTTTCCCTGGGATGTTCAACATTGTGTGGTTCAATATTAGAAGATCGATGTTTAGGTGTTCGATCACCTAAACAGTCGGTCTTCTAATATAGACCCCAAAAAGGATATATTTCTGAGATATTCGTGAAAATAGTTGGTATGAAGATGTGAATGCAGTTGGACAGAAAGTACATATTATTCTCCAAGGTACAATACCTGGGATAGACTAGATATTTATTATAGTTCCTAAGGACATGTGGATTTCATTGAAAACACATATTCAATAACTATTCTAGATCATGCACAGATAAAAAAATAAGATAAAATGCATGGTGTGAAGTGAAAATGAGACACTGGCACTTTCCCACCTACCAGTTAAAAAGGGAGGAATTTGAGGAATGGGTAGTAGAAATTATTTGAGGAGTTATTGGGGAAGATAGAAATATTTTCAAGTGTTACAGCTACTGAGTGGGATAAAATTAAAATGGAGTTTAATAATAGGGTGGAAATAAAAGAAAAGGTTAAATGGTTAAGATGTAATAGGTATTACTCAGAGGGGCATAAAATGTTAAAGAATTGTGGAAAAAGGGGAATTTCATAGAAGAAGAACAGGTGCATCTGCAGATTACAAAAGAAAAAATAAATGACTATCTGGGTATTCTACATGACTTTAGAAAGATTGCTATTAAACAACTCTTTTTGATAATAACTCAAGAGAACAAAAACATTTAGTGCAATGACTTAGGTAACAAAAAGTAGAAAGGGTTGTTTCCAAACTTAGCCTATAACAAAATAAATAAATAGGTCCATAGAGTCATAGGTGTTTACTAGGCTAATGACCACAAGGACCTTTTTAAGCCTAGCCATGCATGCCAAATCTCTGACAAGTTCTGGTACCCTTGATAAGTGTAAGCAGGATCTTGGGAGATGAAACATTTACAAGCAGGGCGTGGGAGATGATCCATTTACAGGTTGCCTGCGTCCATTGGAGACACTGGTGCTAAACCAGGAATTAATTTCCTGTTCCCCTTCCAATTGTCCAAGTTACATTTGAATTGGTTTAGGGAAGAACTCTACTTCACATTGATAGGGAGTGTGGTACAGAGATGGGGTAGTCTTTGGGATACAAACCTGTCTCTCCAGCAGGTCCTATTTATATCACAGGCAAGGTTTAAGTCTTTAGATGGATAATTCTGGTGCTGTTTGTGTTGTGTATATGCAGGAGGTCCATCAGAGTGGGTCTGACAATGCCCTGTATGCAAGGCATAGATCTCCCCACAACAGTAGGTAGGAGACAGAAGACAGGGAAATAACCAGAGATCCTGTAGAGGTTAGACATATTTCAGACATTTTATGAAAATTTGTATAAAGCAGAGAAATCTTCAAAAAGAACACATTATGGAAGACATAATTATGTCAAAGTTAAAGGTAGATGAGGCTCAGCAACTTACTGTGAAGATGAGAGATGAGATAAAATCTGTGATGTATAATCAATTTTCAGGAACATCTCTATGAGCAGATGGTGTTTCTGAAGTGAAGTTTGAAAGTTAGTAGGGAAGAATGTAATAAACATCTGGAACATGTAATTTAACACAATTTTAAAATGAGGGGAAGCACCAACATCTTTGAAGAAAGCTGTGGTTGATGTATTACCTAAGGATGGGAAAAACCTGACAGACTCAGCTTCATATAGACCGATTTCAGCTTTAAACCGTGATTATATGACAGACCTAGCTTCATATAGACCGATTTCAATTTTGAACCATGGTTAGAAAGTGTTTATTTTTATAATAGCTAAAAGAATGGCAAAGGTGTTCTCAGAATTGATAGATATGGATCAATGTGGTTTGTAGAGGGGAGGCAAACATTTGACAACATTAATAAATAATGATCATCCAGAGGGAAGCAGAATGTAAGAAAATACTGCTGTTGGGGTGGGTTTTGATGCAAGAAAAGCATCTTACAAAGTAAGGTAGGATTTTTAAGTAGGGCAGTATTCCCTAATGCAATAATAAAGTTAATTAGGGGGAAGGTTCATCTCTGATAAGTTGCATTAGAACAGTGCAGCCAGGCAAGGGGTGTCATCTACCCCCTTTGTTATTTGCTTTATATTTAAAACCATTGACAAAAAATAAGGGTCTTAGAAATGCAACAATATAATTGGTATGGTAATCAAGAAAAGTTGGCGTTATTTGCAGATGATATTATTTTGTAACTGATAAATCTAGAAATGGACATCCCAGTGTTGTAGAACATTTAGAGAAAATTTGAAGTTCCTTTGGGATATAAAATTAATGAAGATAAAACAAAGGATATAGCCATAAATTATATACCCACACAGAAACTGATTCAGTAATACACATATTTTTGAGATACAATACAATGTACTATTTAGGAGTATTGAGTGAATTAAAAAGATTTCTCTTATGGCAGCTAATGAAGTATAGGAAGATACTATGAAACAAAAGATAATACAAACACTAAGAAACTGGACACTCTTGTTTATGGATATGGATAGTAAGATACAAGCAATTAGAATGTTTCAGTCCCTTTAGATTTATATATGGGTCAGGCATATTTTTATCAGCCAGAGGAGAAGTTGTGGACAGTAATTAATAAGGAGTTGAAAGAATTATTCTGGCAGGGGAATATGACAAGAAATAACTGGGATAACTGTACTTTCTAATAGAATAAGGTGATTTAGGATCCCTGATTTGAAGGAATATAATTCAAAATGGAAAGGGATCAAGATGAAACAAAGGACAAGCTCAGGACAGTGGAAATTTTAGATGCAGATCCCTAAGGGGAATAACACCAATCATGCAGAATATTATATTCATAAAGTAGCAGGAAAGTATTGTAAGAACTGAGCCAACATATGAATGGAGAGAGGAGATTTTGCAATAAGGATGACTACAAGTAGGGGGTACAAAAAAAGATGAGCGGGGTGGAGTTTACTGGGGAAAACTGGCAAAGGTACCAATATATTAAGAACAAATAACAAGACAGGGAAAGATGATAGAGTGGGATGAGAACAAGAGGATGTTTGGACTGCAGGCTATTGACTGCCTTCCCTGCCATGTATTGATATCATAGTATAAGCAAAGAGAAAGGGACAGGGGATGTAAGACTTGCCCTGGTAGAATTTTTAGTTGAATCTAGAACAAAAGCTTCTGTTAAAAAGGGGGCAATTATTAGTGCATATAAAGTATTGCATGATTACTATAAAATATAATCAAAGGAAGTTAGAAAATATTGGAAAAAGAGATTCAAAAAACAATTTACAAGAAAACAATGGAAGGACATATGGCTCCTAAGTATGCAACAAAGTTTAGAATCTTTGCTTGGAAGTGTTTGCATAGTACTTTTATACCCTAAGCAGATTTCAAAGAGTTTTTCCTCAAGTAGATAGTAAATGTTAGGGGTGTGATGAAGAAGAAAGTGGTAACTGGGAACATATGTTTTAGGATTATAATGAGTTGGCAGATCTTAAAAATTCCGTGCAGAGTACTCTTGTCAGAAATATTGGGTGAGCAAATGGTTGTAACTAAGGAATTTTTTTTGAGCTGGGATACATCTGAATTTCTAAATCATATCAAAGTCTTATTAAATTAATTCTGTTGACTGCCAAAAAACAATTACTAGAAAATGGAAATCAAATCCCAATAAGTACTGAATATTAGAAAATGGATAAAAGAACTGGAAAGGATGTTTGGAAAAGGGCAGAAACAAGTTACCTAGAAATAAATGGAAATTGTGGGAACAAGAAATGCAGAATAATGCTCAGGAGGAGAAGTGAGGTGTAAGGAAAGGCAATAATTCAGCAAGTTATGTGATGTAGACTGATGATAGTTACAAATAAAGAACAGATATGCAATGTATAATGTATATGTGAAAAAATGTTAATAAGCTTTTTTTTTTCTGTCAATGTATACTTACCTATGTCTTAGGTGATAATTTAATAAAGGTCTTTAAAAATGTTCATTTGCTATGTGGCAAAATATATTGGAAAGGGATTGAAATCATTCACGTGGCAGGAATAAATTAAATATTTGATGAGAATACAAGTAGCACAGAAATTTCAGAAACAAAAGCTGTGAGGGTAAAAATGACCATTAAGTTTTAGAATTAGAACTAAAATGACAGGAATCATGAAAAATTGAGAAATAATCTGAGATACCATAAGGATGGTGGTATAGGTGGGGACAATAACTATCTATGTTGTTTAAAGATAATATGATAAGTTTGTAATGACCTTTGAGCAGCTGAAACAGAAGAACATATGGTAAAACACATAGAGAGATAGTGAAAGTCTGGAAAAGAAGATAAATGAGAAGGGTCAAAGGGAATTTAGCTGCTAAAACAAACACAAACGCTCATCTTGAGCTCTGAAAAGAAGGATAGTGAGGTTAGCAGATGAGGATTATTGAGGCTAGAAATATATATGAGGTACATGAACCAAAATATATTGAGGGGACATATATGGAAAGACTGAGGTCCTTCTTCTGTTTAGATATTCACCTTTATAACACTTAGTTCATCTTTACCATATACTGAGTTTCTGAGAATAAGTAAGTTGTGTAATGTAGATAAAGATTTTGAAGAAGAAATGCAATATTTAGTTAAAATGTTTACACACTAAAGATATGACAAGACAGAAGTGTTAGAAGCTTTAAACAGGGTTAGAACTAAATGTTATAAAGGTGAATATCTAAGCAGAAGAAGAAACTCAGTAAATACACATAATGAGGGATTTCCATTTACTGAGTTGACAGATTTTGACAAAATAAGAGGTAGGGGAGATGCAGGAAATAATACTGTCAACCATACTAGTAAGATGATTTATTTTGTGACTATTTACAATGTATTACGTCAACAGATTGTGCAAATGTTACATTACTATTGGCCTATGTTGTTCAAAGATGGTATTTTGGAACAATATTTAGTAAACAATTTTTTAATTTCTTATAAAAAGGGTCATAGTATTTCTGATATAATAGTGCACAGTAGATTTCAAATGCCTGAAGTATGAATACATAAACAGATTATTTTAAGATATGACACTTTTAGGTGTGGAAAATGTTCTATTTGTTTTCATGTTTTTCCAAATGGATGTTATACTTGCAAAACAGAAGCAATTGTGTGTATTTTGAAATGTCCATTTAACAAGTTTTATGTAGATGAAAGCAAATGAAAGTTTAAAGTGCGTTTTCAAGACTATATAAGGGATATTAAAAAAGTTAACTGTGATTGTCCTTAAGCTATGCATTTTAAAGAATTTCATGCAAGAAATTTTAAACTGTTGCAAGGGTGTGTTTTAGAACAAGTGGGGTCTATGTTTTTCGACCCTGTACCAGTAAAAGAAAAATGTTTGTATAAAGAAGCACTTTTTACTTTGAAATTTGACACCTTGATTTCCAAGGGTTTAAACACATAACTTAACTGGAAGTATTTGATTTAATTAATTGTTTAATTGACTGGTTGAGTGAGTATATATGGGGTGAGGGAAGTTGCATTATATTTGTACTCCTTGAAGGATCAACTGGCGAGGCGCTAGAGTGTGTAAAAAGAGAATACACTTTTTTCCTTGAAGATTGTGCCTTCCTTTTGTGGTTGCTATGCATTTCATTTGGACTTGCAGTGGCTGTTTGAACTTTCTCCATGTAACTGCTAGAGCAATGTTCCTTCTAAAATGCTTCATGTTTAAACTCAACTGCTGATAGTGCCTCTCTCTTCATATCAAATTTGGTATGAATTCATCTCCTTATTAGATCTGTCAGTGGTCTACAATACAGACGATTCCTCTGAACTAGCCCTGATTTTCAGGGACCTCCCTGATTTTGACTCAAATTTAGATCTCTCCCTCTTAATCCCTCTTAAAACTTAATGACTGTTGGAGAAAAGGTTGGAATTGCACTTATTGAATAATGATAGCAACTACAGTTATAGAATTGTTGCAGTTCAGAAAATGAATATTAATTCACATTCTCTTATCCTTTCAATGTGTCAGTTAGTAGTGTTAATATTTTTAAAATGTCCCTGATTGTCCCTGGTTATTTCTGTATTTTTCACTGATTCTGCTGAGATTGTCCTTGAGTGGTTGAGAGCTAAGGGGTGAAGTGTTCTTGTGCAAAATTGTAGATAAAATTGCAATTGTGACAAATATGGCAGACAATAGTGATTTATACCACTTATGCTGTTCAGGATCTTCATTTGGTAATTTCTTGCCCATACATTATGACATTGAATGTTCGGGAGAGGTAAAACAGACTACTTTGACAGTCATCAGCAATTCCTATCAACAGGAAGTAGTATCAGATAGTGCTTTAGGTCAGAGGTTGTTTGTAAATATAGTGAGAAGCAGGACAGATAAACAGGAGCTGCATGTTGCTGTGGAAGGCTTGGATCAATGTAAACTCTTTTTAAGATTTAGATATCTTTGTGTGGGTGGCTCCATGGATCATAATAGCTTTGGATTAAAAAATAGCTCAACTTGTAGTAATAATTGCAAAGCTGAGAACTTTAGTTCACTTTAGTAGTATAATGTTTGTTTGGATTCAGAAACAGTTTTGCAAACTATAGAATAAAAGTTTTGGGAAAAATAGGCATAACCAGACTTTGTGTTGTATGGTTTACATATAAATAGAATGTGTGGTGTGCAAATCTGGCCAAGATGCAGACATTTAAGAGAAGGAAATAAGCTCACAGAACTATAGAAACAATGTGAAGCTGTGCACTTTTTTGAAAAAAAAAAAAAAAGACAAACTGGGAATATGGACTGGGAGCTGGGAAGGTAACGTGGAATTGTTTGTAGACAGCAGATACTTAGAAGACATCGATGACCACATTTTTCCACAAAAAGGTAGTTTTGTCTTAGATATACAGGATAACCAAAGTGCTCTTTTTCTGTGGTAAAATGGGACATTTTAAGTGAAAGTGTCCTGATCTAGAATGTGAAGAGAGTAATCAAATACACTACAAACCAAAGCACTTGCAGAACCAGCAAACAAAATGTCTCTTCAGGTCAGTCAACCAAAAAGAGTTATTAATGCCACAAAACAATAACTTGCATTTTCGTCCTTAGACTTCATCAAAATGAATAGTTAACCAAACTAATAATCTCCTTAAATAACCCACCCTTCCCACTGACAAAACAATTAACCAATTAAAACATTTAGTACAACTGAATGTAGTGCATTCAAAGTGCAATTGTAAAAATGCAACTATAAAAACTCCTAAAACAAATAGTTACTTGTTACAGTAACAGATTTTTTAAAAAGCAGATTTTAAAAAACATTGAATCACATGATTGATATGTAAATACATAAAATGCAGGCCATCAAATGTAATATAATAGAAATAAGTAAAAAAGATGTGTTACACCAACGTTTTAAATTGTGCCATTTGTGACTGGCTTAGAGTTGGACATGGCACCCACAACTATGAACATGTTTGTTTGATCTGTGAGCCACTTGGCCACCCATCCTGTGACATAGCTGTCAATGTTCAAGCTGGTATACTTGTCCATGATGACAGAGTGGGGAATGGTGTAGTAAGCCCTTAGTGAGGTCCAGGTGGGCTGTGTGGACTACTTTCACCTCCATCTATGTTCATGGTAACTGTTTTAAATAAGTCAACTAGGTTTGCGAGCCAGGCTCTGCCTTTAACAAGGCGAAGTTGTGTAGAGTCCAGTGTCTGGAGATCTCCAATGTCTCAGTGTATGGGTTCCATGACAATTTGCTCAATAGTTCTGTAGACCCGGCTGAGTAGACATATTGGGCAATGGTTTCCAGGTTCTGTTTTGGCACACCCTTTGTGGAGCTGGATGACTGTTAGTGTATGCCATTCTTTGGGTACATAGCCTGTGGTATGCTTGAGTCTGGACAGTGAATGTAGGTGAGGGTGTAGTTCCTTATGGGCCTAGTGTAAGATGCAGTCTGGGACAACATACAGTCACATTGATGCTATGTTCTTAGCTTTGGTGAGGGCTGTCTTTACCTGCATGTCCATGATGTCTGGGTCTCTGCATCCTTCTGTGATGGACACAGGCCCTTTTGGGGGTAATGGGGGAGTTTACACTGAACTTGTCCCCCTGGATGTGGGCAATGAAAGTTGGTTTGGTGTATTTCATTCCTTTTTTCAGTACCTGACAGCATATTTGGAAGTTGACACCTACATGTCTGGTATTGCTACCGAAGGTTTTGTGGTTGTTATTCTTACATTCCTTGGCTATTTGTCTTTAGAAACCATCCTTGGATTATTTTATGAGTGATCATTGTTTCTTTCTGATAATGATCAGTGATGCCTTTCCTTTAGTGACGTTGGATCTATCATGTGTTCGTTTCTTCCTTCTCTTGTCTAGCTTATTTATGGACAACAACCACCTGCTTATTGTCCTATTCTTGGAGGAGTGCATCTTGGTTTTATTTGTGATGTCTCATTCCATGCATCCCTGTAGATGCTCATAGGATGCACTTGTAAATGATTCTGCAGATTGAATACCCTTATCCTATAGCAAGGGGTCTTCGAAACATTCCACTTTGGTCTAGGGAAGTGTGCAGTATGCTTTTGCAAATGTCTTCACAGTGGTTTCACTGACTGGGTGTGGGGGTGGGATGTGGATGTCCAGTGTGATTACTTAATGATCTGATATTACCAGCGAGGAGTTTATCTCAGTTGTGAAACACTGGTACCCCATGCTGGTGATGATCATGTCCAGTATGTTGTCACCTCTAGTGGGCGTGGTGACCAGCTGTTCCAGGGTGTTAGAGTTTCTAGGACACATTGGGCAAAGGACGTTGTATACAAGTAACTCACCCACTCAATGTTTGGGTAGTTGTAATCTCCTCATATAATGGTGTTTGATAGGACCTTTATATTTGCCATTGTTCTCCGGAATACTGAGTGAGGTTCCTGAGACAAGGTATGTGATCTGTAGCAGGCTACAATCTGATGGGCAGCTTTTCCTATTCTTAGTTGCACTTGCATGGTCTTCAAGACCTCATGCTGTGCCAGTAACCTGAAGGTGTGGATATCCATAAGGTAAATGGCTACATCCCTTCCTTTTGTATTTCACTCGTGGTTTTGGGTCCAAAGTTCAGAGTGATTGTGAGTGTTTTACGTGCATCATATCCAACAGCTCTATGTCTGACATAGCTTTGTATGTTAGGCAGTGAACACCTCTGAGTAGGCGATATGCAAGGGAGTACGGATGGAGCATTTTGCGATGGTCTATGTATGGCATGTATTTCAGGCCACTAATGCTCTTTGTGAGGTATTGTTGCTGGCTTTCCAGTTGTTGACTTGTGAGGTACATAGCAACAGTGGTGTTGTACTCTTTTATAGTTCTAGTGAGTGGTCAGTAGAGGGGAACAATGTCCTCTTCTACTCAACATGAGACACATTTTGTGATGAGGCATGCCACATAAGAGGGTTTCCTGACTACTGTGGAAATGTGCTTATCACAGTTGTATCCACTGTCCACCTGTGACCCAGGGTCTCTTGTCACACTTACAGTGTGAAGTATACTACCACCTATGTTGCAGTTCTTGGCTACAGAGTTTTTAACAAAGGTGATGATAATGCACCTTTTGGCATTGAGCTACAGCCCATGGTTTGGACAACAGCCATCTGTCTCAGTGAGGCCCTTTTGTAGGATGTCCACATCTTTAGTGTTTACAACGATGGCTCCTAGCTTGCAGTCCTCTGGAAACATCAGTAGCCACAGGCCTTCCATGTTAATGTTTACTTCAGTGAAGTAGATACTACACAGCCTGGGAAGTTATCTAGTCCCATGGCTGCTGTGATACTTTCTTTGGAGAGTGTTTTTACCTGTGCAGCCATGATGACAGCAACTTTGCAGTCTTCCATTATAGAGATGTGCTCTTTCATGGGTGAGAGGGGGGTAAAGTTAACACTGATCCTATCTGCCAGGATGTTGGCAATATCAGTTGGCTCTGTAGATTTAGTGCCATTGAGCTGTAACTCAGAACAGATCTGAGTGTAACCATGACACGTACCTGTCTGTTGGGTAGAGATCTCCTGAGTAGACAGTATGCAACAGAGTACTGATTGGGTTACATTCAGTCTTGTTGCATGGGGCAACTATCTGAGGCCAGTAATCCTCTTGTTAAGGTACTTTATTGGTCTTTCTAGCTGCTGAACGTGCCTAGTCAGATTCATCGCAAGTGTGTTGTGGTACTCTCTGACAGGTCTGATGACTGCTGAGTAGTGGCAACCTCCTTTGACCTACATGCACAGACCTTGGCAGTTTGTGTGAATACGCAGCAGGATTTTCAGACCACTTTGTGAATGTGTTTCTGGAAGTAGAGATGACTATACACATTTGTCCATAGATCCCTTATTATCACATCCGTATTTAGCCTAAGTGTGTGAGCATGCCCAGTATGACCTTTCAGTATCTTCCTGTCTGACATTTGCTTCGTTTCTTTTGTGTGTGAGCATGCCCAGCATGACCTTTCAGTGTGATGCTGAATGAAATCTAGTACATTTGTTGGAGTGTGTGAGCATGCACAGTATACACATTTATCTATATGTGTATGGTAAATCAAGTTGTATTTTGACAGCAGGGATCACCTTTGTGTCATAGATCAACAGGGATCATGCTGTGCCTGCAGGGCTTCCATGAGACACTTTGCATAGACTTATCAACATTTCTACATACAGGGGGGGCAGCTATTCTTTGTACATTTCTACCCGTGGGCACACCAGATTGTTACTGTGGGTGTACATAGGATGTGGGTTTCACCTGACACTTATACACATTTGCTGTGTTTGAACTGCTATGTACAGGACACCATTACAGTCTGCACTGTTGCCTATCGTACTGGCTTGAGGCATACTACTATACTACAGATCTTAGCATCCAATGTCACATATATTAGCTTGCGACTTCATAGCCTACACAACCCACATCACAACACCTGGCCTGATGTTCTCTGTCTGCATAGGTGTGTGGGTGAGGTTACCCATTTGCCGCTTTAGGGGGATGATACAGCATTGCTTTGTGTTTGCATTAGTGTACAATTGTCCTGCTGTGTCTGTGCCACTGAAATGCTATCATGGCTTAGTGGTTCAGTTCTGTGATTATCGTGCACAGTATCGTGGGTTCAAGCCCTGTCATTGCTTTTTATTTTCATGCTGGCCAGACCAGACTGCTTAAGGAACAGTAAAGCAGATATGAGCATGTTTAACTGATTTTGCTCAACTTTCCCTAACCTTGCCCAACATTGCACGAGCAATTTTGTTTACATATACTAGATATTGGAGAAAGCTGCTTAGCACTGCTTTATATTGCTTAACACATGGCAATCATGCCTCAGGTGGTGCTGCAGAGCTGCCTATGTCGGATGCACATACTACACTGCCTATACATGTTTGGGAACAGGTAGTGTCAAGTTAGGCATCCCTTTTATTTTATGTGCGAGTCAGAGAGAGGTATCATTCCCAGGGTTCCTACTGAGCCAGTGTATATGCTATGCGTTGCCTCTTTGCCAAGGACAAGGCATACTGGGCAAGCCTCCTTCTGCCTACTGGGGCAGGCTCAGGTTGCTCCTCCTCTGAGTCACGCTGTGCCTGTGCAGGCCTTGGCAATGGTGGGGGGCTGTTTGGGCCTGCCCCATGCTGTTCCTGCTGCAGCTGTTTTCGCAGGATCATATTGTGTAGCATGGCACATACCATGACAATTTGGGTACATGTAGTTGGTGAGTACTGCAAGGCTCCACCAGATGTGTCCAGGCACCGGAACCATGACATGAGGATCCCAAACACACGCTCGATTACATTTCATGTTTGTGCGTGTGCCTCATTATGGAGTTCTTGTTCAGGTGTGTGTGCATTTCTGATGGGTGTCATCAGCCACGGCTCCAGTGCATATCCAGCATCCCCCACTAGGTGACCAACAGGGATGACCCCTTTGGCAAATGTCTGGTACAGCTGCGACAGATACCAAATATGGGAATCGTGGTAGCTTCCAGGGCAGCCAACACACACATTCAGTATTATGCCCTGGGCATCACACACAACCTGGTAGTTGATGGAGTGGAAGCTCTTGCGGTTGATGTAGGCCCTACCCGGCTTACCAGCTGGTGCTTTGATGTGTATGTGCGTGCAGTCAATTGCACCCACTACCTCAGGGTATTCCACTATTTGCTGGAAGAGACGCATATTTCTGGCCAATACCTCATGGGAATTGGGGAAATATACATGATCACCGACATGTGCTGACATGGCATTCATGAACTGGTGCAGTACCCTTGATGCTGATGCCTGTGAAATCCCCATCATATCACCAGTTGGTCTCTGGAAGGTACCTGTTGCTAGTATTCTTAGGCCAACACATACCTTGGTTTCCACTGGGATGGGTTCTACTCTGTTGGTTCTGTGTGTGAGGCGTGGCCTGCACAGCTCAACAATTATCTGCAGGAGCTCTCTGTCCACTCTATAGCGCTCCACTATCTACAGCTCATGTAGCCCCTGGTAGGTTACCCTGGTCTGTACACTCTTCCCCGTCTCCTCACTGTGGGTTGCTCAGCAGCATTCGCAATGGCACCACCCTCAGCATCTTGCACATGTTGCCTTATAACAGCAAGGGCAACCCCTAACATATTTATGTCTCAGTTTAAGCTTTTTAAGTTTTCACTTATCTTTGTTGACTGCAGTGTTGCATTGTTTCTGAGAAAAACATGGGGGAATGTTGTTTGCAGAGTTTTAAGTGCTGGGCTGGGCTGGGCTAGTGTACTGCCTGTGTAATTGGCTGATTCTGATTGATTTCACCTGGCAGCTCTGCTAGTTCTCCTTGGTTAACTTCCTACTACTTCTTTTCCTTCCTTTTCCCTTTCTGTTTCCACAGGGGGCAGCGCCACGCAAACAAGTGCAAACACGTGCACACGTGTGCACACAGGCTTACACAAGCTTACACAGGCTTAGGCAGGTGCACATTCATGTATACAAGCTTAGACGCCCTTACACAGGCTTACACGGGCACACACCCATGCACACAGGCTTAGACAGGTTTACACGCGCGAACACGCACGCACACAGTGTAAGCAGCTTTGCAAGAAACTTTAGTGATAGCAACGGCGTACACCTTCAGTTTCTGGGTTTCAGTTTAGACAACTGTAGACACACCTCTTTTAGTCCTGAGTAACTCACAGCAAACACATGCCACTCTGCTCCAATAATCTTACAGTCTTTTTGATACATACCCCCTCATGATGTCACCCATCCTCTATTCTGTTACTCCCCTTATCCTACTCTTACACTCTAGGGACATGGTTCACATAGCAGGAAAAATTGGGATTCACTATCCTTATCCTAATTTGCATAGGATTACCTACTAATGTTTGGTTACATCTCTCAGACTGAGCTTCCCCCCTTAGCAACCACTACTCAGTAGCCATGTTGTCTTCATCCTGCCATTCACTTGCATGGCAGATTAATATTTTGAATTAAATCCATATTTGTGGCTTTTAAATTTTGATTTTCTGATTTTTAGTCTGCCGCACGTTTACGCTGCGCTGCGCTACGCTTAAACATCGGAGATCGAGGAAACATTTTTTATTATTTTGCAACACATAAAAATGCCAGTGGACATATATTTGGCCATTGGCATGCTTCATCAACTGGATGCATCCTTTATTTGGAGCTCTCATGGCTCCGTTTTGTTATTTGCGAAATGGTACTCAGTTGTCAACCAAGTACACTTCTGCAAATAACACTACTCTTACTCGGACAGGTTAGTGTTTCCTGGATCGCAAATTTACCTCATTTGCATAGCTTTCAGCAGCAAATGAGGTAATTTGCATAAACTAACACTGTCCGTGCAAGAGTCGTTTTAGGAGCTCTCTTGCACGCCCCTGCCGGCTGTTCCTGGATCACTCGGCAGACATGTTGGCTGCATGGAGTCTTACTCTACTCTTAGACTCCATGCAAGCCTTAGTGAATCTGGCCCTTTGTTTCTTCTATTATTTTCTTAATATTATACTGGTTCTACTCTTACTTTCACTTTTCACTCACTAAACTACTACTCATCTTTCTTACACCTCTCTAGTTTTAGCTCTGGCAGTGTTATTAATTGTTTTTTGCATGGATATTTACCTCCCTACCCTCCCATGGTTTCTTTTTCTTAGATCTAAGCCCAATGACTCACTTCTCAGATGCATCTTTCCCATAACAAGAAATGCCAATCAATATACATCTACTTTCAACTTTCCTTAAAAGAACCTCTCAAGGCTCAACTTCTGGATAATAATAATTTATGTATGTGTTGCTTCTATACATCATCTGTTTTATTTTTAGTCTGTATCTAACTCTTGTGCATCACTGTGACTCACTGTGCCCCCCCTTCCTACTAATTGTATGGTTCTATACACCTAATAGTAATTCTGTTAATTGTTGCTGACCATTACAGCAATCAGTTACTCCGCAGTAGCATTTGCACTACCTCTAGTGGCTGTCACCATGCTGTTTTGGATACCACTGTCCTACAACTGTCCAGCAGTTTCTTTTTGTTTTCCTAGCACTATCTAAACTAGCATACTCCACCCTTTTCACTCTGTTATTAGGTTTTCCAGTCTTTATCAGCATCTCTACCACAGTTTTGTGCATTTAAACTCTGAGAAATATAATAAATTTAACTGTTTACTGATTGTTTTCTACAGCACTACTGCAAACTAAGTCTAGGCCCACTCCGTTCCCTCTCATTTACACTCGGGCTCCCTCCACTCCCCTACCCTACCCCCACTATACTTGCACTTGTACTTCAATAAACCACACCCCTTTTTTCCTATCAAACAATCATTCAATAAAAACCTCCCCATCCAATTAAATTTATATTCCCTAGTTACACATTCATTATGTCACAATTAGTCCATTCCACTGCTAAATTGTTTACTTAAGGAAACCTCTCACCTTCCTCACAAATAAAAACTCACACCAACAACCCATTTCTCATTATACTTAACATGTTTCTCATACACACACTTCTGCTCAGCCTACTCACCTGAACCGACATTGTTACCTCCTACCAAAATTTTCTAATCACTTACATTTACTCCCTCACTCAAACTACTTACCCTACAACAAGTAACATCCCTTCAGACATCATTATATCACCACGACTATTCAATAATTCCTGTACAGACCTTTTTGCAGTTAAATACCCTAAAACACAAGCAGCTCCTGTACTACAATGCAAATATGCCAGACTACAACCCAGGCTCTTTCACCTATTTCTGTTCAGTGTATCACTGCTTAACTTAAGCAGTGATATACACTCAAACCCAGGTCCAGAAATCCAAAACCAACCCCCCCACTCTCAAGGTAACTCTGTCCATCAAAACTTCCTCAATCACAAACATGACTCCTGAAATCTATTAATCATTAACACGAACCTTTGAAGTATTCTTAACAAAGTACGAGTTTCACGCTTCCTTCTCACTACACTCTCCTGACATCACAGTTCTAAGTAAAACCTGGTTAAAAAAATCATACTAAAGACAGTGAGATCCTGACCACTGGATATAAAATCACAGACTCAACAGGTCTCACAAATGTGGTGGCGGCATAGCCATTATCTACAAGGACACCCTTATGCTAGAACACTTAGATAGCAGCCTTACTGAAGCTGCCATCTGAAATACTAGTTACACACCTCTAGCTAAACACTAAAAAGAGCATCATCATTATAGCAGTCTATACCCCCCAATACCCCCATAATCGAAAACCTTCTTTGATGGGCAGCCTCCACATATAACCAGGAAATAATTATCTTAGGCGATTTCATCCTAGACTGGTCCATCTGCACCTCTAACAATCCAATCAACTTTATCAACCTCTTTGGGTTCTTAGAATTAATCTGCCCTCCAACCAGAACAGACAAACACTAACAAACAATCCATACTAGATTTGACACTTACCAATCGGCCATCTCTATGTCACCACTTTGGCTGCCTCCCAGTCTCTCTTAGTGATCACATGCCCACCTATGCTCTCAGACAGAAAGCATTCCCAACCAAAGACCTATTTATTTATTTATTTATTTAAATTTGTTGACCGGGAGTGTCCGACTGGACGTAGGTCCATTTTCAGTGGAGGCCTGGGGAGAAAAGCTCCACAGTAAAATAAACAGACAGTAGTTACATTAGATTACATAGCGATTAACAATTTAACATAGCAATTACTTACAACATATTTACAGATGAAGAACATAGTACATCAGTAGACAACTTGAATCTTTATCTGTGAAGTACATAACAGACATTAACAAATGTTACAATGAGAAGTTCCTGCTGTATAATAAGCTCTAGGCTTATGAGCATCTGAGCTTGCTATAATCAAGGTAGTTAGTGGAGTGGAAAGAAAGGTAGTGGTTGGATGGGGTGGATGATATTAGAGTGGGAGTTGCAAGGGCATAAGCAGCATGTTTTTAGGTGCGCTTTTAGTAAAGTTTTGAAGTGGGTGCATGATGGTATGGAGGTAATTGTGGGTGGGAGTGAGTTCCATAATTTGGCTATGGCACTTGAGAATAGTGCTTCACCAGCAGAGTTATTGGCTTTAGTGATCTGCAAGTGAATTTTGTTGCTGGATCTTAGTGGTCTGGTGGTGTGATAGGGTTGGAGTAGATTCTGGAGGGATGGAACATTTAGTGGATGGTTTACTAGTTTGTGGGTGATGTTAGTTTAATATATATTTAAATATATCTGCAGCAAAAGAAACTTTTCCATCAAGACCTTCAACTCACTCCTAAAGCAATATGACTGGACCCCACTAAAACACCTACAATTAGACAATGCTGTCCAACACTTTAATAATGTATTCCTCAACATTCTTAATTCTCTGGCCCCACTTAGACAAATGGACACTAAAGCAAAACGAGCTCCTATCTTTGCATACTAATGAGATCATGAAAGAGAGGGATAGAGCCTGGTCACACTATCAATCTAGCAAAAGCCAAACACCCCATCCAGAATTATCACCAATTAAGATATTTAGCCAAAAAATACACTTGAAATGACAAAAAGTCTTACTACACATTATTTCAACAAAAACATCATTGCAACCCCCAGAAATTCTGGTGTGCCATAAAACAACTTTTAAACCCAGGATAAACCCCTACTCCAACCCCTAACCTCCCTAACACCACAGAGAACACAGCAACCCAATTTAACTCGCATTTTATTAACTATACCGTCTCTAGTAGAAAATGACAACAGGACACCACTAACTAATTCCTAGTAATTCAGCCACACGCCCCAACTCTTTCACTGTCAAACCTATTCAGACCCGCTTCATAAAGAAACTCCTAAAACAACTAAAACCTGCATATCCTGCCACAGATTTACTTCCTAATGAATTTCTCAGAATAACAGCAGACTCAATATCATATCCAGTCTCCCTTCTCATTAACCATTCCCTATCTGAAAAATATGTTCCTAAATTTTGGAAAATTGCCCATGTCATTACCATGCATAAAGGTGGCAACAGAATTATCAAACTACAGGCCAATTGCTATCCCCCCTCCCCTAGCCAAAGTTATAGAAAAATGTATTCATTCTCAACTCCTACCCTATCTACTACAAAACAACCATCTCTCCAGCTCTCAACATGGTTTTAGACCAAAACACAGCACCACAACAGCTCTTTTAAGCTTCACAGACATAGCCAACCAGCACAAGAACAGTGCTAAATTTGTATCCTCCATTTTTCTCAACATGTCAAAAGCTTTTGACACAGTTTCTGATCAAAAACTACTAAATGAACTGTCCAACATAGACCTCAATCAAACATCTCATGGTTCCACAGCTACTTGTCAGAATGCCAACAAGCAGTCAAGTGGAAAAATGAGATCTCAGCACTGCTGCCTGTCATAGTAGGCAATCCACAAGTCTCAATTCTTGAGCCACTACTTTTCACCATCTTCACAAACAATCATAGCTCTGCATCCCAACTAGCAACAATTATACAATGTGCACATGATTCCTCACTCATCTGCACAGCTCCCCTCCCTCCCTGAACTCCTGGACAGAACACAAAAAGCCTTCACAGACATAGAACAGTTTCTAAATGAAAATCAGCTAATACTAAATCCAAACAAGATAAAACTCATGCTTTTCTCAAACTCCAAAACTCCTGAACCTCATTTCCTTTTTTCATCCATTCCTCTAACAATACCAGAATTGAGCCTGTTGACAATACCAAGCTGCTAGGAGTCACACTTCACAACTCACTAAAATATGATAAACACATGGCCATCTCCATTAAAAAGGTCCATACCAAACGTGGCTCACTGTACAGAGCCAAACCATTCCTCACTCACATATCCAGGCAGTCTATCGCCAAAACAATCTGCTATCCACTCTATTGTATGCTTTTCCTATTTTCACAAATTTTTGAGGATCAAACCTAACCAAATTAGAAGCCTATTACCATAAAATAGCTATATTTGCTGCTAACCTCCCTACAGAACACACCACTGTTAAGCTCTCAAACAACTAAAATGTATTGAATACCAAATCTGCTAGCACTCAACCAACTTACAATTGCCCACACCATCATACATCAACCTGATAACTGCCCTGGCCTTAAAAAGTAGTGCTACTTTACTCAGCCAGTCAAACCCTACAATCATCCAACAAGTTTTTATTAAAGGTAGTAATCCAATAAAAAGAAAGCTGACAAGCAACAAACTTGTTAATAAAACAAAGAAAATAGTCACAAATGATTGTAGGAAACTAGAAACTGTTTAATAATAAAACGGAGTAAAAATAGCAAACAACTAAATGCTTTCACCTTAAATTCCACTGGCATCATCAGAGTTGTGTAAAATCATTGCAGTCAATGATACTAATTAGCTGGTACTGGCTTACTAAACCAGAAATAACATAAATATAAAGCTAAAACAAACCATATGAGAACTAGCATAACTAGGCATGAGAGTAAGCTATAACACCCTCAAAGTGTCTCCACGTGAGTGGCATAGTGCAAAAAGCCATTTACAGGCTTAAAACATCATTGTTTGAATCAAACGCTGCTGAAGGGAGGTATGTAGAGAACATCTAGACATCAGATTAAGCTCGAAGGTGACGCAGTTCAAAAAGCCGTTTACAGGCTTAAAACATACAGTAGAATGCAGGCATGCTCAGAAATTGTTCCGCGTGGGTGGCGTGGTACTAATTAGCCCGTACCGGCTTATTAAACAATAACTAAAATAATTGACACCTATAACAAGCAATAAGAGAACTAGCACACTACAATCTAGAAATATTTCAGCAGCAGCAGGTGAGGAGATGGTTATTAGGCACATAGTTCTCACATAAACATGTCAACATTTGGAATGATGAACAGCAAGCAAATCACTACATACCAAAGGCAAAAGACGCTGGGAGAGGAGCAGACAGCAGCCAGGGCTTTTTCCCGATTACTGAAGATGGCATCATACAAAACCCAGGGAGTCCAGAGGATAAAGGTGGTGTGGGGAAGGGAGTAAGGGGAAGAACAGGTACAGGTAGGAGGGGGAAGGGACGGACAACCCCATAGAAGACTATTGGACATCTTGCAAGACGTGCAAATGGTATACAATGTAAGAGAAGAAGGAATGGCAAGGCCTGAAACAGATAAGGACCAAGGGACAGGGAGATGACAGGCAGTAGAGCGGTGAGAAGGAACTAAGTTCTTGAGCAGGAGACAGGTAATGAAGCAGCTTGAGAAGAAACAATCAGCAGTACTGGCTACAGAAGGTAAGTTGGATAAGTCAGAAGTGGGTAAAAACAGTGAAAAGTGAGCCTAGAAAAGGTAGTTGTAGACAGCAGCAGTAAAGGGTGACGTGAGAGGAATAATAGCAGGTCTGGGACTACAGAAATATTAAGGTAAGTAACTAATAACAGAGGATAAGCAGGAGATTAAGGCTGGGATAAGGGTGCCACCTAGTGGACATGTTTTATATTGCAGGTAGATATGAGAGGGAGCTAGCTGGATTAAAACTGGGGAGGAGTGAGTGCTAGTAAAAGGGGTTACTATGGAGGATAGGGTGGAGAGGATGTTAAGGTAAATAAAGAGAGGTGGTAGAGGCTGCTGGTCTCTCCTGGCTCAGAGCGTGCTTTAGCACCTGTAGCAATGGTACAATGGTAGAAAGTATTACTGGCAGGAATTAGTCAACAAACATACTTTTCTTGTTTCCTTGAGAGAGGGTGCAGGGAATTAACGCTGTGAGGTGAAACTGCTGGTATTTGGAGAGGGTCCTTTAGGTTCCTAGAGACTAGTGTTGCAAGCACAAGAAGAGCAGGGTAACACAGGCAATGGATGCTGGGAGGGGAGCAGACAGCAGCCAGGGCTTTTCCCTGATTACTAACGTCACATTACTAAAGATTACACTATAAAAGTACAATTTCTTCTTATTACTTTGTTAAGTGTATAGAACTTTTCTCCCCGGGCCTCTGCTGAAAAGAAAATGAGCCTCTGGTCCAGTCGGACTTCCCTGATAAACAAATGTAAAATAAAATAAATGTAAAATAAATTATATGGACATTTGCATACCATGCCAGCAAAGGTATTTTCTGTCTATGTACTACCATGCTCTTTCTCTGAAATGCCCTACACTGCACACTGCTGCCAGATGCTTAATTTTTCTGCATGCATTGCAGTAAGTTTTAGACTCACAGCCTGTAACTTTATGTATTATGAAGTGACTAAGGAATTGCTCCTAGATGAGTCTGAATTAGGTTCACATGCATCACTGCTCTACCCTGGTTAATAAAATCCAAATAGATAGATCAATAGATAGCTAGATAGATAAATACATTTACTACGGACTAGTCTGAAATATACAGACAAGGATTTTACAATTGTGTTTATAGGTACATTGCATGATGAGTACACCTAACATTGATCTCATATGGTAGGTGTTTCATAAATAATTTAAATAATTTAAAATAGTACTTTGCTTGGGAAGTCTTGGTATAAGCTTCAGAATATATTTTTTTAAGTTTACTAAAGCAAGATTTGTTACATGCTGAGTAAGTAGCTTTGGTATAATATCAAATGATAAACATAAAAACATGTTAAACAAAACTTACATGTTAAAGGCTCTTTCAAGCCAGGTTATAGGCTCAAGTTTGGCAAAGGAATTATTGCTTAATCCATATAGCAGTAAGCCTTGTAAAATGCAGCTTATAAAGCAGTAAGACACCTGGATCAATAATGTGATGGACACATTCTCTCTTTACACTCTGTGGGAGTCCATTAAAGGTAAAATAACCACTTATGTACCTAAAGTATTCTTGTTTCACATTAAAGTCTTTCTGGGGGAGGAAGATCAGATTTCTCCACTAAAGTCTCATATTAAAAAATATAGAATTGCCATATAAATTTGTTTCAGCTCTGATACGAACATTTATCAAATTATCCATAAGCATACATGTCAATCTCTTCCCTCAAGAATTCTGGGAAAAGCCAAAAACAATAGAGGGAAAAGGGTTCAAAACCAGAGAATATTTTTAAATATTAACTCTAATTCTCTTAAAAAGGTGAACAGAATAATATGATTTATATCAACATGCATTTTTTGAAGAATAGGAAGCATGAAACTAGAAATGTTACTGACTGGCTGTAATCCTCGGTAGTTTAGCAGAAAGTCAAACCTTTTGCAAGAGACATGGCAAAAAATATGATGCAAAATCAGTGGCATTCTGCAAAACTAGGGTCAGTTGAGATGCATGCTGTCAAGTGTATATAGTACAGTACCTCTATGATCTAAACCTTAAGTACCCTTCATGTGGGTGGGTAGACAAAGGGAAAATGTAGTTGTCCTCATTATATTATCTTTAGTTAAAAAATAAAAGCAGATCTTGACACAACTTTCTTCAGACAAGACTTGGCTAGAAAATCACAGGGTGACTTTTTTAATGAAATACCTTGGGAATGTTTAAAACAAAAAAGTACTGGATGAAAATCTTGAGGATAAAATTCATATGAAAGGTGCGGAAACCTCACCATGTCCCTATCTTTTCCACTGCTGACTCAGGCATAGTATAACCATTTGATGAATTGCTGTAGGACTGGTCCCCCACTATAACCTGTACGTTGCTGCTTGTCAGTCGCACCTTTGATTTACATTTGCCCCTGATGCCATCACCCATTGCTGAATGAATAATAGCAAGCAGCATGGATGCAATAGTTGTACTGCAGGTAAAATACATTCTATTGCATTATCCCTTTGATGAATAGCTGACAAAACATTTTGGAATATCTGTTTAGCGAAATTTGATAAAAAAAAAAGTTTCTTTTTGTATTCACTTTCTCCAATTTTCATTATCATGGTAAGACAGGTATCATCCATTACACAAATCTTCGTGTTTTCAAGAATGGTTCAGGGGATAAAATCTGGTTTAGAAACTCGTGCACTTATATAATATGATGTAGTGATGGCAGAAATAATGTGCATGCCTGCATAATGTAACTTATTCCATATTCCCAAGCCAATTTTCCAGAATAAGCCTGCAAAAGTTGCAGATACATCAGCACTCTATAACCTCTGAAAAAAACAAAAACACGTAGCTGTTAGGAATTGCTCCATTAACATGTCTTTTGCGGCAAGCAGTATCAAAAGATTATAAATGAATATTTTCCAGGGATTTTATGTGGTTTATAACAGTTCCTTCTGTGCTTTCTTTTTTCTTTTGCAAGTTAAAGAAATCAATGAATCTTTGGAGAGAGCAGATGAGAGACTGAGAGAAAGGCAAACAGAAACTGAGAAATCCTACAGTATAAAAAGAGTGTAATATCTGGTACAGAAAGAACATGACTCAGCATGACTGCTTAGATCCTAAGTTAATTTATGGCACCATCTACTGCACTGTGTGTGCAAATGCATGGAAGGAACCTACTGAAATGTGGATTTGCATTATACTTTTACACTATAGGTATCTGTCAAGAATTATGAATATCAGTGTATTTTTCATACACCCTATAGCCTGAGTAAATTGTAGTTGTGCATAGTGCTTTTTAGTTATACTTGTTATGTCTCTATTCAAGTCCGTTGAATTAGTTATAATCAGCTGCAGACAGTTTCAGAGTACAGGGTATTGTCTTCAAACACTAAGAGTACACTAATATTGCTGAAGCATTCTGCATATTTGTAAAGGAAGAGCTTAGAATAAATAAATATTTTGATGGAAAAAATGGCATGTATGGAAATGCGTGTTGCTTCATTCAGAAATGAATTCCCTTAACTAAGAGAGTAACATAGTACAAAAGGAATGGGAAACAGTAGTCTGTAGGGAAGACAGATGTTCTTACCATGTAGTGCAAATGCTTTACTGCCAAGGATTTAAATAAATCAAAAACAGACAGAAAATTGTAGAAGTTCATGGGGAGAAACACACCACTCATCACAGCAGAACAGTGAAGCTGACATTGAAAACTGTGGAACTGTTATTAATTAATCAATTCAATTACTTTTTGGTGACTGAGGTATAATGCATTAGACAAAACTACTTCTTTCAGAGTATAAGCCTAGAAGTAAAAAACAACACCACAATCCAAGTACTGCAATACATACGACAGTCCAGTGTTCACAAAAGAATTTAATAAATTATAGCACCATGGCAGATACTGCCTTCAATGGAATACACTACTCATTACTCAACTACACCTTTTATACAATAAAAAAATCACAGCTAACAAAACAATTAACTATTTAGCTTATCATTCAATTAGATTATTAAACTAAAACTTTCCAATTACAGGACATATTCATTACCTCAGAACTTAAAGTACCAGACTTCAAAATAAGCAAAGTTTCCTTGTATAGAAGCTTGCTTTTAATATCATAATATTCACTTTTTTCTATTTTTTCTAAAACAGTACCTTGCAAACCCATAGGGTCCCATTATGATATTTTAAAAAATGTTGTGCAAGAGGGCATTCATATTTCCAATTTTTTATATCCCTAACATGTTCTTGAAGACGGAGCTTGAAAGCCCTCTTGCTCTTCCCTGTATAAAATGTATCACATGGGCACTTCACTGCATATACAATACATTCTGTATTACAGCAGAAGTTACCTAATACATTGAATTTGCCACCATTTATATGTTGAAAAGTTTGTACCACATATTTACACAATATACATTTCCCACAGGGATAAGTGCCTTTCAAATGTGGAGCCTGTGCACTTCACGAATATCTTGAATTTTTGGAGCTGAAGTGGCAAATCAAGGCCAACGCCTGTCAAATGCCTGGGCTTAATGACAGGGTGTCCATTAGTTCTTTACTAAGATTACAATCCATATATTGTTTTTAATATTTTAGACATTGTGGTAAATAGACAGATTTATGTAGATCCTTGGATATTTGTATATATATTTATACATGTACACATACCCACGGATTCAGCAAGCTCTGCAAGGTGTGCAGGAATAGTGCAGGAGCTCTTGGAAGCAATATGGCCGCCGTGCGATCCAGGAATAAGCTCCAGGGATGTGCAGGAGCACTCCTGCACTATTCCTGCATGGACACAGTTCCTGTATGCAAATTACCCCATTTGCAGGTGACAAACATACAAATGAGGTGAATTTGCAATCCAGGAAGCTGTCAGACGGCTGTGCAAGACTAGTGTAGTGTGCAGAAATGCACTCGGTTAGTAACTGAGTATATTTCTGCAAACTACAAAATGGAGCAATGACAGCTCCAAATAAAGGGTGTATAGTATGTGTAAAGCATGCCAATGTCCAAATATATGGCCACTGGCATGGAAAACAGTTGGCAAAAAAACGTTATTTTTTTAGCCGATTTCAGCTCTTTAAGCGTAGGGCAACAGCGCGCAAACGGGATCGGGCCAAAAATTAAAAAAAAACTGAAATAAACATTTTAAGCAAAATCAATATTTTGCCATTATACTAAATGGCAGGCAGAAGAAAACATGGCCAATGAATAGTGGTTGCTAAGGGGGAAGGCTCAGTGTGGGACCTGTAACTATGCATTAGCAGACAATCCTATGCAAATGAGAGGAATGATACTGAATCCCAGATTTCCACTCAATGCTAGCCAGCACCCAATCATGTAAGTGCAGGAATAGCATGGTTCAAGCCTATGAGTTAGCTGACATCATAGGGATGTGTGTCAGGCATACTTTAAGCTTACTGGAGCCTTGTTCCTCAGGTTTGCCCTTAGCTTAGCAGAGCTAAGCAAGGGGGTATGTCTGTGGCTGCTTAGCACTCTTTACATTGCCTAAGCGGGTGTGCATGCCACGCACTGGGTTTGAAAGGAAAAACAAAGTAAACCAGGAAATAGTAGCTCAGCTCTGTGCACATTTGAACACTGTGTTTGCACGGTGCGCCCCCTGGGCTTAAATAGGAAGGCAATGGGAAGGGAAAACAGCAGTAGGAAGGTAATCAAGGAGAACTAACATAGCTGGCAGGTGAAATGTATCAGAATCAGCCAATTACACAGGCAGCAGCCCAGCCCAGCACAGAATACTATTATAAACTATGCAAACACCTTTCCCTCTGGTTTTTCCCACATACTCTACACCACCGGTGTACACAAGTGGGGATATTTTAACAAACAAAAGGAACAAAATAATAAGGGCTGCAGCTGCTATCATACATTAACATGTGGAAGAGGCTGAGGCTGGTGAGGATGAGAATGCTGTCAACCAACCCACAGTGAGGAGAAGAAGAAGAGTGTACAGACCCAGGGTAACCTACCAGGGGCTACATGAGATAGTGGAGTGCTATAGGGTGGACAGGGACCTTCTACAACAAATTGTTGAGCTGATTTGGCCACGCCTAACACACAGAACTAACAGAGGGGAACCCATCCCAGTGGATACCAAGGTATGTGTAGGCCTAAGAATACTAGCCACAGGTACCTTCCCAAGGCCAACTAGGGATATCATGGGGGTCTCACAGGCATCAGCATCTAGGCTACTCCACCAGTTCCTGGATGCCATGTCAACATGTATATTTCCCCAAACCCATGAGGCGTTGGCCAGCAATATGCATCTCTTCCACCAAATAGCAAAATACCTTGAGGTAGTGGGTGCTCTAGACTGCATGCACATACTCATCAAACCACCACCCGGTAAGCAGGACAGGGTCTACATCAACCACAAGGGCTTCCCCTCCATCAACTGCCTGGTCGTGTCTGATGCCCAGGGCATTATAACAAATGTGTGTGTTGACTGCCTGGGAAGCTATCACAACTCCCACATCTGGCATTTGACGCAGCTGTACCAGAGATTTTCCAATGGGGACATCCATTATGGTCCTCTAGTGGGGGGATGCTGGTTACGCACTGGAGCCATGGCTGATGACACCCATCAGAAATGCACACACACCTGAACAAGAACTCCTTAATGAGGCACATGCACAGACCAGAGTCATAATAGACCATATGTTTGGGATGCTCAAGTAATGTTTCCAGTGCCTGGACACATCTGGTGGAGCCTCGCAGTACTCACCAGATACATGTACCCAAATTGTCATCGTATGTGCCATGCTACACAATATGATCCTGCAGAAACAGCTGCAGCAGGAACAGCATGGAGCAGGGCCACACAGCCCCCCACCATTGCCAAGGCCTGCACAGACACAGAGTGACTCGGAGGAGGAACAACCTGAGCCTCCCCCAGTGGGTAGAAGGAGGCGTGCCCAGTATGCCCCTGGCCTTGGCAAAGAGGCAACGCATAGCACATACACTGACACAGTAGGGACCCAGGGAATGACACCTGTCTCTGACTCGCACACACAGTAAAAGAGATGCCAAACATGACACTACCTGTGCTAAACCATGTATAGGGAGTGTACTATGTGCATCTGACATAGTCAGCCCTCCTTCACCATCCTCAGTACTGGCAAAGCCACAAGGTAAGTCACTCTTCCTACCAATTGCCAAATGGAGTAGTATGTGTTGTTACTTGTATCTATGGTATGGATGTGAGCATGCAAGGGAATTGGGTGGCTGAATGGGATGCCAGCAGATAGTAGACACCTATAGTGGCAGCATGACATATGTAACAAATACTGATGTCACCATAGTAGCCAGTACTAAACAAGGTAACAAAACTCACTGCAGGAAATGAGCTGGGCCACATGTGTCCATATGACACACACACATGCCAGTCAGGGAGGCTCACATACCCAACAGCAGTCTCAGCCAGCAGGACAGGTATAGACAAACACAAACAAAGGCTGTGCTAAGGCCTCTGATTGATGGCTATAGGTAAACTCCCCCCAAGGCCTACACAGACAGACTAAAACAGGTCAGCCAGTGGGATTTTAGTTCTGAAGGGGAAGAAGTCAGAAACTGAAATGTAGGTCAATACCAGTACAGTCATAGCAAATGTGTACAAGTGTTAGGTGTGCCCCCCACAGTCCTATGAAGAATTGTAGTAACAGTCAGGTGTGCCCCCCCCAATCCTATGTAGAATTGTAGTAAGAGTCAGGTGTGCCCCCCACACAATCCTATGTAAAAATGTAGTAACAGTCACATGTGCCCCCCCCAATCCTATGTAGAAATGTAGTAACAGTCAGGTGTGCCCCTCCAATCCTATGCATATATGTAGTAACATGTATGTGTAAGTATAATAATACTGGAGCACAGATAACCTGAGTTGGCCAAGGTAGCAGGATAGATTGTAGCATGTGTACAATATGCAGGTCTGCGTGTTAGGTTGGTGTGTGTTGTATATTGTGTGGGAGTGGTTAGTATATATGCATGGTGATGTTTGTCCTGGTGGCCATTGACCAGCACTGCTTATGACAGGGCCAAGTTCTCACAACTGCTGTGCCAAACACAATGCCTCCCAGTATAACACATTCCAGCAGTAAGCCATAGCAAATGTTTGGAAGTAATATGTGTCACCATCTGAAAGATGGACATGGGATGTCGGCCCATATATACAAGCAGTACACAGGGGGAAGTACCCCAGACAGACAGTGTATAATATGTAACTATCAAATTGACACACCCTTGGAATTGTACTTACAAGTCTGCAGCACATTATCTGGGTTTGTAGTAGGGAATACCAATATCATCTGGCCAAACACTGCAGACCACAAAGGTCATAGGAATGATGTATTGAAAAGCAGCTGATGTCTCTGCACAAGCCAGCATAAGTGGAATGCCACATGCATATCTGTGAGTCAGATGCAAGTAGTGTCCATAGTACACATACACCCAGCTCACTCCACCACCACCCACAGGTATCTCTCTGGACTTATCCCTGCTGTTGGGAATGAGTACAATATGACCACCCCCTGTTTATGGCAATAGCAAAAGAATGCAAGCATGCAGAGCAGATGTCCCATGCAGGTGTGTCCCTAGCTGTAAGCAACACCCTGCCAGGATCCACACCACTGGATCAATACTAACAGAAAGTATTGGCATGAACAACTTGCACACCTACCCTGTCACCCCAGGGGAATATAGTGTATCGCAGTCTGGGACTGTAGGACTGACATAATGCAATGGCCTGCTACAGCTGGCCTGCATCACTACCAAATGGCCTACAGTCCTCTGCCAAAGGCCTGTGTCTCACCCGTACTGCCAATGTATGTTATATCATGGACTCCCAAATAACAACATAACACAGTCCACAGAACCCAACTGCAAGGCCATGTGGAGAAATCACAGTAACATGTTCACCATGTCCTACTGCATGAACTGTGGACCAACACCAAATTACTGCTGTGATGAGGTGATAGCTATAGGGAAAATATCAGATAATGTTTGCATAATGTATGGAAGAAGATAGAATAATAGATGGGGGCTGGGAGCATGGGCGGCATGGAGTGTCTGAAGTCCGAAACTCAGCTGTGTGCACATACTATCACTGGTTGCAAACACAAGAATGGGTGGCTACAAACCTGCTCGTAAACCACAATGTGTAGGGGTAATGTCCAGAATTATGATCCCTGCCTCTGGGTATCCTGTGTGAATCTGTACAGCTGTGAGGTATGGCCACAGCAGGATATGGCCATACTGTCACGTCGAAGGATGTACAAACATGGGTTCCTCTGCCACCACTGTACCAAGGTGCTGAACCATTTACACCGACCCAGCAGCAAGTGTCGGCAGCTTCCCCTCCAGAAGGTCATGAGTGAGCAAGAATATGTAGGCTGCTGACTACATTACTGGACACAGCTGCATTCACCTGTGTCCCCCAGGACATCACTGCAACCAAATATGTCTACTTGACAGTACTTGATGACATAAAACATCACAGCGTATAACAGTACACATGTCTGAATATCTCTGCTAACACCAGGACCATGTAGCAGAAGCAGCACAGACACAATTACCTACAGTAACCCACTATACTTTGTCTATTTTGACCCTATATTGTCAACTGATCTACAGATATCCTGCAGAAACAGTTTGCTAGGTGTAGGTATAGAACACAAAAGTCTGCACTGGAGTACAATCTACCTGGAATAGATTCACATGTTCAATACAGAAGATCATACTGGGCATGCTCCCACACTTAGAGAAATGAGGGCCATGTCAGACAACAAAATACTAAAAGGTCATACTGGGCATGCTCACAGACTTAAAGAAATGAAGCCCATGTCTGGCAACAACAGTGAACCATACATATCTGACAGTCACAGATGTTAGTGCATACACTCCTCAGTACACACCAGTCATGCTTTGCACACACACATTGGATAGGAATACACAGATATATCCAAGGACAACACACTATCATAGGCTAAAAGTACACATACATATATGTGTGAAAGAAAGTGACACTGGCAAAGAGCTTTCCATCATGAGGTCTGTCCCACCAAGCACATATCCAATTGGCTAAAACCACATGATGTGCAAATGTCAATCACTGTAGACATTTGTCTCTGGAATCCCTCAGCATTATAGTGTCTGTGGTGCTAGTGCTAACTGTGCAACATGACTGTACAAGTCAGTAGTCATCTAGCAGTTGTATACACATACCTGTGGAATATAAACCTGTGTTTGCCTGAGTGTGGTGTGTCTGCCTCTAGATGAATGGGTTATGGCCCATCCACACACACACTGCACTCCCCATTGCCCTACTATGGCAAGCCTGCTGATGCCTTCACTTTGAAATACATCTTTGGGGAAATAGTAACCCAGTAATCTCTGTGGCGTGTCCTATGACTGCGTAATGCTGTAGTGTGATGTACTAGTTAGGTAGAAGTTCTAATCCCAGATGTGGCAATTGTGTGTGTGTGTTTGCCTGTGTAGGGATCAATGCTTTTTAGGCCGGTCACACTCACTACAATTTCAAATGCCCTAGTTTGGCAAGCCTGCTGATGTCATTAACTTTGAAATCCACCTTTGGGAAAAGAAGAGCCCACTTATCCCTGTGACGTATCCTATAACTGCCTAATGCTGTAGTGCGATAAACTAGTTAGGTAGAAGTATGGATGTTTACATGTGTTTGTTTGGCTGTGTAGGGAGCAATGCTTTTGAGGCCATTCACAGTCACTACTATCTCCATTGCCCATCTTTGGCAAGCCTGCTGATGTCATTCACTTTGAAATACACCTTTGGGGAAGGAATAGCTCAGTAATCTCCATTGTGCATCCTATAACTTCATAATACTGTAGTGTGATAAACTAGGTAGGTAGGAGTTCTATGCCCACTCATGGCAACTGTGAAACTCTGTATGTGTGTGTTTAGTAGTGTGTGTGTGTAGGGATCAATGTTTTTTGGCCATTCACAGTCACTATACATACATACGAATGGAGAACATTGATAACTGTGCAGTAACAGAGACCTGATCCAAGCCTCCGGAGAGCACCCCTGCAATACCAGGTACAGCTCTCACCACACCTGCTGGCCACCAAACCAGGATCAAAACAATAAAGGTGGAGGAGTGTCCAGATTCACCAAGGATATTCACACCACCAGGCTACTTGTCCAACAGAATGTGTCTGAAATACCCCTGGTGCAACTAACAGTAGGTTGCTACAGATCACCCACCATGCCCCATGATACTCACTCCAGCCTTTGAAATATACTGTGAAATACTATGATACAAGCAAACACCATAATACTGGGTGACTTACACTACCCTGCCATTAACTGGGAAAACTACTTTTGTACCAACACGTGTGCCCAACAGTTCTTGGAAGTCATAATTCCCAATGCCCTGGATCAAGTAACCCATAGTCCCACCAGGGGCTCAAATATCCTAGACCTGGTCATTACCAACATGGGACATCAATGCTCCACACCTATGGTCACCCCATCGGTGGTCAGGTATGCCCATGAGCTAAACACCTTTAACATCGCCATCCCTTCCCCACACCCCAGTAAAGAAACCTCCGTAACACACATCTCCAAAGTCAATATCATGCTACACATGTCAGACATGACTAACATTATGACACCCATGCAGAAGGGAACAGAAAGGACAACTGCAGAATCATACATGAAGGCACTGTATGAGCACATCCACTCGTGCATGAATCATGACATCCAATAGTGAACCAAAATGCTCCACATCCAAGAAAAGGATGCCAGTGTTGTGGCCCCCTGCCATAAACATACTTTACAACTAAAGGGGAAAACTCTTGCAGAAATGGGAGACTTTCCGGGATGCAAATTACTCCCTTACCAGCTACAGTAGAAGGCAGAGACCTCTCATAACATCCACCAAAGCCAGTTACGAACATTATATAGCCACAGATGCCAAAGACAACTGCAACTGTTCCATATCTATGTGAGGAATCTAAATGGCAATGCTCAGAACTGCTTTGAGCTACAACAGGATGGTACTAAATCTACTCCTCCCAGGGATATTGCCAGTATCCTGGCAGATTGATTCAGTGCCAACTACACCCCCTACCAAACCACAAAGGGCCCATCTCAACATGGATAAATTGCCATATGCTGGTAATAACACCCACATAGATAAAAAAACACACTCTACAGAGCTATGACAACAGCAGCCATGGGACCAGTCAACATCCCGGGCTGTATACTACATGAGCTACAAACTGCACTTGCACCTTACCTATGTGCCATGTCTAATCATAGCCACACCTTAGGCTTCGTGCCCACTGTGTGGTGCACAGCTACAGTTATCCCAGTCCACAAGGGGAGATCCACCTTGGATTCTGGGAATTACAGCCCCAGCAGTATGATGTGCCTGCTCTGCAAGGCCATGGAATGTATTATCATGGAAATTAAAACAAAGGCATTGGCAACCTGCAAATAATGGACCCTAACCAGGATTGGTTTGTGAAGGGCCAATCATGTCACCTCAACCTGAATGACAACTGTGAATCCATCTCCAGAGCCAGAGACGAAGGTAATGTGGTTCACACAGTCTATCTGGAACTCACCAAGCCCTCTGACACCATCCCTTAGGCTGGAATCATAAATAAATATATCAAGCTGGGCATTACTTCCAATGTCAGTCGATGGGCTGCCAACTGCTGTACTGACACAAAACACACTGTAAATGTGGTTGACACCAACGCGAGCCCCAGACAAGTGACAGTTGGAGGTCCTTGGGTTTCAGTCCTGGCACTGCCCTTGTTCGGCATCTACTGCTCTGAAGTACAGTCCAACAGTAAGGGGACACTGGCAAACAAAGGTCGCAGATGACTGCACACTGGGAGCCAATATTGAATCTCCACATGATGTCTATATTCTAAAGAAGGGCCTTACAGAAAGTCATGCTTGGTGCCTGAGCCATGGCCACAAGATCAATGCCAAGAAATATATAGTTTTCCCCATTGGGAGGGGACATGTACCTGTGAAGTACCAAATAGGTGGCAGTACACTAAACACCTAAAGTGTGATAACAGACTAAGGGACAAAATTGGACAGTGGTCTCACCTTTGATAACCACATTGCTACAACAGTCAGGAAACCCACCTATGTGGCACACCTCCCACTAAGGGCTTTACATCCAGGAAAAGGAGCCCATTGTCCCACTGTAGGCATCTCTCAGTAAACCCAGTACAGACTACAATGGCCTATTACATATGTACCTCACAAGACATCTGCAACAAGTAGAGAGGCTGGAGACATACCTCACAAAATGACCACAGGCCTAAACCAGATGCCCTATGCTGACCGTCTGAAATCATCCAGCTATACTCTGTCACATATTGTGTTCTCACAGGCAATCTCTGCTTAACATACCATGCCATGTCAAACCCTCACCTCTTGGACATTCTACACTTAGTGAATTCCAAACCCTCACAGCCACATGCTCCAGGGATCCAAATCTTGTCATCACAATGAACAATACATGCAGGAGGGATGTGTTCCTGACCCAGAGACTTCCCAGACTCTGGAATAGACTGCCTATACATTTCAAGCAGAATGCCTCTTTGGCCCTCTTCAAAAGGAACCTGGATGATTGGATGGGAGATAAGACATTTACCCCAGGGATCATGTCAGCTGCCCTGCTAGACAGGGGTGCAGGGAAGTATATATTGTGGGAAGTCATAGCCTGAGAATTGCCATGTCTCGGCTTGTATAGGCCCTAGGGCCGATAGCCTAGTATCAATGTATGACCCTATGAACCTATGAACTACACTTTTCATTGCCCAACTTTGGCAAGATTGCTGATGTCATTCACTTTGAAATACACCTTTGGGGAAAGAATAGCCCAATAATCTCTGTGGTGCATCCAATAACTCTGTGATGCTGTAGTGTGATATACTTAGGTAGGGGTTTTATTCTCAGACATGGCAAGTGTGAGTGTTGTAATGTGGATGTTGGAAAGACTGATCGTAGATTACGTGACAGAATTTATGAGTATGTATATAGCATTCAAAGACAAAAGGAAGAAAATGCTTCAGTCAAACATGTTAAAACTTTTCCACATCACACTTTTAAATTTTGGGTTATACAACAAACTGAGCATACTGATAGAGGTGGACCCATTAGTTTATATCTGGAGAAGTTAGAACTGTATTGGCAAATTAGATTATCTGCATATTACTACCCAGGGCTAAACGATAAATGCTCTTTAATGTGTTTGTTAAAATTGAAAAGCATGTTCAGATGAAATTGATATTTAGGCAGATATTTATTTATGTGTATTTTTATAAGTAGTTTTTTATACAGATATTCTTTCATCATTTATGGGCTTATATATGAGTTTCAATATGAATAAAGATAGTTTTAAATGTAAATATTTTAGATAGACATAATATATGTGTTTATATACTTAATTTAAATAGTTTCTTACTTTATATGGTCACTCATATGAAATTATTTAAGATGTTATATGAATTAGTGAATTAGTGTACGCCGCTCTATTTTAAACTGTTGCCTTTTTAAAACTTTTTTTCTGAAATGTTATGCCCTTTTAAATTTTGGGCTCTTGCCATCACATGATTTTAATTAATGAGTTTACTTAAGTTTGAATTGTTGAATGCCGTTTTGTCTGAAGAAGTCTAACTATTGAGTTAGACGAAAAGTGCTTAATTAAAACAGTGTGAATCACATCTTAGTTTTGTATCCGGCTTCATTTGTTTCTTTTTACAAGTTTTTGTTTGTGGTTTTCGTAGCTTATTGTAATTACCCAGTGTGATGTTCTGTCCAGATATTTGCAAGACGTACTGCTGCCAGGCCACCATAATTGTTTTGTATTTCTGACAAAGCAGTGGGATTCTGTACAGATATATGTCACTAACTACTGATTAGTATGTGGCCATGTGACCTCTGCACCACCAGTTATTATGTGTCAGGATAGACAGGTGTGTGTGAATGCATAAACTGTGTGGGCATATGTAGTCCAGTAGTTACGTGATATACCCATGTACATGGCTGTTAACATCCAAATTGTAAGGCTTGGTCCACATGTCTCGCATGAAGGGGATCTTTGTATACCTCTGGACTGACCAGAGAGTGACAAACTGTCCCCATATATTGGTCATCTCTCTGCTGTAGTCCACAGGATCACTACTGTGCTATCAGTGGTACTGTACTATGATGTCCTTAGGATGTCTATCAGTAACCATTGGTGTACATGTCAATAGCAGATGTAACCTCACACACGCAACATGTCTGTTAAGACAACCCCTGTTACAGTATCAACAGTCTACATATATATCTGCAATACATACATGACATCCCCTTGCACTTAAAGGTTGAGACTATTGGTGCTGAGGTAGGACTAAACTCCATGTTCTGGACATATGGTAAAGATATATGTATGTATGTATGTATGTATGTATGTATGTATATATATATATATATATATATATATATATATATATATATATATATATATATATATATATATATATATATATCTACACATATAAATAATATACATATATATATATATATATATATATATATATATATATACATATACATATCTACATATCTACATACATATATATATATATATATATATATATATATATATATATATATATATGTATATATATATAGATACATATACACAGCTATATATGTCTACACATATACAGATATATAGATATATGTGCACATATATTTTTGGATATCTACATATATATCGGCATAAATAGGTACATCTGTTTAGATACATATTTAGATATATATGCACATATAGTTATAGATATCTACATATATATCAACATAAATAGGTATAGCTGTACATATGTGATGTACATACAGAAATATATATATATATATATATATATATATATATATAGAGAGAGAGAGAGAGAGAGATCTATAATTGACCATATATATGATGCACTATACAGATGTGTACAAATACATATATATGAATATATATGTGTATGTAAATGTAGACATATATCTACATATGTATATGTATATATCCATATCCTTGAAATGTGTAAACATATCACACCGTATGTATCTGATATGTATATATTTAGATATAACAACTTATGTGATGCAACAGTAATATCACTGACAAGTACTACACGATTGTAGAAGTCTCAGCAATTGTTCAGTACTATTCAATATGTGTACTGACAGATATATTGGAAAAACAACTGTCTTCACAGCTTTCATGGCATAGTGGTTAACTGTTGTGACTATAGTGTACAGGGTTGCGGGTTCAAGTCCTGCAAGGGCTGTTTATTTTGTTGCTGGGCAGAACAAGGGCTGCTGGATACAGAGTGGTTAAGGCAGTTTTGAGCAGATTTAAGTGCGTTTGTGTGGGTTTGTGTGAAGCTAAGTGGTGCTAAGCTATGATTTAACATATGGGTGCTTACACCATGTATGCTTCACTTACCAGTGCACAAATCTGCTTAGCTGTTATATTGCAGCAATGCTGACACCTGCCAAGCATAGCTCAGCCCTGCTAACCAGTACTCACATCCCAGTCTGATAACATAGCAGGGTAATGACATCTGAAATAAGTGTATGTAATGCCATGTACAAAACATGCATCTATGTGCTGTCATTACAGTAGAAAGGGGTGTGAGTATCATGTCTGGGACACTCAAGTATATAAGACCTGCACATCACTCTTATCCATTTGAATGTGTTACATACAAGGGTAGTATCCCAGGTTATGTGCCATCACTCTGGCATGTAGTGTATCATGACGTTATTACTGTTGACAGTGCTTTCCCAAGCAAGAGTAGATTGCTAATTGTAGTACTGGCAACAAGCACCCCTGCATGCATAGATGGACTCTGAGGCCTCACTGTCATGTTCCTGGTGTGTGAGCTGCATCACAGTCTATACCCCTACTGGATAATGATCTGACATGTGGAATGTAACTGTAGACTAATCTTTGTATAGCACATGTCAGTAATGGCATACATACTGGTGTTAGACATCTATCTGTCGACACATTCATCCTACTGCATAGCTAGTTGGCAAGCTGATGTCTGTCAGCCCCTGTACAGATGTGCAGATGGTAGGTATCCAGCTTGGATATGTACAGGCAACCTATGCTTGACTGACACTGACATGTCTGCCCAGCTGTGTTATAACTGGCACAGATGGGACACAACACCCTGTATGCACCACATGCCACAGGTACCTCCACTACACTACCACAGTCAACAGAACATGCTTGGGTACAGGTCTCCAACACAGACACTAACCATGTTTTGTAATACATGTGGCATACATGGCAACAGGATCACCTTACTGGCCATTTGCAGGAGGCACCCAGAGGATTGGCTGATGCATGTCACTCTTGGCCTGTGGGTCACCACAGTGGTGTCTGTAGATCGACTGCCTGCTGGTACATGACAGATGGCATGATACCACTGTACACACATCCCTTACACTTCCCATTTCTCCATGGACAATAGCCAGGTACACAGCTATGACCACCTGCAGCGATGCATCCAGTACTGACAAATGTGTACATGTGCATTACTGAGAATAGCAGTGTCTGTGTGTTAATACACCTGTAGTTGAGAATACCATGAGGGGCTTCATACCTACCACAACACCCATTGCCATAGTTTGATGTGGCTGCTGCTGTACTGGACATTACATGTACCCTGTTATGCTCCTTTCCCTAACAGCTACCTGAGACTTGCAGTACCAGCACAACACTGTTGTACAAATGTGTTGATAGGCATGGGATACCCACTGAGTTTTGGCAAGTGTGTGTATGTGTGCATGTGTTTATATCTGTAGGGTACAGCATTCCGAGGCCACATACTCCTATTACAATACGCATTGCCACACAGTATTATGGATAGTGATGTTGCTGCCCATAGGAGAGGCATGACAATGCATCACCCTACTATGCCTGTGGCATGTGTATTAGATGCATATCCCTGTAATACCACTATTGGGATTGACAATGAGTTGTATCGCAGTCATGGTCAATGTGTAATGGTGGGTATGTCAGAGTGTCATCATGGGTTCCAGTGTGTATAATCTCCACAGTGGGGTGTGAGTGCTGTATACACTGTCATTACACCATGGTACCCCAGTACATATCCTATGTACCACTGTAGGGTGACCACTGTCACCATCTACCATACAGGTATCTGATACAATCCAGCCCAGTTATGCATGTACTGTGTGCAGCCTACCTGTAGCACACTGGACACACTGACAAGTTAGTTAGCACTGATAGCTCCAGGCGTCTTGGATGTGTGTCTGCATGTTATATGTCTGTTAATGTGTATATGATGGTATGTCACACTATGTATTGTCCATATACACCATTACATCCCCCATTACCATACTGTACATGCCTGGGGATGTTCTGTATGTAACATGTAACCTGGAACACATCCCATCCTAAACGATGTTTGGTGTGTGCAATGAAAGCCACACATATCAGTAGCACTACATACCTAGGTAGGGGTCTAGTCCCAGTGTTAGCAAGTAAGAGTGTGCGTGTATGTGGAGAGATCTACTTCAGGTTGCTGATTATACATGTCCCAGGGGGTCACCTGTCCATGTGGCACAGGCAATACCTGTTATAGAAACCTGTGACATGTGTTCAACTGTACCAGGATATGGCACAGCCATAGTGTGACCACAGTGCCATACCCCTTGTGAGATATGACAGCAGACCATCCTCCTGATGACACATGTACACCTACAACCCAAATTGAAAACATTATGGAGAAGACAATCCCTTAGTGTTACTAACAGCTATAATGCATCATGGCTGCACAGCTACACTACCTGACATGTAAGCATTAAACATTACTGCTGACATGTTACACAGCAGTACATTGGTACACTGTAGTACAGTCACCATGTGCATCAGAACCATATTAGCCTGTCCCTGCATTGATGTTATGGATTACAGGGATGTGACACAGGTATCATCATATGCACAGGGTGCGATGTTGGTTTGCCAGAGGCTGAGGATGAGCTATATGTTTGACACCATGTGTGGGTGAGGGGTGTAATTTGCTGATATGGGTGTGCTGATGTGGTGTGTGTTAGGTGTGATTGTATAGTGTGTGGGTATGCATGCACAGAGTTCTGCCATGTGGTTGCCCTATACAGGTGTTTCTTGGACAGCTGCAGACCATACCTAGCAGGGTGTGCCGTTCACCACCTCTGGCCATGGACACATGGACTGTGCCTGCCAGGGGTTCCATGGGCACATCCAGGTACAGGCCTCAATGTGCTACTTTCCTTTGATGATGACATATGTTCGCTGGAAGCATGTCCCTCCTGGGACTGACCAGGGCCATGTGCATGTGGCCTGCTGTGGTTTGGTGTGGACAGCAACCCCCCTGCAGTGCTTAGGCTGGTACTGTCACTATGGGAGTGGCTTGGTGTCCTTGCACGTCCACATCGACCGCCAGATGTTCTTGTTGTTTGTCTATGTCCATGTGGCTGTCACCCCACTCCCACCACATGTTCTAGCACAGACAATCCACGGTCGATGAGGCTAATTAACTCACTCAACTGTCTATCCATGACCTCAGTATAAATATGGAGGGCATCTGCAAGTCATGGAAGTTATCACTTACAGATGAAAAAGCAGCCCTTGGCAGCCTCAGACCCTGTCTGGTGTACAGTTCCATACATGCCCGCACCCTCATAAAAGTCTAAAACATGCACCTGATGGTACCAGTTGTGGCACTTCTTCCAGGGGCATGATGCAGAGCACCCTGGTACATCTGCCTATGTGGTGCCCTGCCAGTCATCCCACTATGCCTGCTGTGTCCAAACACAGCAGGCATAGATACCACACTCTCCTGTGCACTGCCGCTAACTGTTCCTCTGCTATGGCCTCTGGTGATGGGGTATCTATAGGCATTGTGACTGTGTGCGGGGTTGGGGTGGATAACAGGGGGATGTCAAATGATGGCGCAGTTTTGGCCTCTGACAGCCCTGCTTGTGCCTCAACAGTCCTATCATCATTTTCAGTGGCTGTATGGACACCAACATCAGATTGCATGCAGGATGGACCCTGACCCACCTCGCCACCTGCGCAAGGGGAAAACAAGAAATTCACATTAAGACCTGTACAGCATTGCATAACAGTACACACACACACACACACACACACACACACACACACACACACACACACACACACACACACACACACACACATACACACACCCTGAAATTCCACCATAATACCTACCTGTCCCTGAGTTTACAGGCAGTCCCAAGTTTATTCATGTAAGTTCCCCATCCTGCATCACATTTAGTAACATACACACATTAATACCATTCATTAATGTAGTATTCTTCTAAATGCCTAGACAAGTGATCACAACACATGGCCTGTTACTTAATTACCTCTTTGACTTGATTGGAGTAGGTTTTACAAGACCTCACTGCTGTCATCCAATGTTCACACGAGGTATGTCCAGACACCGTGAGCATGGCCTCCATATGTTAGGGGCTACTACATTCATTCAATAATGTCACAAACTGGAGTGTCATATGTAACTTTTGCTCAGTAGATGCAAGATCTGCTGCTCAATCAGCATATTATGTGGACAACAATAATATATGGATACACTCCCTGGTGTTTTCTAGTAATTCCCCAATGCATCTATAGTGCTGCATACATGGGTAGTCATTCACTTTTCTGCTGATTGCAATTTTAATGGTATACCTTGTGTCTAGTTTCCCTCCCAATGCATGTTTCATGCTACAGACCTTATTATACTATCAGCTGGCCTGAGATTACATATCAGACAAGCATTCCTGGTGTCTCATGTGTTAGTCCATGTCCATGTACTGTACAATTCCAAAGGGAAGTACTGACGTATGAACAACTCCACAATCACACATGTGCATACATGGACACCCACACAAACACACACACACACACACACATGCACAAACACATCCTACATGCATCAACCCCCCCTCCACTCCACCAGATTGCACTTACAGACAAAATAACCCCCACACACACACACACACACACACACACACACACACACACACACACACACACACACACACACACACACATCTACAGGTGAGGTTTCACAAAGATAGTTCACACAGACCTCCCATTACCCATCTGTCAACATGCATAACATATGATACTCAGCATTCAGTGCAGCTATAGTCAGTGCATGCTAGCAACAGTATACATGTGTGTGATGCATGGGCTGTGTTAATAGGTGAGCCCCCTTCCCCTGGAAAACACTGCACCCATGTACACAGTATTGCTGTGCACCTGTTCTGCACTCTGCCATGTACTGTGCACCATACCTCACAGGTATACAAACCATTGCAGAATGTGTATTACTGCATCAGTTATGTCTGCTCTAATGCTCACAGCCCCTATGTGTTTGTCCAACACATACCTGGGATGATATGAGGACAGATGTAATTTGTGAATGCTTGATGTCTGAATTATATATCTCAACATCAGTGGTGCATGTATGACCAATACGATGCTATTACACTGACAACCGTCAAACCTTACCATGGCTATGGGGAGTGTACACAGCCTTATTGATATGATGCCCTCTTCCTTGATATGCCATGGGACCACATCACTGCATATGTTAACATTACATGAGCCTGATATGCGACATATATCCTGTACATTCTAATGCAGTGTCTAACAAATGTGTTAGATGTGCTGATGTTGACCACGATGCATGCACTTCGTGGGTGCATATGTGTGCACGCCCTTATTATGATGGTTTGTTGCACCTACTGTTATGTGTACTACAGCAGTCACTATTCCTGGCAGGGGTATACTAGCATGGGCCATCGGCATTTGCCAGTATATGGTCAGTCTGCCCTACACATGTCCCCCAACTCTGCATGATTGCAATGTCAACTCATGTGCACATCCCTTGGAGTTCACACACTGCCGTCACTATTGCTGTGAAGTCAGGGTTACATCTGACACAATTCCTGAACCTGACTGTGTGCAAATACAGCCATTCGTAGCATCCTTAGGATCCCTGCTGCAGTGCACTGGTGTGTCATGATGACACCCCCTCCTCACCTTCAGCCTTTTTGCAGATGCTTGACAACTATGGCCTACACATGTGTGTCAGTTTGCAGTGTCCCAAACACTGAACACCATGTGTAACAGCCTAGTCCCAGCTAATGAATGACAAACATACGGGTGTACACTGGCACCGACACTGTAAAGATGGGATGGTGGGTCTGAGGTGGGGTGAGGCATTGGTTGTGCAGCACATGTATGTTACATGATACTGTCTGTAGGTTTCTAATGTGGTCATGGTATACCAGTACACATTGCAATGCATGACTTTTGGGGACCTCTGCTGTTATGCATACACTACCTGTAGAGAAGCCTGGCTGATGTTGCCTGTGGTACAACTGTCTCATCTCATTACCCTAAACCATAGGCCACATGCTTGCAGAGTCCAGGCAATTGCTGACATGGGTACTGCACAGCCAGTACTTGCTAGGCATTCCTGCAACCACCTCAGTGTTGTGACATATTACTAGGCAGCCCGCATGACCGATTTGCTACATGTAACATTATCTGTCTTGGATGGCCATCTGTTTATTTCCTACATCATTCCTGTCCCATACATCCTTGTCAGATAAATGACTGTCTGCACTGTTTACCACGGTATATGCAATGGTGAGGTATGGCTACATGTCCACCTCATGGGTGCTTCCTGTTGGGTATTGGGCCAACGCCATGTCATGTAAGATGTGTGCAAGCCATGGCTGCCTCTGTTGCAGGTAAGTGCGCACAGTTGATGGCCAAATGACAGCAGCCCAATACATGGTGTGACACTGAGGACGTGTACTTGCTGAAAGGTGCATTTCCATGACAAATGCATGCAGTCAGTACCTCAACAGCTGCTTCCACTATATTTTATCTGGAGTGTGTGCACACATATGTTTCCATTGTTTGTGAAGGTATGTATTCCTCACATTTGCTGCCCTAACATACAATTCCATATTACACACTCATTGCTCATGTTGGGACCACATTGCATGTTTTAAGGGTTGTGGACCACAGCATTATGATATGCCTTAGTGTAGATCTGTAACAGTTGCCATTGTAATACTGGTATATACAGTGTTGTAGCACTGTATAAGGGTGATGTTTCACACATGTCCCTATTGTAGGCCATTTGTCCCACCATTATGTTCATCTCTGTGGACACATTTTGCAAGGACAGGATGTTAGTTATATTGCAGCTATCTGTCATACCCTTCAGATACACCATCATTGTCACCACTGTGATGCAGTGCAGTTAACAGCAACAATAATTGAACATGTACAGCATGCATTATGGGTAGGTGTGTTAGATGTGTGCATGGAATATATCATAGCCTTTACATGACCAGTGTATTGGCAAACATGAACATAAACCATACTCACCAGCTGCAGGCTGCTGCCTTGGTGGTATACCAGAGGGACTTACACAAGTGTATGAGAGATGTGATGTCAGTAGCCACAACATTGGCATTGGTACAGGGTGTGTGCAGCATTGCAGTACATCAACAGTACAAGTCTACAAAACTACAGCTTATGCACATCTGTTTATTACTACTACACAGCAACAGACTATATATATATATATATATATATATATATATATATATATATATATATATATATATATGTCATCTCACATATGCATGATCTACCTGTACAGATGTGAATGGATACACAACAGTGGCCTTACCTGCATGCTCCTCTGCCAGTGTGTGGGTAGCACCCATCTACACTATGGTCTCCACCAGTTGTTGCATTTGCAAGCAGGCAGGTGCCACAAGGCTGGTGAGGAGCTCCTCAACATGTGTCAGGTGGGATGGATGGCATGACCCCACCTGTTGCGAGGTGATCCCCCTGGACTTCAGCAGCACGCTGATGGGCATTGCAAAGCAGATTGCTGCAATGATGCCAGACCTGCTCATAACTGTGGTTAAGGGAACAGTGACCTCTTTTTTTCTGGATGAGAAACCTTTTGTGATGAGGTGTGCCACATAGAAGGATTTCCTGACTACTGTGGCGATGTGATTATCAAAGGAGAGACTACTGTCCACCTGTGTCCCAAAGTCTCTTATCACACTTTCGGTGTTAAGTATGCTACCGCCTATGTTGTAGTTCATGGGTACAGAGTTTTTACCAAAAGGGATGACAATGCACTTTTTAGCACTGAGCTTGAGGCCATGGCTTTGACACCAGGCATCTGTCTCAGTGAGGCCATTTTGTAGGATGTCCACATCGTTAGGACTTTTGATTATGGCTCCTAGTTTGCAGTCATCTGTAAACTTCGTTAGCCAAAGACCTTCTGTGTTAGCCTGTACTTCAAAGAAGTAGATACCAAACAGGAGAAGGCCCAGGACTGAACCCTGTGGCACTCCACTTGTCACTGGTCTGAGGTCGGATTTGGAGTCTGCTACTTTCACAGTGTGGGTTTTGTCAGTGAGCCAGTTGGCAACCCATCTTGTGACATAGGGATTTATACCTAGTTTAGTGAGTTTATCTATAATTCCAGAGTGGGATATTGTGTTGAAATCCTTGGCAAGAGCTAGATAGGCTGTGTGAACCACCTTACCTCATTTACGGCTTTGATGATTACTTCAAAGAAGTCTATCAGGTTTATCAGACATGATCTGCCTTTTACAAACCCGAACTGGGTGGGGTCCAGAGTTTGGAGATTACCAATGTCTTTGTTTATAAGTTCCATGAAGATATGTTCCATGGCTTTGCAGACCAGGCTCGTCAGGCTAATGGGGCGGTAGTTCCTGGGCTCCGTCACTGTGCGCAATTCAGCGGGCACAAAGCCTGAGGTGAGTCTATGATTGAACATGGTGCTTAGGTGGGGTGCCAGTTCGTTCTGTAGTTCATGTAGAACGCAGCCTAGGATGTTGTCTGGTCCCATGGATGCTGTGTTCTTGGCTTTGGAGAGTGTGGTTTTTACTTGTGCAGCCATGATTACAGGAACTTTGCATTCTTCCGGTATAGAGATGGGCCCTTTAAGGGATAAGAGGGGGCTAATGTTAGCACTGTACCTATCTGCCAGGATGTTGGCAATATCAGTTGGGTCTGTATATTTAGTGCCATTGTGCTGTAACTCAGAGCAGATCTGAGTGTTGCCATTGAGATTCTTGACATAGCTATAGAATGCTTTGTGGTTGTCTTTAGAATCAGTGGTGATTTTGTTTTCGTAACTAGCTTTGGGGGATTTTATCAGGGATTGCAGCTTATTACTGAGGCTGACTAGGGAGCTTCTCCACTGATGGGATTTTATTCACTTTTGCAACAGTTTCTTTCTTCTGTTGTACAGTTTGTTTATGGCAGGGGACCACCAAATTGGCTACCTTTTTTTGGAGGATAGTGTCTTGGTTCTGTTTAGGATAGCATGATCCATGTACTCGTGTAAATGCTTATAAAGTGCAATTGTGTAGGATTCAGTAGCCGTAACTGTATTGTCCATCTGCATGGGTGTCATGAAGTTCTCCACTACTGTCTTAAGAAGCATGAAGTTGGCTTTGGAGAAATATTTTACCGTGGTTTCCTTAATGGGGGGTGGGAGCAGGATGTGGATATCTAGAGTGATTAGATTTTGGTCGGATCGGACCAATGAGGCGTTGACTTCAGGTGTGGAACACCGGTCACTCATGTTGGTAATGACTAGATCTAGGATATTGTTGCCCCTGGTGGGGGTGTGGATAAGCTGATCCAGGGTATTGGAGTTTATGAATTCAAGAAAGCATTGAGCGAAGGAGTTGGTATATGAGAAGTTTTCCCAGTTAATGGTGGGGTAGTTGAAATCACCCATTATTAGGGTGTTTGGTTGAACCCTAATATTTTCCAGTACATCAAGTAAAGAGGAATGGGAATCCTGGGGCATGGTGGGGGATCTGTAGCAAGCTACAATTTGGATTGCAGTTTTGCCCAGAGTTAGTTGCACTTTGATAACATCGGATGCATCATGCTGCGCAACTAGCCTGGAGGTGTGGATATCATTAATGAATATGGACACACCTCCACCTTTAGTGTTCTGGTCAAGGTTACCTGGCCGAAATGTGTGGTATGAGTTATAGCCTGGTAGTGCAGAGGTGTGCTCTGGAGCCTTGAACCAGGTCTCAGTCACTGCACAGATATCGATGTTCTCCATTTTACATTATATTTTCATATATTTTACATTATATTTTCATATATATGTAGACATACATATCTAGAGATGTATGCATTTGTGTATTTGTGTGTATATATATATATATATATATATATATATATATATATATATATATATATATATATATATATATATATATATATATATATATATATATATATATATATATATATATATATATATATATATATATATATATATATATATATACACACACACGCACACACACACACACACACACACACACACACACACACACACACACACACACACACACACACACACACACACACACACACACACACACACATACATACATCTACATGTATAAATACATTTCCTGTACTGTTGACTGACTGTGCTGGATGATATGTTTGTGAAAACATCAGTGTTCTACGTATCTGACAAGGCTTAGTGGTAAATCACTTTGGCTATGGTGTGCAGGGTCCTGGGGTCGAGCCTTCTAGAAGCTGTTTATTTTGTTGCTGGGCAGATCAAGGGTCACTGGATACAGAGTGATTAAGGCACTTTTAAGCAATTGCAAATGGGTTTGTATGGGTTTGCGTGAAGGTAAGCAATGCTAACCTTTGGTTAAATATGCTTACAGAGAGTTAACTTATATGTGTGATTGCTTACCCCTGTGCAAATGGGTTTAAACCCACTTACTACTGCTTAAATATTCTTACTCTTGCTTATTAGTACTTACTCCTGCTTACCCCCACACTAATTTAGACAGTAATGTAAAATGGTTCTTGGGAAGGTGGTGGATTTGGAAACTCTATGGATTTATCATTCATTACACATTGGACCTTCAATTTATATCCCTGATTCATGTATACATATACTGTATGGGGCACTTTTGATTATCTGTGGATTTTACAACATTATGACAATGACACCTCACATCTGCATTTAATGTGGTACTCCATTTCACAAATATATGTTATTTAGTAGGTTATGCAACAAAAGATATTGGTCATAAAGTGATTTGACATGGAAAATTTAATGTACTGGAGTGAAACTCGAACTGGGAATGACTGCTCGTAAGGTGAATGCTCTGCCCACTACACAATTGCAGTACTGCTTCATTTGCATATATCTTGATTTTTATCCTCTTGTGTCATTTAAGCTGCAATGAACTTAGCTAAGCGACGGGCAAACCCACGCGTCTACAGTAAAATTTTATCTATTTCATAAAAAAAAAAACAGCTTGTTTATATTTCATATTTTAACTATCGCTCTTATAAACTTGGGGGGATGTTGCTGCAGGTATGTGAAAACCTACGAGCGGTCTCACTCATTCTTAGTCCTAAACTGCTGTTCTTGATTGCAGGGGCTTGTATATTCTGAGAGCTCTGCTCTCAGACACACCCCCTGCACTCGTACACACTCCGTGTCCTTTTAGGGGCTCAGGCAGCACGCCTTCATTAATATGCCTGGCATGCTGTCATCCTGCTCCTAAATGGCCATTTCTGTGCAGGACTAAGCTAGTCCTGCTTGGAAGTACAGTAAATCTGGGGGTCAGACTATTTTATTGTGTATGCATTTGTTTCTTTAACTGGTTGAGGTTTTTAAGACCTTTATACTGCAAAATGGTTAGGGGAAATGATCCCCAGGATTCAGCAAACTCTGCAAGGCATGCAGGAAAACTGCAGGAGCTGCTGGAGGCAATATGACCACCAAGAGTTCCAGGAACAAGCTCCCGGGACGTGCACAAGTTCTCCTGCACTATGCCTGCACGGACACAGCTCTAGTATGCAAATTAACCCATTTGCAGGTGAAAACCATACAAATGAGGTGGATTTGTGATCCAGGAAGCTGGCAGCCATCCATGCAGGACTAGTGCAACCTGCAGAAATGTACTTGGTTATTTACCGAGTACATTTCTGTAAACTACAAAACGGAGCCATGACAGCTTCAAATAAAGGGTGTATATAATGTGTAAAGCATGCCAATGACCAAATATATGGCCATTGGCATGTAAAAAAAAAAATACTTTTATTTCTTTTGGCTAATATTGGCCGTTTAAGCTTAGGGCAGTGGCATGCAAACAGGATTGGCTGGAAAATAAAAGAAAAACCCCGAAAAAAGCTTTCCCTGGGAAATCACAATTTTGCCATTATAGTCAATGGGAGGCAGAAGACAACAAGGTCAGTGAATAGTGGTTGCTAAGGGGTAAGGGTCAGTGTGGGACTTGTAACTAGGCATTAGCAGGCAATCCTATGCAAATAAGGGGAATGATACTGAATCACAGATTTCCCCTCATGGCTAGCCTGCACCCAACTGTGTAGGTGCAGGAAGACCATGGTGCAAGCCTAAGAGATAGCTGACATCATACAGGGGTGTGTCAGGCATACTGTAAGCTTATTGGAGCCCTGTGGCTCTGGTTTGCCCTAAGCTAAGCAGAGCTAAGGAAGGGAGTCTGTCTGAAGCTGCCAAGCACACTTTACACTGCCTGAAAGGGTGTTTTAAACCCAAAAAAAAGTAAGCCAGGAAATAGCAGCTCTGTACATTTCTGAGCAATGTGTTTGTGCGGTGCACCTCTGGGCTTAAACAGGAAATCAGTGGGAAGGGAAAATAGCAGTAGGAAGGTAATCAAGGAGAACTAGTATAGCTAGCAGGTGAAATGTATCAGAATCAGCCAGTTACACAGGCAGCAGCCCAGCCCAGCACACTACTATAAACTATGCAAACACCTTGCCTCCTGTTTTTTCCCACAAACTCTACACCACCAGTGTACACAAATGGGGAAATGTTACCTAACAAAAGCAACAAAATGGTAGGGGCAGCATTAGCTGTCATAAATCAACATGTGGAAGAGGCTGAGGGTGGTGAGGATGAGAATGCTGACGACCAACCCACAGTGAGTAACCTACCAGGGGTTACATGAGCTGGAGATAGTGGAGCACTATAGGGTGGACAGGGACCTCCTACAGCAAATTGTTGAGCTGTGCCAGCCATACCTCACACACAGAACCAACAGAGGGGAACCCATCCCACTGGATACAAAGTTGTGTGTAGGCCTAAGAATACTAGCGACAGATACCTTCCAAAGGCCAACTGGGGATATCATGGGGATCTCACAGGCATCAGCATACATGGTACTCCACCAGTTCCTGGATGCCATGTCAGCACATGCCGGTGAGCACATATATTTCCTCAACTCTCGTGAGGCGCTGGCCAGCAATATGCATCTCTTCCACCAAACAGCATAATACTCTGAGGTAGTGGGTGCTATAGACTGCACACACATACACATCAAAGCACCACCTGGTAAGCAGGGTAGGGTCTACATCAACCTCAAAGGCTTCCCCTCCATCAACTGCCAGGTCATGTGCGATGCCCAGGGCATTATAATGAATGTGTGTGCTGGCTGCCCTGGAAGCTATCATGACTCCCACATCTGGCATATGACGCAGCTGTACCAGAGATTTGCCAATGGGGACATCCCTTATGGCCACCTAGTGGAGGATGCTGGTTACGCACTGGAGCCGTGGCTGATGACACCCATCAGAGATGCACACACACACCCAAACAAGAACTCCATATAGAGGCACATGCACAGACCAGAATCATAATAGAGAGTGTTAACAAAAACTGAACCAGTGTAGACCGTCACAATCCCTTTAATGAAACTGATAAACCAACGTTCACAGTACTAAGCGCTTTCTCCCTTTACAATATAGGGCATCTTCAGAGTAAAAACAAGAATGAACTGTTGTAACATTCATATGTTTGGTACTTATACTTTAAAATGCACACGCCTCATATGTAGTTGACCAATCATCCTGTCACATTCATTAATTACTCTAAAATTAACCATTTAAAGCTATATAGTAAAAATCAACTATAAATGTAAAATATATTTAAACTAAACAATATTAAAATAATATTAAAATAAACTATATTAAAATAAACAAATGCTGTATAAATGTATGTGTATGTTGTTCAGGCTACATAACATATAATATGCAGACTGAAGTCTCTTCAAAAGTTAAAAAAGCACACATAAAAATATTGTTTTGTTGGTATAGTGAATGAATACTTACTGTTGGTGTAATGTGTAAATGCACCAACAGAATGAAAAAACAACACTGAATCCATACTCTGTTGTTAAACCCTAGAACTGTATCCAATGTATAAATAATTAAATAAATACTATAACAACAGTCTAATATAATGTAAAGCTAAATAGTAAGTAGCCTACATAACTACTGTGTAAAAGATGAAATAATAATATATAATATTTCATAAAATAATAATAATTATATTAAACAATGTAAAAACGTTGGTTTATCAGTTTCATTAAAGGGATTGTGACGGTCTACACTGGTTCAGTTTTTGTTATCAGTCTGGTTTTCTTTTGGGATTTACTTATAACAGAGTGTGTTTGGGATGCTCAAGTCAGGGTTCCAGTGCTTGGACGTATCCGATGGAGCCTTGCAGTACTCACCAGCTACATGTAACCAAATTGTCATCGTATATGCCATGCTAAAAAATGTGATCCTGCGGAAAGAGCTGCAGCAGGAACAGCATGGGGCAGGGCCACTCAGCCCCACTCCATGGCCAAGGCCTGCACAGGCACAGAGTGACTCGGAGGAGGAGCAACCTGAGCCTACCCCAGTAGACAGAAGGAGGCATGCCTAGTATGCCCAGGCTTTGGCAAAGGGGCAATGCATAGCACATACCCTGACATGGTAGGAACCCAGGGAATGACACGTCTCTCTGACTCGCACATACAGTAAAAGGGATGCCAAACATGACACTACCTGTGCTTAACCATGTATAGTGAGTGTACTATGTGCATCCGACATAGTCATCCCTCCAGCACAATCCTCACTACTGGCACAGCCACAAGGTAAGTCACTCTCCCTATCAATTGCTGAATGGAGTAGTATGTTTTGTTACTTGTACCTATGATATGGATGTGAGCATGGAAGGGAATTGGGTGGCTGAATGGGAAGCCAGCAGATAGTAGACACCTATATTGGCAATATGAAATCTGTAACAAATACTGGTGTCACCATAGTAGCCAGTACTAGAAATGGTGACAAAACCCACTGCAGGAAATGTGGTGGGCCAAATATGGGTCCTTAAGACACACACATGCCAGTCAGTGAGGCTCACATACCCAACAACAGTCTCAGCTAGCAGGACAGGTGTAGACAAACACAAAGAAAAGCTGTGCTAAGGCCTCTGATTGATGGCTACAGAGAACAGCCCCCCTCCAGACCTATATAGACAGATTACAGTAGGTCAGGCAGTGGGATGTTAGTTTTGAAGGGTAAGAAGTCTGAAACTGAAATATAGGTCAATAAAACCTAAGAACTGTAGTACACTGATATGCCTCTAGTCTGCATGATACACCAGAATACAGAATGAAATGGAGCACCTGAAATACCAGTACAGTCATAGCAAATGTGTACAGTTGTCAGGTGTGCCCCCCCCCCCAAGACCCTATGTAGAAATGTAGTAAAATGCATATGTAGGTATGATAACAGTGGAGCACATATTTCCTGAGCTGGCCAAAGTAGCAGGATAGATTGCAACACATGTATAATATGCAGGGCTGTGTGTGTTATGTTGGTGTGTGTTGTATATTGTGTGAGAGTGGTCAGCATGTAGGCATGGTGGGTTTTGGCCTGTACTGCCGATGACAGTGCCAAGTTCTCACAACTGCAGTGCCAAACAGAATGCATCCCAGCAAGATACATTCCAGCAGTAAGCCATAGTAATTATTTGGACATAATATCTGTCACCATCTGAAAGATGGACATGGCATGAATGTAGGCCCAGACATACAAACAGCACACAGGTGGAAGTACCCTAGACAGACAGAGTATGAAATGTTACTGTCAAATGGACACACCTTTGGAATTGTATATACAGGTTAGCAGCACATTAGTTGGGTTTGTAGTATGGAATACCGATATTGTCTGGCCAAACACTGGCAGACCACAAAGGTTAGAAGTATGAAGTATTGAGAAACTGCTGATGTCTCTGCACAAGTCAGCATAAGTGGAATGCCCCATGTTTATCTGTGAGTCAGCTGCAAGTAGCTTCCATAGCACACACGTACCCAGCCCACCCCACCATCAGCCAAAGGTACCTCACAGGTCTTATCCCTGCTGTTGGGAATGAGTACAATATGACCCCCACCTCCGTATGAAAATAGCCACAAAATGCAGCATGCTGAAGAGGTGTCCCATGCAGGTGTGTGTCTTTAGCTGTAAGCAGCACCCTGCCAGCATCCACACCACTGGATCAATGACAGAAACTATTGACATTAACACCTTGTACACCTACCCTGTCACCCCAGGGCAATAAAGTGGCTTGCAGCCTGGGACTGTAGGAGTGACACAATGCAACAGCCTGCTACAGATGGCCAGCATCACTACCAAATGCCCTACAGTCCTCTGTCAAAGACCTGTGTCTCACCCATACTGACAATGTATGTTATCTCATGGACTCCCAGATAACAACATAACACAGTCCACAGTGCCCAAATGCAAGGCCATGTTGTTCCAGTAACATGTTCACCATGTCCAACTGCATGAACTGTGGACCAACCCCAAAATACTTCTGGGATGAAGTGATAACTATAGGGAACCTATCAGATAATGTTTGCATAATGTTTGGAAGAGGACAGAATAACAGAGGAGCATGGATGCCATAGAGTGTGTGAAGTCTGAAACTCAGCCATGTGCACATACTATTCCTGCCTGCAAACACAGGAATGGGTAATGACCAGAAATATGAGCTCTGCCTCTGGGTAACCTGTGTGAATCTGTACAGCTGTGAGGTATGGCCACAGCAGGATATGGCCAAACTGCCACGTCAATGGATTTACAAGCATGGGATCCTCAGCCACCACTGTACCAAGATGCTGAACCATTTACACAGACCCATCAGCAAGTGTCTGCAGCTTCCCCTCCAGAATATCATGATTGTGCAAGAATATGTAGGCTGCAGACCACAATACTGGACACAGCTTCATTCACCCTGTTTTCACCAGGAAATTACTGCAAGCAAATATGTATACCTGACAGTAGCTGATGACATAAAACATCACAGTGTAAAACAGTACATATGTCTGGATATATCTGCTAACACCAAAACCATGTAGCAGAAGCATTACAGACACAATTACCTAAAGTAACCTACTATCCTTTGCCCATTTGGACCCCATGTTGTCAACCAATCTACAGATATGCTGCAGAAACAGGTAGCTAGTTGTAGGTGTAGAACACAAAAGCCTGCACTGGAGTACAACCTACCTGGAATGGGTTCAGACATTCAATACAGAAGGCCATACTGGGCATGCTACCACACTTAGAGAAATGAAGCCCATGTCTGACAAAATAATCAAAGGTCATACTGGGCATGCTCCCACACTTCCAGAAATGAAGCCCATGTCTGCCAACAGTGGACTATACATAAGTGACAGTCACAGATGTTTGTGCACACACTCCATATTGCACACCAGTCAGGATTTGTGCACACATTGGATAGGAATACACACATATATCAAAGAACAACACACTATAATAGGCCAAACTTACACATACATAGATGTGTAGAAGAGAGTGACAGACAGTTACAAAGAGCCTCTCATCATGAGGCCTGTCCCACCCAGCACACATCCAATTGGCTAAAACCACATGATCTGCAAATGTCAGTCACTGTAGACATTTGCCTCTGGTATCCCTCAGCACTACAGTGTCTGTGGTGCTTGTGATAACTGTGCAATATGACTGTACAAGTCATTATTCATTTAGCAGTTGTATGCACGTACCTGTTAAATTTAAACCTGTGTGTGCCTGAGTATTGTGTGTCTGCTTCCAGATGAATGGTTTATGGCCGATGTACACATACTGCACTCCCCATTGCCCTACTTTGGCAAGCCTGCTGATGTAATTCACCTTGAAATATACCTTTGGAAAACAAGTACCCCTATAAGCTCTGTGGTGTGTGCTATAACTGCATAATGTTATAGTGTGATGTCCTAGTTAGGTAGAAGTTCTAATCACCAACATGGCAACTGTGTGAGTAGGGATCAATACTTTTGTGGCCATTCACAGTCACTATACCCCTCATTGCCCTATTTTGGCAAGCCTGCTGATGTCATGCACCTTGAAATACACCTTTGGGGAAAGAGTAACCCAGTAAGCTTGGTGGTGTGTGCTATAACTGCATAATGGTGTAGTGTGATGTATTAGTTAGGTCAGAGTTCTCATCCCAGACATGTCAACTCTAAAACTTTGTGTGTGTGTTTGTTTGTCTGTGTAGGGATCAATGCTTTTGAGGCCTTTCACAGTCACCACAATTTCCATTGCCCTACTTTGGCAAGGCTGCTGATGTCATTCACTTTGAAATACACCTTTGGGGAAGGAGTAGCTCAATAAGCTCTGTGGTGTGTCCTATAACTTTGTAATGCTGTAGTGTGATGTACTAGTTAGGTAGGAGTATTAATCCCAGACATGGCAATTGTGAAATTCTGTGTGTGTGTGTGTGTGTGTGTGTGTGTGTGTGTGTGTGTGTGTGTGTGTGTGTGTGTAGGGATCAATGCTTTTGTGGCCATTCACAGTCACTAGGCACTCCTAGAAATGGAGAACATCGATATCTGTGCAGTAACAGAGACCTGATCCAAGGCTCCAGAGATCACCACTGCAATACTAGGTACAGCCCTTACCACACCTGTCAGCCACCAAACCAGGACCAAAACACTAAAGGTGGAGGAGTGTCCATATTCACCAAGGATATTCATACCACCAGGCTACTTTCCCAACACAATGCATCTGAAATTCTCCTGGTGCAACTAACAGTAGGTAAGACTGCAATCCAAATTGTATAGTTTGCTACAGATCCCCCACTATGCCCCAAGATTCCAACTACACCTTTCTAAACATACTGAAAAATATTAAGATACAAACAAACACCCTAATACTGGGTTATTTCAACTACCCTGCCATTAACTGGGAAAACTACTCATGTACCAACACCTGTGCCCAACGGTTCTTGGAAGTCATACTTCCCAATGCCTTGGATCAAGTAAACTATACTCCCACCTGAGGCTCCAATATCCTAGAGGTGGTCATTACCAACATGGAAAATCGATGCTCCACACCTATGGTCTCCCCATCGGTGGTCAGGTCTGCCCACTGTAAAAGTAGGCAACTCCAAATCCAGCCCCAGACATGTGACATCTGTAGTACCTCAGGGTTCAGTCCTGGGGCCACTCTTGTTTGGCATCTACTGCTCTGAAGTACAGGCCAACTCTAAGAGACTCTGGCTAACAATGGTCAAAGGTGACTGCAAACTGGGTGCCAATATTGAATCCCCAAATGATGTGGATATTCTACAAAAGGGCCTTACAGAAAGAGATGCTTGGTGCCAGAGCCATGGACTCAAGCTCAATGCCAGGAAGGAAATGTACCAGTGAAGTACCACATACTTGGCAGTACACTAAACACCAAAAGTGTAATAAGTGACTTAGGGACACAGGTCGACAGTGGTCTCACCTTCTACAACCACATCACCACAACAGTCAGGAAATTCACCTATGTGGCACACCTCATCACTAAGGGCTTTTCATCCAGAAAAAAAGGCCATTGTCCCACTGTACTTATCTCTCACTAAACTCAGTATAGAATACAACACCCCATTTGGTATGTACCTGTCAAGACATCTGCAAAAACAAGAAAGGCTGCAGAAATGCCTCACTAAAAGTATTACAGGCCTAAAGCAGATGCCCTATGCTGACTGTCTGAAAATCATCCAGTTAAACTCTGTCACATATTGTCTACTCAGAGGTGATCTCTGCATACCATACAATGCCATGTCAAACCCAGAGCTGTTGGACATGTTACACTTAATGAAATCCCAATCCCTCAGAGCCACATGCTCCAGGGATCCAAACCTTGTCATTAGAATGAACAAAACATACTGGAGGGATTGGTTTCTGACACAGAGACTCCCCAGACTCTGGAATAGACTGTCCATACACGTCAAACAGAGTGCCTCTTTGGCCCTCTTCAAAAGGAACCTTGATTGGATGAGGGATAGGAAATTCGCTCTGGGGATCACATCAGTCACCCTGCTAGACAGGGGTCCAGGGAAGTTGTGGGAAGAAATAGCCAGGAAATTGTCATGGCTAGGCTTGTATAGGCCCTAGGGTTAAAAGCCTAGTACCAACCTATGAGCCTATGAACATATGAACTACACTTTCCATTGCCCTCCCTTGGCAAGCCTGCTGATGTCATTCACTTTGAAATACACCTTTGGTGAAAGAGGAGCCCAGTAAGCTCTGTGGTGTGTGCTATAACTGTGTAAGGCTGTAGTGTGATGTACTAGTTAGGTAGGAGTTCTAATCCCAGACAAGGCAACTATGAACCCGTGTGTGTGTGTGTGTGTGTGTGTGTGTGTGTGTGTGTGTGTGTGTTTGTCTGTGTAGGGATCAATGCCTTTGAGGCCATTCACTGTCACTACACTTTCCATTGCCCTACTTTGGCAAGCTTGCTGATGTCATTCATCTTGAAATACACCTTTGGGGAAAGAGAAACCCAATTAGCTCCATGGTGCATGCTATAACTGTGTAATGCAATAGTTTGATGTACTAGTTAGGTAGGAATTCTAATCCCAGACATGGCACAACTTTGAGACTCAGTGTGTTTGCCATTAATATCCTGTGTGGAGGTTGCAGCTGGTGTGTAATAACAGGACTCATTATGGAGCGAGCTTTGCAAAATTCTTATATGGTGGGCCTATTATATATCAAAATGTCCACGTTACAAGGACAACAGATGTCAAACAGCAGAGAGGCTGGTGTAAACGCTTCATACCCCTGCATGTGACATCATGGATTGGGGAACAATATAGGCAAACCTTGTATTACCCAGAGAACACTCTCCAGCCATGTCTCATACACAAACACACTTATCTAGGCATCAACAACAATGTTGGTATTTCCCTGCATATTGCCCACAGGTAGAAACCATGGTGTGATTACAGTGGACTACAGAGGACATAACACCCTGTCCCATCCTTACAATACGAAAATCATTGCATACAGTAATCCTTTGCTATGTTCCCCACTGGATGCCTGCAACAACTGTAGAGTCAGCAAATGTAACCCACAAAGGAAATACCATGCCTTATACACATGCCCTGTATGGACAGATGCCACTGACACCAGTGAATACCTGTATTATGCTGTCAATGTAGGTGCAGGGTAAACCTGGTTTCCATTGCCAGTTCTCACCACATGAGGTCAGGAATGGCTCATCAAATCATAACAACCTGTCCACACAACATGCCAGAGACACCCCAGGTACACTTCCACATGTCACAGAACATGCACGTGGGATGTGTGCACATCCCAGACACCATCCATGTCATGCAAAATAGAACACATACATGGCAAGTATTGGACAGCACTGGCCACCCATAATAGTAACCCAGATGAGTGGATGGTGAAGACAATACCCACCTGTGTTGGCCAATACAGAGACTACACCCCTGAGCCACACTGCAGACCATTGTCATGTGGTCTGATGCCAATGTATACCCTTTACCTAGCCTTGTACAGCCTTCTGGCAGAGTCAAACACTACACACCTGTGAGGCAATGCACCCATGCATGTCAGTACTGAAAAACTTGTGTCTGTGTGTGTGTGTGTGTGTGTGTGTGTGTGTGTGTGTGTGTGTGTGTGTGTGTGTGTGTGTGTGTGTGTGTGTGTGTGTGTGTGTGTGTGTGTGTGTGTGTGTGGAGTATAATGATTTGGATGCCATTCACACTCACTACACCTCCCAGTGGCCTACTGAAGCATGCCTTCTGTTGTCAGACAGCTTGACATACCCTTTGCCCATATATCAGCCTGATAACCTCTGTGGTGCATGTGATACCTGCGTAATACTGGAGTGTAGCAAACTAGTTAGTTAGGAATTCTAATCCTGACCCTGCCAACTGTGATAATGTGTGTGAGTCCCTGAGAGAGTGTGGCTGTGTCATCCTTGATACCTGTTCTTGTGGACAGGCACATGTACTACACCTACCTTATGCCTCCTTTATCACTGTTACTGATGTCACTCACCATCGGATATACCTTTGGACAGCTTTCCAACATGTAAGCTCTGTGGTGCATGCAATAACTGCATAGAAAAGTAATAACAATACATTTTCCAAATAAATCTATGCAGTTCCAATTGTAATAGATCCATTACGCAGTTCAAATGACAATAAAAGACTCAATATTTATTAAAACAAAAAACAAATGGTAAGCACTTTCATTCACAAAGAACTTCTTCAAACCTGGTTGTCACACAAACAGAATTCACATTGATAGTTTGCTCAAGTCACATGACCCAAAACATTAGCAGTATTTTAACCCTTTCTTACATAACACTGCTTTAAAGTTTTCCACATCATTCATACCTGGACCTGCACCTGTGTTTAGCCTTACTTGCCAAGCATATTCTTTCCAGTTTAAATCCCCTTCTGCATCCCATCTCTTGTCTGCATTTAAAACTTGGTCAATAACACTAAAACTAAAACCCACTTTAACTCTGTTATGACAGTTAACAACATGTTATGAATATTAACTAGGGCATTAGTTACATCCAGTTTTTCAACTGCCCTCAGGTGCTCATAAATTCTGTGATGGAAGTTACGTATAGTTCTTCCTATTTAAAATCCATCACAGGAATTACATAATACTAGATACACAATGAATTTAGACCTGCAATTGTAATTCCCCTTGATATTAATAGCAAAGTCCTGAGCCTTTACTACTATTTTGTTCCCCAGTACCAAAAACTTACAATAGTTGCAGTCTTCACATCTTGACATCCCATTCATATCAGAGCTTTGGCCGGCTAACATCTACCTGAAATCATCTGGATGTATAAGTGAATTTAAGTACACTTTTATCTGCCCTTTTGCATATAGTATTGTATTTAATTTATTTATTTGTGTTTTTCACTGAATATTAACTCAACTGAAGTTGTGGCTGTCTCTCTACAGAGTACTTTTTAGAATTTCTGTGTAGCCATTGATAGCAGTGGGGGATAGTTTCACCATTCTGTCTTGCCTTATATAAGTGGTACATTTTGAGTTATCTCTGCTTAATATCAGAGCTTTGGTTGGCTAACATCATCCTGAAATCAGCTGGACGTATAAGTGAATTTAAGTACACTTTTATCTGCTCTTTTGCATATAGTACTGCATTTAATTTATTAATTTGTGTTTTTCACTGAATATTAACTCAACTGAAGTTGTGGCTGTCTCTCTACAGAGTACTTTTTAGAATTTCTGTGCAGCCATTGATAGCAATGGGGGTAGTTTCACCTCATCAATGACATTCTGTCTTGCCTTATATAAGTGGTGCATTTTGAGTTATCTCTGCTTAATATCAGAGCTTTGGTTGGCTAACAACATCCTGAAATCAGCTGGATGTATAAGTGTATTTAAGTACACTTTTATCTGCTTTTTTGCATATAGTACTGTATTTAATTTATTAATTTGTGTTTTTCACTGAATATTAACTCAATTGAAGTTGTGGCTGTCTCTCTACAGAGTACTTTTTAGAATTTCTGTGCAGCCATTGATAGCAGTGGGGGGTAGTTTCACCTCATCACTGACATTCTGTCTTAACTTATATAAGTGGTACATTTTGAGTAATCTCTGCTTAATATCAGAGCATTGTTGGCTAACAACATCCTGAAATCAGCTGGATGTATAAGTGAATTTAAGTACACTTTTATCTGCTCTTTTGCATATAGTACTGTATTTAATTTATTTATTGCTGTTTTTCACTGAATATTAACTCAACCGAAGTTGTGGCTGTCTCTCTACAGAGTACTTGTTAGAATTTCTGTGTAGCCATTGATAGCAGTGGGAGGTAGTTTCACCTCATCACTGACATTCTGTCTTGCCTTATATAAGTGGTACATTTTGAGTTATCTCTGCTTAATATCAGAGCTTTGGCCGGCAAACATCTACTTGAAATCAACTGGACGTATAGGTGAGTTTAAGTACACTTTTATCTGCTTTTTTACATATAGTTCTGCCTTTAATTTATTTATTTGTATTTTTCACTGAATTTTAATTCAACTGAAGTTGTGGCTGTGTCTCTACAGCTAGTTCCCCACCCACCATCCCTGTTCTTGTTCTGGTGTTAATATTGGTGGCTTTGAAATTGCCTGCTCTTCTTGTATATTTGTATTTGGATACTCCTTCTGAGCCCATCTCATTTGCCCACTCAACTGAGTGCAGTGAGATCATATTCTGATTTCAGGCACTCCTACTGTGTACAAAGAGAGCATTTGGGAAGGACAACCCCTGTAACTTCTTAAGCCTGCTCTGTTCCCTCCCTCAAAAAATAAAATTTATATATATATATATATATATATATATATATATATATATATATATATATAGATATATATATATATATCTTATTCAGCTGCTCTTACTGTAACTGTCTTGGTTGCTTTTCTGTGTGCTATCTGTTCAGTCACTCTTACTCTGTACTTATTACTGCTTGTTAGTAACCTTCTAATTTACTGCCTTCTGCACTTGTTTTTTAGTCATTTGTTAATTTAATTGCATTTATTTGAACTGTATTTGCCGTAGTGTTGCTACACGCTTAGGTGTGCTGGCCTGCACTACAATTTGAGTTGTATTTGTTGCTGTTTTAGCTGCTTTTCTGTAAAAAAAAATTCTAAGCTTGTTTCCTGCCTTTCCTGTAACTAGTCAAGTCCAGATACAGACTTGCTGTATCCATGACTGTTGGTAAGCTTCTGAGACCCCAAGCCTTTCTGTGTTGGAGGGAAGCCTTCTAGCTTATCAGTGGGAGTGGTAAGCACTAGGTAGCCTATCTACCATGGGAAGAGTGGGTTTTGGCCCTGAAATTATAGTCCATTGTCCATTTGCGCAGTATTTCCATCTCTTTCTACTTTCTGGTTAAAAGCCCGTTTTGCGTTTGATCCCCGCCTTTCCATAACTAGTGCAGTCCAGGTACAGATTTGCTGTATCCAGGACTGTTGGTAAGCTTCTGAGCCCCCAAGCCCTTTTGTGTTGGAGAGAAGCCTTCTAGTTTATCAGTGGGAGTGGTAAGCACTAGGTAACCTATCTACCACAGAGGAGTTGTTTCTGGCCCAGAAATTATAGTTTATTGGCTGTTTGGGAAGCTTTTCCATCTCTTTCAACTTTCTGGTTTGAAAGCCGCACTTGTGCCTGTTTCCCACCTTTCCTATAATTAGCCTAGTCCGGTTACAGAGTTGCTGTATCCATGATTGTTAGCAAGCTTCTGAGCCCCCCCCCCCCAAGCCTTTCTGTGTTGGAGGGAAGCCTTCTAGCTTATCAGTGGGAGTGGTAAGCACTAGGTAGCCTATTCTCCATGGGAAGAGTGAGTTTTGGCCCAGAAATTGTAGTTTATTTGGCCGTTTGGGCAGTTTTCCATCTCTTTCAACTTGCTGGCTTAAAAGCCTATGTTTGCACTTGTTCCCCACCTTTCCTGTAACTAGTCTAGTCCAAGTACAGATTTGCTGTATCCAGGACTCTTTCTAAGCTTCTGAGCCCCCCAAGCCTTTTTGTGTTGGAGGGAAGCCTTCTAGCTTATCAGTGGGAGTGGTAAGCATTAGGTAGCCTATCTACCACAAGAGGAGTGGTTCCTAGCCCAGAAATTGTAGCTAGTGGCCGTTTGGGCAGTTTTTTTCCATCTCTTTCAATGTTCTGGTTTAAAAGCCACACTTGCGTTTGTTTCCCACCTTTCCTGTAACTAGCCTAGTCCAGATACAGAGTTACTGTATCCAGGACTGTTGGTAAGCTTCTGAGCCCTGCAAGTCTTTCTGTGTTTCAGGAAAGCCTTCTAGCTTGTCAATGGGAGTGGTAAGCACTAGGTTGCTGTCTACCATGAGAGGAGAGGTTATTGGCCTAGAAATTGTAGTTTATTGACCATTTGGACAGTTTGTTTGTCTCTTTCAACTTTCTGGTTTAAAAGACCACATTGGCACTTGTTTCCCATCTTTCCTGTAGCTAACCTACTGGGTAGCACTAGAAAGCCTTAAACTGATACAAGCCTTCTAACTTGGAAGAGAGACGTGATTAAGTATCAGTTTTCTGTACTTTCTTGCTGTACTTAACTGTTTTCTGCCTAAACACAGACTTTCCAGTATTTATTGTGATTTAAAAGCTTGTTTTTTTCACATATTGTACTTATTTGACTGCCTGCATTTTTAAAAAGTTGTTTTTTGTTTAAATAATTTTTTAACTGTTGTAGGCTACACACTAAAGTGTGATAGCCTTTTCTGATTGTTTGTAGTCATTTAAAGCTGTTTTAAGTGTATTTTTTACAGTTTTTGCCTTATCTTTAGAACCCCCCCCCCAAAAAAAAAAAATCCTTGTTTTCCACCTTTCTAAGCTAATATAGTCTAGTTTTCAGGCTAGTGCTGAATTCAGGGCTGTGGTACTAGCTTATGAGTTGCCCATACCTTACTTGGATAGAAGGAAGTTTCTCTGTTCACTTGTGAGAGAGGGGAGCTTTGAGCAACCTATCTGTCCCTGGAGGAGTGGTTCCAGCCCAGAAGTTAGTAGTTTATTGGCCATTTTGGGCTAATTTCTATCTCTTTCATTTCCCCTACTATAAAAACTATGTTTGCACGGTTTTGCACACCTGGCAGTGCCATTTAGTTACAGTTAAATTATTCCCGGCTCCACTAAGTCTCCTCTTCAGTTTTTCCCTTGAAACTAGTCTCTCAACCTAAGCACTCAAAAAGCATCTTACAGACCAGCACTTGCTCAGACCTAATAGCAAGCACTAATACACCCTGACACTGATTGCCCAAGAGGGCAAGGCTCTTTATTCTCCCCTCACCAACCAAGTGACTAAGCAGCTCACCCTACTATTCAGGCATGACCAAAGGGCAACTTCAGGTGCACTATCCAGTCCAGCTGGTGAATCTGGGTATCCTCCTACCACAAAACACTAACATATGTGAGAGATGCAATTATACAGTCAAATTGGAAGCTAAGCTGTCTCTACCCAAGACTGGAACAGACAGTCAAGAGGAGAAGGTTAACACTTGCACCACAACTCCAGCTGCACACAGACCTATTAAAACAGCATTGACAAAAAATACACATAAATACACAAAATCATACTCGGAGGCTCTAAATAAAAACCTGCAAATGCATCAGAGACCTCCAAAGCAGACACCCAAATAACCTGCACTTCCCGTCACAAACCAGACAACACATAAAACACAAAATCAGTGTGCACCACAATCACAGCCCTTAAGGCGAAATAACATACCTAACACACTAGTAATAGGTGACTCAATAGTCAGGCACACTGACGTCCCACTCACTAGGCTGGACAAGCAGAAGGTTTCTGTTATCTGCCTGTCGGAAGCCGGAATCCGCCACATAACACAAGCACTCAGGTCACTCCAGAACAAGTATAAATATGACTTTGTCGTTGTTCATGTTGGTGTGAATGACCTGAGATGTACCTCCCTTGACTACATGAAAAGAAACATGGAACAGCTCGCTGATCATGTAGCCCAGGCTGGTATGACCCTGACCCTGAGTAGCATCCTGCCCTCACCAAGAATGATATCTCAGTATAAAGAAAAAATGATCAATTTCAACAATTGGCTAAGCTTCTGGTGTCATTCAAAGGGGATGCAGTGTTTGTCAGCCAGGGATGACATGCTCGACAAGCCACTTTGTTTTGCAAGAGATGGTTTGCACCTGTCACCCCTAGGCTTTCAAATACTGGCCAAGGCTCTTGCTGCCCCCATAGTGCCTTTTTTAGGCAAGGCTCAAAAGTCAAACCCACCTCCGTAAATAGCACCATTAACAAAAAAGCTGATGGTTATGCTACTCAACGCCAGGAATTTAAATCTCAAAATGCACGCGTTCAAAGCACTCCTCAGTATGCAGAAAGTCGACATCTGTGTAGTAACTGAAACCTGGTTCAAGGCTCCAGAGAGCACCCCAGCACTACCGGGCTACAACTCATACCACACATTTTTGCCACAGAACATGGACTGAAACACAAAAGGAGGGGGTGTATCCATATTCATCAAGGATACCTACACCTCCAGGTTAGTGATGCAGCATGATACCTCTGAGATCATCCATGTGCAACTAACATCGGGAAAATCTGCAATGCAAACTGTGGCCTGCTACAGATCACCCTCCATGACCCAGGACCACCACTCCACCTTTCTGGAGACACTGGAAAACATGAAGGTCCTACCGAACACCCTGATATTGGGCGATTTCAATTACCCGATCATTCACTGGGAAAACTACTCGAGTACAAATTCCCAGGCCCAGCGCTTCCTGGAATTCATCAACTCAAATGCCCTCGATCAACTGGTAAATTCCCCTAGCAAAGGTAAAAACATATTGGACCTGGTCATCACCAACATGGGTGACAGGTGTTCCACACCAGAGGTCAGCCCGTCACTGGTGAGATCAGACCATAAACTAATTAGTCTGGCCACACCCCACCACCACCCCCAACTAAGGAAACCACAGTAAAAACTTTTCTAAAGCAAACTTCACCTTACTTAAGACAGAGGTGGTAAGTTTCACAGCCCTCACACTAAAGGATAGTGCTGCCCAAGATGTAGAAACCTTTACAAATGCACTCTATGAGCATATACAAGGATGCATGGATTGTGCCATCCCTAGCAAACCCAAGACTCACTCTTCTAAGAGAAGGAAACCAGTTTGGTGGACCCCTGCAATAAACAGGCTATACAATAGAAGGAGGAAAGTAGTTCAGAAAAAAGCAAATCCCAAGAAGGAGACACATCCCTGATCAGTATCAGTAAGAAACTAAGGTCCCTCATGAAATCATCCAAGGCTAACTTCAAAAGAAAAATAGCCAAGGATTCAAAAGATAACCACAAAGCCTTCTTTGGCTATGTTAAGAATCTAAGTGGCAACTCGCAGATATGCACTGAACTAGTGCAAAATAGCACAAAATATACTGAACCTACTGATATTGCCAACATCCTGGCAGATAGATTCAGTGCAAACTTCACCCCCCTCTCACCTCCAAAAGGGCCCACAACAATACTGGAAAAGTGTAGTGTCCCAAAAATCACAGATGCACAGGTGAAAACAGCTCTTTCAAAAGCAAAAAACACAGCGTCAGTGGGACCAGATGGTGTCCCAGGATGCGTCTTGCACGAACTACAGAACAAACTAACCCCCCACCTAAACACGCTGTTCAACCTCAGCCTCTCCACAGGCTACATACCCATAGAATGGCACACAGCGATGGTTATTCCTCTCCACAAAGGAGGGGCCACAACTGACCCTGGTAACTATCAACCCATATGCCTGACTAGCCTGGTCTGCAAGGCTATGGAGTGCATCATCATGGAACTCATTAACAAAGACATTGGGAACCTCCAAACACTTGACCTGACCCAGTTCGGCTTTGTTAAAGGCAGATCATGCCTACTAAACCTGGTTGACATCTTCGAGACAGTCACCAAGGCCATAGACAAGGGAAAGGTGGTTCACACAGCCTACCTTGACCTCACCAAGGCTTTCAACACCATTCCCCACTCAGGTATTACAGAAAAACTCACCAGCCTGAACATAAACCCCTATGTCACGAGATGGGTTGTCAACTGGCTTACAGACAGAACTCACACAGTAAGAATAGCGGGTTCCAGGTCCGACTCTAAACCAGTCACAAGTGGTGTCCCACAAGGCTCGGTCCTGGGATCCATACTGTTTGGCATATACTTCTCAGAAGTACAGGCAAACACAGGAGGACTATGGTTAACCAAGTTCGCCAATGACTGCAAACTGGGAGCCATAAATGACTCTCCGGCTGACATAGACATCCTTCAAAAGGGCCTTACTGAGATGGACAGCTGGTGTCAAAGTCATGGCCTCAGGCTAAATGCCAAAAAATACATAGACATCCCGTTTGGGAAAAACAAAACACCCATGAATTACCACATAGGTGGCAGCCCCCTTAATACAGAAGAGGTAATAAGAGATCTCGGGGCCCAGGTAGATAGTAATCTCTCCTTTGACAATCATATTGCCAAAGTAGTTAGGAAATCCTTCTATGTGGTCCATCTAATTACTAAAATGTTTGCATCTAGAAATAAAGAAGTTATAGTGCCCCTCTACTCATCAATCATTAGACCCATCATAGAGGACAATGCCCCATTTGGGATGTACCTCACAAGACACTTCCAACATCTGGAAAGACCACAAAAGTACCTCACCAAGAGGATTACTGGCCTCAAACATATTTCCAATGCAGCCTGACTGAAAAAACTCTGGCTGTACTCAGTGACATATCACTTACTCAGAGGTGATATCTGCCTGACTTACAAAGCCATGTCCAACTCAGAATTGATGGACATACTCCACCTAAAGAAACCCAAGTCACTGAGAGCCACACGCTCTAGTGAGCTATACCTTGCCACAACAATAAATAGAACATGCTGGAGAGATAGATTCCTGTCACAGAGACTCCCCATGCTTTGGAACAAAATTCCAAATTACATCAGTCAGAGCCCCTCACTAACACTCTTCAAGAGAAACCTTGACGAGTGGATACTTCCATGGAATCACTTCATTGGCTCTGCTTGACAGAGGATCATTTAATTAATCAATGGGGCGGCAAAAGCCGACACACTCTGGCTAGGCTTATAAATGCCCTCAGGCTGATAGCCTAGTACCTACCTATGAACCTATTATAAGCAATAGGAGTATTATATTTTTTGGTTTCTATAAAAATCCTTAAGACTTTTCCCTCTTTTTTGTGACAAAAGTAGGACCCTCATAAAAAAGCACTTAACTCTTGGAAATTCTTCAAAAATTTTCAATTATTTGTGATGATCTGCTTAATACTGTACATATCTACTGAATTTTCTAATGTACAACTCAGATGATAATCTACTCCTTCACTATTTCTTTCAACATCCTTTATTCTCCCTTTCTTTCTCATGGCTTTAATTTTATCTATTGCTTCACTTATTACCCCAATAAGGTAACCCCTGATTAATTTTTTTTTTCTTAACATCTCACATTCTTCCAAAAAATACTCATCTTCGTCAGTGAGTCTATTTATTCTATCAAGCTGACCAAACACACTATTATTTTTCAAGCTCACACCATGTAGACTGCTATATTCCAAGTAGCTGTTACTATGGACATCTTTTTTAAAAATTTTAACCAAGATTTTCCCCCCTTTCTTGTACACAGTCAGATCCAGGTTATTGTTGTTTTTCTTTCGGCTTTTCCCGGTTAGGGGTCGCCATAGCGGAACTCCAGTTTGCTAATGATTGGCAGTCGATTTTTATGGTGCCGAGGTGCCAGCTCGATGCCCAACCTTCAACGAAGACATGCCCATTCACGCATGTCTTTCAAACACCACTCGACTGTGGGGAGGACTTGCAGACTCCACACAGAAGCAGATCCAGGTAATTCACACTAATTTTGCTTCTATTAAAAGAAGACTTTAAATAGCTTGTAACAGAATTTAAATATTCACAGAATTTCAACAATTCTGACTCAGTTTTTCCCAACAGTGTTAGAGAACAGAGAGTCTCCAGCCAAGTTGCTGGATTTAATTATGCAAACAAGTAGTTTATTTAAAGAGCATAAGGTATTAAGATTTTTGTAAGGAGTAATGAGGGTAGAAAGTATTGGATTATTGGTAGGTTGGTAGAGGATCATGTGGGCAATGATAAGTTGGTGAAATTTTAGCTGATTTTGTAGCTCAAGCCATCCTAGCTGCTTTAAATTGTAACAGTGGTGGGTTCTAAATGGATTGCCAGTGGCAAATCTGGCAATGTTATTGTAGGAGTTTTCCAGTTTGCTGAGGTTATTTTTTGACAGATTAGTATAAATGGGTGAGGCATAGAGGAGTGTAGAGATTAGATGAGTGTGGGCAATAGTTATTCTGGCTGCTGGAGTAAGGAAGGGTTTGATCCTATAGACAGAGTTTTCTATTTACAGTTTTTATTGTGTTGTTAGTATGAGTGTCAAAGTTAAGGTTGTTGTCTATTGTTATTCCAAAGAATTTGGTAGTTGGATTGGGAGATATGACAGTACCATTATTAGATATGACTGTGAAATCTACTGGGGAGGACTTCCAGGTAGGAGTGAAGAGCAAGAGTTTTGTTTTTTTGGGGTTCAAGAGGAGGCAGTGCTGAGTAAACCATTGTTCTACTGTATTAAACACCTTTTGGGATAGGGACTTTAGTTCAGATGGAAAAGTGGCCGAGCATATTAATGTGGAATCATCCGGATATTGTATACAGGTAGACTGAGGAATTACTGAGTGAAGGTCGTTAATAAAAATTGCGAATAGAAGAGGTCCTAATATGGAGCCTTGAGGGACACCAAGAGTAATGGGGAGATGGGTAGATAGATTGTTATCCCATAGCACAGCCTGCTGTCTATTATCTAAATAGGATTGAAACCATTTTATAGCCAATGCATCTAGTGAAAGGCATTTGAGGATATTTATAAGTATCTGGTGGTTAACCATATCAAATGCTTTTGAAAGATCGATAAAGAGTGCAGAGGAAAGAATGCTGTTGTTACGGTTTTTATTAATGCAGTCAGAAAAGGATAAGAGGGCAGTGGTAGTACTGTGGAATGGCCTAGATCCATGTTGACATTTGGAAAGTAAGTTATTTTGGATTAGGTGGTCTAGTAGTTGACTGTGGATGCATTTTTCCATTATTTTTGCCAGAAGAGAAAGTAAGGCTATGGGGCTGTAGTTAGAACATTAGTTAGAGTTACCACCTTTATGTAGAGGGATAATGTGAGAGATTTTCCAGATAGCTGGGATGTAACATTCAATTATGGTTCTGTTAATCAGGATGGAAATGGAATAGGCTATAGATTTGGCTGCTATCTGCAGATATTCAGCAGGTAGTTGGTCAGCTGAGAGAGTAGTAGGTTTAAGTTTCTGGATAAGGATGAGAATGCATGATGTTGGGACTGGGGGTAGGCTAGTACTTGAGATTAGCAGAGTAAAGCTATCAGATGCTAGCTGACAGGCAAGAGTTTGAATGGCCTCTGTAAAAAAGGTATTGAAGGCAGTGGCAGTTTGCTTGGGATTCTCATGACCAGTGCCTCATGGGATTGGTGCAATGTAGTGACCTGGGTGAAGAAGTTAATTAATGCTTGCCCAAAACTTTTGTGGTTTATTTTGGTGAGTTTGCTGGAGTTGTAAGTAAAAGTTTCTTTTATCTGTGAGTGTATCTTTTTTGTGTTATTTCTCAGCTGTCTAAATGCTTGTTGATCTACAGGGTTTTTAGTAGCTTGCCATTTAGCCCAGTATTTATTTCAAAGTAGGATTTTTTGCCTGGTTTCTTTTGAAAGCCATGGGGCAGGTTTAGTTGTAATTCTGATAGAACGGGTTGGTGCATGGTGGTGTAAAATGGCTAGGAATTTGGAATTAAAGTATTTTACAGCTTCCTCAAGTGGGAGGTATTTTATGGGTGACCAATCACATGCCCTAAGTTCACTTTGGAAGAGATCTGGGTTAAAGTTTTATTGGTTTGAGTTGTCCTGAATGTGGATGGGAAGGGTATATCAATCTTATGCCTGATAATATAGGTGAGTGGTCACTTACATCGTCAGGGAGGGTCCCTACTTCATATGTTTGGTGATGGTTATTTATGAGTATCCAGTCTAAGGTACTTTCTTTTTTATTGGGTTTGTTTATCTTGGTTGGGGAGGTAATGGTTTGAGAAAAACCAAATAGGTTAATATGGGTAGAATGTTGTTCACTGATACAGCACTTCCAGTCAATATTAAAGTCACAGAGGACTATAGTTTATTGTGGGAAGTTTAGTGATAGCCAGCTAAGGATATTTTCCTGAGTGTTGGTGTTATTACCAGGAGGAAGATAAATACAGATGATATATATGGATTTATGAGTATTAAGCAGAAATTTAGAAATAAGGATTTTGGCATTCTTGACCTATCAAAGGCCTTTGATATGGTGAACCACCAGCTACTTCATAACACCCTAAAATTCCATGCCTATCTCTGATAGGCAACAAGCGGTACTCTGGGCAGAATATGCTCTCTAGTCTCCTACCCAACACCATAGGAGTCCCAAGGTTCTATACTGGGACCTCTTCTTTCTCAGTCTTTATAAACGATTCCTCCTACAAAGCTATATGCCCTGCCACATGATACAACGCAGATGACTCGACATTAGTTTGTTCTGATCCATCTCTTGCTGACCTCTTAACTAAAACACAATCCTGTTTCGACGCCAACTGATTCTAAATCCAAAACAAATTGGTACTCTTCCACCCTGCACAAAAGACCACACCCACATCCTTCACTATACATTCCAAAATGGAACTATTATCTCCCGGACACCAACACTAAACTATTAGGAGTTACCATTGATAATAAACTTAGATTTGATATACATATCAATCAGACTATTAAAACTGTTAACAAGAAACTCACCTTCTCTCTACCCTCCTATATGCCTCATCTATTCTTACGAATCTTAATATATCTGACCTTAACAAACTATCATCTTGTTATAATCATATAGCCAGATTTGCAACAGGGATGCCTTATAGAACCCATCACTGTACTAACCTACAAAACCTGGGGATTGAATACCCAAACCTTCTCCAGCAGAGCCAATTAATCCTGGCTTTTAAAATTCTGAAACAACCTGACAAAACTCCTGCACTGACAAAGTTGATTACACCTTACAACAATCTCAATAGTTTACGCCCTCAAACAAACTCCTAGTTCAAACAGTCAATCCAATAATGGAGGCAATGCCATTGGAAAAAAAACCTATTCAAAAAGATTAAATCACCATCTCAAATCTCATTGGCTCTGCCAGATTAACTCTCCCTTAGCTAGTGAACATCTTAGGTCTTAACCTTTAAACCTAAATTACCTCTCTGTTTTAATACTGGCTATAGTAATCCTTCTTGGTCAGACTAGTAAGAGAAAAGTATGTTGTAGTCTGTGCCTGTTATTTTTCTCTTAATACTTAGACTAGTCTCTTTTTAATATACTTTATAGTAGCTTCTCCTTTGTTAAACTACCAAATGAGACTAATTTGTATTCTGTGAACATGTAATTACCTACTGTTAATGTGGAGCTTTTCTCCCCGGGCCTCCGCTGAAAATGGACATGTATCCAGTCGGACTATCCCGGTCAACAAATGTAAAATAAAATAAATAAATAAATAAAATAATGTCTTGAGGTAATTTTTAGTCATAAGCAGTAAATTGAAACTCTGCTTTATATAAAATAGCTACCCCCCCATCCCTTCTTGGCTATACGATCTTGTCTTACTGGTAAGTGTGTGACACAAACATGCTTAGATTTTACTCTCCTACCCCCTCCCTGTCTTACTTTGTCTCTGCCTGCCTCTCTCACTCCCTCTCTGGTGGATGTGGAGAAGTACACCTGCTTTGCTTAGGCAGCAGCTTTTGTTTTGTAAGTGATGCTCATGATCAGCTGATGGCCTGTGCATGAATTGCAGTCCCCCACTAGCTGATTGCATGTGGAACAGCTGTGGTAACATTCCCATAGCCAATTGCATGGAAACACACTCCTATAGCAAAGAACATCATGTGGGTGTTGGCCCTTTTCATTCACTGTGAGCATGACTTTATGTTGGTGTTTGGCAAACAGCATCACAGATGGTAGTGGGGTATACCTGTAACAACATACACTGTGGAGACAGGCCAACAAACAGGAGGGGGATGTTCCAGACATGACTGCAGAATGCAAGTCTTGCTCTTCTGCATTTGAGGTAATGTCAGTTTAACAGGGTTTGTGTGGATATGGCTGGTCTACATGATTTAACACCTGTCATGACAGTGTTATGTAGTTGAGGAAACTCCCGCCTGCAGGGCTATCTGCAGACTGGCCAGTGTTTGGAGTCCTACGTGTGTTGTGTTACTCACAGATTACCTATCTTTAGAAATGCAGAAGCATAGTCTGAGGATTGCAGTCAGTACATGGTGACAGCCATGAGAAGTACTGACTTCATATCCCACATAGGTCATATGTCACAACAAACCATGTTACACCAGTAAATGTTTGAGGTTATCACAGCAACATGTCAATATTGGCCTTGTGTTTGTGCCTCTAGCCACAACTCCGTCAACCTTTGTACATATGTCATGCAGTAAGAGGTGCATATGTTCAGTACACCATTATTTATTGACATCATATCTGATAACAAGCCAGTGAGATATCACACTGCTAGACATGTCATGTATAGTAGGGGTTATATTTGAGGACAAAACCTGGACATTCTGTCATAGTGCGTACAGTAGTGAGGTCTGTGTACTTACGGTGATTGTCGACAGTGTGTGTATTGTGAATATGTACCTTGACCTGTGTACAGACTGTGGTGGATGACATTGTTCTTGGTCCTGTTCTATCTGATGTTACATGCTGCTCCAGTGTATGGTACCATATCGGCTTACATGTTTGTAGGGCCAAACACACGTATGTCCCATACCACAGTCAGGCATTGGAATACACTGTGTATTGGCCCAGTATATGTAGGGTTAATGTGTGAGTGGCACATATGAGGATGGTGTTGATCAGACAGTCCATATACTGTAATATTAAGCACACTTATCATATGTGGCTGTGGCTGTGTTCACATCGGTTGTGGGTATGCACTTTCACACAGGTGTCTGTTACTCTGTGTTCTGACAAGCCTGTAGAGTCTGCTATATTTGCAGGTACATGTGTATTCCCCCATAACAAATGTAGGCCAGTGTTGTGGCAGTCTGCCTGTAGTTTGCACAGTGCTTTGTGACATGCCTAGCAGCTCAGTGTACTTACGCAGTGTGATGTTATGCCCAGATATTTGTCAGATGTACTGCTGCTGGGCCACCATATCTGTCTTGTATTTCTGATAAAGCAGTGGGATGCTGTACAGATGTATGTCACTAACTAGTGGGTAGTATGTGGGCATGTGACCTCTGCACCTATGGTTATTATGTGTCAGGACAGACAGGAGTTTGTGAATGCATAAACTGTGTGGGCATATGTATTCCAGTATTTACGTGATATACCCATTTACATGACTGTTAACATCCACATTGTCAGGCTTGCTCCACATGTCTTGCATTAAGGGGTTCTGGTAATACATCTGGACTGACTAGAGTGTGTCAGACTGTCCATATTTATCGGTCATATCTCTGCTGTATTCCAAAGGACCATTACTGTGATACCTGTGGTACTGTACTATGATGACCTTAGGATTTCTGTCAGTAACTGATGATGTACATGTCAATAGCAGCTGTGATCTCCCACACACAACATTTCTGTTAAGACAACCCCTGTTACAGTAGCAATAGTCTACATTTATACTTGCAATACTTACATGACATCCCCTTGCATTAAGAGTTTAAAATTATTGGTGCTGAGGTTTGACTCCACTCCATTTTCGGGACATATGTTAAACACGCACACACACACACACACACACACACACACACACACATATATATATATATATATATATATATTCATGTATATATATATATATTCATGTATATATATATATATATATATATATATATATATATATTCATGTATATATATATATTCATGTATATATATATATATATATATATATATATATATATATATATATATATATATATATATATATATTCCTAATTATGTGTAAACAGTACTGTTGTGTATACCTTTCCAGATGTATCACACCATATTTATCTGATATGTGTATATTTAGATATAACAACATACTTGATTCAACTGTAATATCACTAACAAGTACTACACAATTGAAGAAGCCACAGCATTTGTTCAATACTATTCAGTATGTGTACTGACAGATATACTGGAAAAAAACAATAGCTGTTTTCACAGCTGTCATGACTTAGTAGTTAATTGCTGTGACTATAGTATACAGGGTCCTGGGCTCAAGACCTGCAAAGGCTGTTTATTTTGTTGCTGGGCAGAACAAGGGCTGTTGGATACAGAGTGGTTAAGGCAGTTTTGAGCATCTTTAAGTGCATATGCATGGGTTTGTGTGAGGCTCAGCATTGCTAACGTACAGTTAAAATTACAGGTGCTTATACCGTATAGGCTTCGCTTACCAGTGCGCAAATGTGCTTAGCTGTAATATTGCAACAATGCTGAAACCTGCTAAGCATGGCTCAGCCCTGATAACCAGTGCTCACATTCTGGTCTGATAACATAGCAGGGTAATGACATCTTTAATAAGTGTATTTAATGCCATGTACATAACATGCGTCTATGTACTGTCATTACAGTAGCAAGGGGTGTGAATCTACTGTCTGGGATACTTGAGTATATATGGCTTGTACAACACTTTTTTCCATTTGAATGTGTTACATACATGAGTAGTATCCCAGGTTATATGCAGTCACACTGGCATGTAGTGTATCATTACATTACTACTGTTGACAGTGCTTTCCCAAATAATAGTAGATTGCAAATTGTAGTACTGGAAACAAACACCCCTGCATGCAAAGATGGACTCTGAGTCCTTACTATCCTGGTGTGTGAGCTATGTCTCATTAAATAGGTCCTACTGGATAATGATCTGACATGTGGAAAATTACTGTAGACTACTGTGTGTATAGCACATGTCAGTGAGAGCTGCCTTCATGTAGTAATGGCATACCTATTGGTGTCAGACGCCTGTCTATCAACACATTCATCCTAATGCATAGCTATTTGGCTAGCTGATGTCTGTCTGTCCTCTGTACAGATGTGCAGATGTCAGGTATCCATCTTGGATACTTACAGGCAATCTATGCTTGACTGACACTGACATGTCTGCCCAGCTGTGTTATGAAGGCCACAGATAGGAATCCACACCCTGTATGCACTACATGCCATGGATACCTCAACTACACTACCACAGTCAATGGAACATGCTTGGGTACAGGTCTTCAAGACAAACACTGACCATGTTATATAATACATGTTGCATACATGTCAACTGGAGCACCTCACTGACCCTCTGCTAGAGGCACCCAGATGATTGGCTGATGCATGTCACTCTCATCCTGAGGATCACCCCAGTGCCATCTGTTGATAGATGGCCTGCTGGCACATGGCAGATGGCATGATACCACTGTACACACACCCCCTATACTTCCTATCTCTCTATGGACAATAGCCTGGTACACACCCTTGAACACCTGCACCGATGCTCCCCAGTACTGACAAATGTGTACGTGTACATTACTGAGAATATCAGTGTCTGTGTGTTTGTAGACCTGTAGTTGGGAATACTCTGAGGCCCTTCACACCCACCACACCCCTTATTTCCATAGTTAGATGTGGCTGCTGCTGTACTGGACATTACATGTACCTTGTTATGCTCTTCTCCTTAAGGGCTACCTGGGCCTTGCAGTACCAGCACAACACTGTTTTACAAATGGGTTGATAGGCATGGGATACCCACTGAGTTCTGACAAGTGTGTGTATGTGTGCATGTGTGTATATATGTAGGGTACAGCATTCTGAGGCCACATTCTCCTATTACAATATGCATAACCACACAGTATTAGGGATAGTGATGTTGCTGACTGTAGGAGAGGCATGGCAATGCATCACCCTACTATGCCTATGGCATGTGCATTAGATGCATATCCCTGTAGTAGCACTCTTGGGATGGATGAGTTGTTGTATTGCAGTCCTGTTCAATGTGTGATGGTGGGTATGTCAGAGTGGTATCACGGGTTTCAGTGAGTACAATATCCACAGTGGAGTGTGGGTGCTGGGTATACTGTCTTTACACCATGGTCCCCCCGGTACATGTCCCATGTTCCACTGTATGGGGACCACTGTCATCATCAGCCATTCAGGTAATGGATAGAACTATTCAGTCCAGTTATGCATGTGCTGTGTGCAACATACCTGTAACACAATGGACACATAGACAAGGTAGTTAGCACTGACAGACCCAAGTCTCTCAGATGGATGTCTGACTGTTATGTGTTTGTCAATGTGTATATGACGGTATATCACACTATGTGTTGTCTATAAACAATGAATACATGCCCCATTACCATACTGTGCACATGCCTGGGGATGTTCTTCATGTAACACTTAACCTGAAACACACCTCATCCTAAAAGCTGTGTGGTATGTGCAAATAAAGCCACACACATCAGTAGCACTACATACCTGGGTAGGGGTCTAGTCCCACTGTTGCCAAGTAAGACAGGGTGTGTATGTACAGGAATCTACAGCAGTTTGCAAAATATACATGTCCCAGGGGGTCATCTGTCTGAGGACTGTCTGGCATATGCTAACATTTCACAGGTATCATCCTGTGGACATACATAGCATCACAACTAATGTTAGATGGTAAATGCCCTCTTCCCCACTATATAGGAGTTCAGTGATACTGAGGTTGGTATATATAGCTGGGTTTGGCTGTTGTGGACACAGCCGCCATAATTGCAGTTACTGTTGAGTGTATCCCCCTGCTTAGCTGGCCATTATACTGTACAGTTCATGTTATCAGGTTAGGTAGTTGTCTATCACACTATCTGCAGTTCTATAGCACCTCTCACCCTCCAAGTGGTAGGGGTGTGCCACCCACACTAGCACTCATAAGTTTAATGAGTTGAGAATTGCATTACATTGGGGAAGGGAACATATATCTTACCAGTACCATTGTAAATGACATTAAACTAGCGGACTGCTTATTCCCCACTGTGTTGTTGTGCCTATTCTGGCTTGGTGGCATTACATAGGCTACAATGTGTTCCTTGCACAGGTACATACATCCATGTGTACAGTATTATCTGTATATTGCATCAACACCAAAGCCTCTGTGTGTGTTATACACAAACGTGTGTACCACCCAGTACACGTACCATTGTCCACTGTAGAAGGGCTGCTAACAGCAGCCACCATGCACTCACATGTATACACCACCCCCAGACCAATCAGCCATGTGGCACATGCAGTAACTGTTATATAGACCTGTGACATGTGTTCAACTGTACCCAGGATATGGCACAGCCAAGGTGCCACCACAGTGCCATACCCCTTGTGGGATACGAAAGCAGACCATCCTCCTGGTGACACATGGACACCTACAACACAATCAGATTACATTATGGAGACCACAATCACTAAGTGTTAATAACAGCTATAATGCATCATGGCTGGACAGCTACACTTCCTGACATGTGAGCACTAAACTTTACTGCTGATAACATGTTACACAGCAGTACATTGGTACACTGTAGTACAGTCACTGTGTGCATCAGAAACATATTAGCCTGTCCCTGCATCGATGATATGGATGACAGGGATGCGGCACAGGTATCATCATATGCACAGGGGGTGTTGTTGGTTTGCCATAGACATAGGCTGAGCCATATGTTTGACACCATGTATGTGAGTGAGGGGTTTTAATTATTGATATGGCTGTGGTGATGTGGTGTGTGTAGGTATGGGGTTGCCCTAGCTGTGTTTGTACTGTGTGTGAGTATGCATGTATGCAGTTCTGCCATGTGGCTGCCCTATACAGGTGTTTGTTGGAAAGCTGCAGGCCATACCTGTCAGGGTGTGCAGTTCACCACCTCCAGCCATGGGCATGAGAACTGTGCCTGCCAGGGGTTCCACGGGCACATCCAGGTACAAGCCATGATATGGTACTCTACTGATGATATATGTCTGCTGTAACCAGGTCCTTCCTGCAACTGGCCAGGGTCAAGTGCACATGGCCTGCTGTGGTGTGGTGTGGACAGCACCCCCCCTGCAGTGCTGGGGCTGGTACTGCCACTACAGGAGTGGCTTGGTGTCCTTGCACATCCACATTGACCTCCAGCTGTTGGTGTTGCTAACCTACGTCCATGTGGCCAGCGCACCACTCCCACCACATGCTCAAACATGTACAATCCACAGTTGAGGACTCCCACCATCTCACCCCACTGTCTATCCATGACCTCTGTATAATAATGGAGGGCACCTGCAAGATCATGGATGTTGTCAGTAACAGCTGAAAGAGTAGCCCTCTGCAGCCTCAGAGCCTGTCTGTTGTACTGTTCCATAAGTGCCTGCACATCCATGACAGCCTGAAACATGCATCTGGGGGTAACAGATGTGGCACTCCTGCCAGGGGCACAATGACCAGCAGCCCTCCAATGAGCACCACTATACATCTGCCTATGTGGTACCCTGACGGACATCTGGCTATGGCTGCTTTGTCCTGACACACATGCCATAGATACCACACTGTCATGTTCCATGCCACCAACCACCAGCTGTCATCCTGCTATGGCAAATGGTGATGGGGTAGGTATATGCACTGTGACTATGTGCGGGGATGGGGTGAATAACAGCAGGATGTCAAACGATGGCCTCTGACAACCTCGCCTGTGCATCAACACACCTATCATCATTTTCAGTGTCTATATGGACAACAACATCAGATTGCCTGCAGGAGGGACCTTGATCCACCTCACCACATGTGAGGGGAAAACACGAAATGCACTTTAAGACCGGTATGTCATTGCTTAACAGTTTACACACACACACACACACACACACACACACACACACACGCACACACGCACACACACACGCACACACACACACACACACGCACACACACACACACACACACACGCACACGCACACACACACATACATCCTGACATTCCACCATGATACTTACATGTCCCTGAGTTTACAGACTGTCCCTAGTTTATTTTCTTAAGTTCCCCATCCTGCATCAGTCTTGGAAAATTACAGTCATTAATACCAATCATTAACGTATCACTCTTCTAATTGCCTAGACAAGTGATCACAAAACATGACCTGTTACTCCATTACCTCTTTGACTTGTTTGTAGTCGGATATTTTCAAAGGCTCCCTGATGTCATCCAGTGTTCACCCTGGGTTTGTCCAGACATCTAGAGCATGGCCCCCATATGTTAGGTGCTACTACAGTCACTCAATAATGTCACACACTGGAGTATCATACATAACTGTTGTTCAGTAGATACAAGATCTGTTGCTCTATTAGCTTTTTATGTGGACTACAGTAATATTTGGAAACACTCTCTGGTGTTGTCTAGTAAGTCCCCAAAGCATATGCAGTGCTGCATACGTGGGTATTTTTTCACCTTTCTGCTGATTGTAATTATAACAGTATCCCTGGTGTCTATTTTCCCTGCCAATGCATGTTCCATGCTACAGACTTATTATACTATCAGCTGTCCTGAGATTACATGTCAGACATGTATTCTTGGTGTCCCATGTGTCTGTCCATGTCCATGTACTGCACGATTTCAAAAGGAAGTCGAGATGTATGAACAATCCCACACTCACACACGTGCATAAATGGACACAAACACAAACACACATACACACACACATATCCTACATACATCATTCCCCCTCCACTCCACCAGATTGCACTTACAGACAAAATAACCCCCCCCCCCACACACACACACACTTACAAATGAGGCTGCGCAAAGATATTACACACAGACTTCCCATTACTTATCTGTCAACATGCATGACATATGGCACTCAAAAGCATGCAGTGTAGCTATAGTCAATCCTTGCTTGTAACATTATACATCTCTGTGATGTATGGGTTGATGGGTTGTGTTAGTAGGTGATGCCCCTTCCCCTGGAACAGAACTGCACCCATGTACACAATATTGCTGTGCAACTGTTCAGCACCCTGGCATGTACTATGCACCATGCCTCACAGGTGTACACACCATTGCTGAACGTGTATTATTGTGTCAGTTACTTTTGCTCAGCTGCTCACAGCCCCTATGTGTTTGTCTGACACATACCTGGGATGATATGTGGACAGATGTCATTTGTGAATGCCTGATGTCTGATTTACAGGTCTCATCATCAGCGGTGCATGTATGGCCAATATGATACAATTACACTAACAACCTGCAGACCTTACCGTGGCTATGGGGAGTGTACACACCCTTATGGATATGATGCCCTCTTCCTTGATATGCCATGGAACCACATTACTGCATATGTTAACATTACATGAACCTGATATGTGACATATGATTTGTACAATCAAATGCAGTGTCAAACAAATGTGTTAGTTGTGCAGATGATGACTGAGATGCATACACTTTGTGGGTGCATATGTGTGCACGCCCTTATCATGATGGTTTATTGCACCTGCTGTTATGTGTACTACAGAAGTCACTATTCCTGGCAGGGGCATACTAGCATGGGCCATCTGCAGTTGTCAGTATTTGGTCAGTCTGCCCTATAAATGTCCCCCAACTCTGCATGATTGCAAGGTCAACTCATGTGCACATCCCATGGAGGTCACACACTGCCGTCACTATTGCTGTGGAGTCAGGGTTATGCCTGCCACAGTTTCTGACCTTGAATGCGTGCAGATACAGCCATCCATAGCGTCCTTTGGATCTCTGCTTCATAGATATATATATATATATATATATATATATATATATATATATATATCTATATTTATTTATTTATGGGTCTACTTCACATGGTCGACATTTCCGAAAGTCGACTTTTATATGGTTGAGACCATATGATCGACTTTCAGAATGCCAACCATGTAAAATAAACAGAAAAACACAACAGACACTTACCTTAAACTGTTAGTAGGGGAGCTATGCCCCCCGTAACTTTAATATACCAACTCCCAGATCACACTAAATTGCAGAAGTGGGAAATGTTCCCACTCTACACTGTGCGGAGATAGCATTTTCCCATGGTCAGCTTTTCAAAAGTCGATCATATGGTCTCGGCCATATGAAAGTCGACTTTATGAAAAAATATATATATATATATATATATATATATATATATATATATATATGTGTGTGTGTGTGTGTGTGTGTGTGTGTGTGTGTGTGTGTGTGTGTTTATGGGATGCATTCAGACATCAGGTCTACACTTTCTAACTCTCCTTCCTGCACAGCTGCACTGTTTGCCTTGCTACAACACAGGTAGGTGCCATATGTGGACAAAGCCTAACATTAGGGGGTATATATAGGGACATATTGCAGGTAAGAATATTACACACCTATGGCATTTGTGCATGCTGCATTACATGTTAACATGACTGTCCTGCAAGTGGTGGGCTCTGTAACTCACTTGTCCATCATAACGGCATTACTTCCACCACCAGCTATTGGCCGCACTGATATACATGTCTTGCAGTACACAACACACACTATGATGGCTTACGTCCTGTCAGTCAGTGTTGGTTTACGTAGTTGACAGGTATTACCCACTGCCCGCAGAGACAGAAACTATTGTTCATAGCAGTTGTTCAGCTGGACATCATTTCAACAACACCTGGTGGCACATATAAATCATTCCACATCATCTATCCCATTATTATGGACCAAGCACTACATTCAATTACATGCATATATGCTTCATATACCTGTTGTGGGAATGTTGTCTCTTCTGGATACAGTTTGCTGAGTGGATGGATGGATGTGTGTTTGTTTTTATTTCTTTCTCTCTCTCTCTCTCACTCTCTCTCTCTCTCTCTCTCTCTCTCTCTCTATCTCTGTCTCTCTCCACTAAATTGATTGAGCTGCTTTGAATAGATTGCAGCATGGATTT
>NC_056727.1:1179299521-1179360981 GCF_019279795.1 Protopterus annectens
GCTGTGTATTTCTTCTCTGATTTCTGTCTATAAGTGTCCCGTGGTTTTACAATCTGACCTTGTAATTACAACACTCTTATACAGGGTTTCCTAGACAGTCTTATTATGTAGCACTGTGTGGATGACAGTGATGTGTAATACCTTATTATGCAAAGAAACTGCAACACTAACACTGGCATACAAGTCCAGACTAAACAGTACCAGTCCAGGATTTCAATATTTTATTTCTATGCACAGTTTTCGTATCTGACAAACCTGAGGGGGAATGTTTGTTAACACTACCTGAATGTTGCCACACATATTACCAGATTCCACATTATTATTATGCACATACATCTCACTCTGTTGCTGCACACACTCTGGTCATAGCTTCACAACATGGGGGTGGGGATGGGACATACTTTGCTTATTACTCTCATAACAATTTGGTGAGTTGCTAGAGTGACAGGTTTGTTCTTATAGATATATTTCTGACAGTTATGATGTCTGACAATCAGTTGTATGTCATTATCTGCTGCCTGCACTTCTGGGATCATCCCACTGATTTGTCAGGGGGACAGAGTGACAGGCAGGGGGATTACGCCAATTATCTGGACTTTCTGACAATATCTGTACAGTTGTGGGGTATGATTCTGCATACAGCGTACTGCCACTCCCAGGATTCAAGCCATGACTGTGTGTTCTAAAAACACAACACTTCACATCAAAGTTGAGTGTGCTATTTGGAGTATGTTATCTATTTTTTCTCTGTTTTCTGTCTAAGTCTCTCTCAGTTGTACAATATGACCTTGAGATTACAACAGTCATATACAGACATTCCTACACATTTTATTTATGTAGCACAGTGTGGGTAACAGTGCTTAATACAACAGTACTATTAAGAGATTGCAACACTACATTACCATATGATACCAGAGTAAACACAAGCAGTCCAAGAGTTAGACCTTTGTTGGTAGGCTGTTACCCTTTTATTTACATACAACCTATATGAGAATCTTCCTGCCATATTGTCTGGTTTATTCAGTACTTGCCATACACAGTACAGGTTTTATACTGGCAATTAACTTTTTACTACTTTTAGATTGATTTCTTATGACATTGCATGCAAGATTATTACTAACCTGCCTCACGACGCAGCCTCTGCAGCCTACAGGTATGGGCGTCCTGGTTCACAGCCACCTCAGCTGCCCCTGTCAAAGACATAAGAGGAATATTTAGCCATACCTATCCATAACATACATGAGATGGCAATTATTAAACAGGTAGTAGAATGTGTACTTATGCACTGCTAGGACATCACCCAACTGCCTCGCCTCTTGGATCCACTGATCCAAGAGCTCCCTCTTCCTCCATTTCAGGTTGGCATAGTGATGCCTGAGCTGCTCACCAGTTTGAGGGATACCAGTGGCACTGATAAGGTCACGTGCGAGACAATCCCAGGCTTCCGATTTATATTGGGAACCCTGGTACTGGCCCTGTAGCATTCTCTGTTCATGGTCTTTAACAAGGAGTCCTGCCATGGCTTTGGACTCCTGGATGCCCCAGTGCTGCACCTGGAAGCATGATCCTTCTCCCACACTGGCTATAGTGCCTACAGAAGGAAGCTGCAACCAGTTATGAGATGCATTCCCACCTGTGGGGTTTAAATAGGGTCAATTTCCTGCACTTTACAGTGATTGGACAGTTTTGAAAATGCTAAGCTACTGGCAAACCTGCTTACCTAAGGTTGACATTGCTTAAAGGGGTATAGCAATGGGTAGACTGTTTTAGCTGGCCTACACATTGCTTACACCTAGTAAGCAGGGGTGTGCAGTGCTTAGCATTGCTTATTTTTAAATCTGCACATTATTTGCTGTTTGGCATTGATTTATCATTCATTACATGTTATATATTTGTTTAGTATCCATGATTGCTGAGTATGTGCACTGTATGGGGTACTTGTGTTTATTGGGGGATTTCACCACTTTATTACGATGACACCTCACATCTGGACTTAATGCAGTACTCCAGTTCACATATTTATGTTATGTAGTAGGTTATACAACATAAAACTTTATATAGATTCCTTTCACATGTAAATTGTGATTTTTCTATAGTGAGAATCTGTTTGGGGGATACCTCAATTTTATGTACTGCTGTGATGGCTTACTGGTTAACTGCTGTGACTATTGTGCACAGGATTCTGGGTTCAAGACCTGCAAGCGCTGTTTATTTTGTTGTTGGGCAGAACAGTGGCTGTTGGATACAGAGTGATTAAGGCACTTTTAAGCAGTTGTAAGCGGGTTTGCCAGGTTTGCATGACGGTAAGTAATGCTAACTTCCGATTAAATATGCTTACAGAGAGTTGGCGTCAAAAGTGCTTAACCTGTGTGCGCATTGCTTACCCCCATGCAAACAGGTTAAACCCACTTACTACTGCTTAAAACTGCTTACTCCTGCTTACTCCCGCACTAATTTAGAATGAAATGAAACATGGGTCTTGAGAAACTGGTAGATTTGGACACTCTATGGGTTTATCATTCATTACACATTATACCTTCATTTAGTATCCCTGATTCATGTGTATGTATACTGTATGGGGCACTTGTGTTTATCTGTGGATTTTACCATATTATTACAATGACACCTCACATCTGCACTTAATGCAGTACTCAACTTTACAAATATATGTTCTTTAGTAGGTTATACAGCAAAAAAATATTCATAAAGTGATTTCACATGGAAAATGGAATTTACTGCAGTGAAAATCGAACTGGGAATCACTGCTCACAAAGCTAATGCTCTGACCACTACACTATTGCAGTACTGCTTCACCTGTATGTATCTTGCTATCTATCTTCTTATGCAATTTAAGCTACTTTATGCATAGCTAAGCATTAGGCAAACCCGCGCACCTAGGGTTACATTTAATCTGTTTGAAAACATAAAATTCTCTACTGCTATTTTCTCTAGGAAGGGACAGGTTTCACTTACTGCTGTGGATTCCTGCATGCATCTGCACATTTGGTAGACATCCTGGCAACCCCCCCCCCATACCTCTCAACATCTTCATGCACATTATCTGGACAAAGCTTGATAAAATGAGGTCCAACTACTGACATATTTGAATTATTGCTCTTACAAACTTGGGACAGTTGCTGGTATAACAGGTTTGTTATAATATACGTTTTCTGACAGATTTGAAGTCTGACACTAAAATGTATGCCATTATTTACCAAACTCCATCCTGAGATCATCCCAGTGATTTGCCAGGACAAATGGGGTGCTGCATGGGTGGGGAATCTGGACATTCTGTGATGATTTCTACAGTTGGGAGATATGCAGCCTCCTATGAGCGTTCTCGCTCATTATAATTCCCAGGCAGCACTTCCTGAGTGCAGGGGCATGTGTATTGTGAGAGCTCTGCTTTCAGACACAACTCCTGCACTCATCCACACTTCATGTCCATTTAGGAGCAGAGGCAACGTGCCTTCATTACTATGCATGGTGTGCTGCCGTGCTGCCCTTAAACGGTCGGTTCTGTGCAGGAATAACTTATTCCAGCAGAGAAGATTAGTGTATTCCGGGAGTTGTCTTTTGTTATTAATTAACCTGTTATTTTTTGACCAATGAACTGCTAGAGTTGTGTTTAAATAGAAATCTTTGCTGATGTTTTACCATTCTGAAGAAGTCGTTTATGACAAAAGTGCTCAATTAAATTTCTTTTGGCATCTTGTGCCTGATTTGTGATTTAGAGCTGCACACTTCTTTTTTGAATTTGCAGTTTTTGTCTTGGACTGGTTTTAAGTGTTTTGTCATTTTATGGAGGGTTAAACTCATTTAATCACTATTCCATGCTCAGATTTGGCTGTGTTAATGCGGACAATGACTACACTTTCTATCACAATAGCTGATTTATCCAGCAAAGTCGATGCCTTAATGGCTAGATTCAGCAGCAGTTCTGCAGCTTTAAATTGTGAAAATACTCCAAATTCGCAGTCCTTTTGAGCTTTCTGGGATTATTCCAGCTCAAAGGAATCAGTGCCATGACAACAGGCCACCTGAGGTGGTTTCCTTAACCAACGGACGAGTATGCAATGATCAGGTTGCTTCAGCGATATGCACATGAGTGAGTGGTGAGGTCAGCATGCCTGTTTCTCTGGCTTAGAACAAATTTTAACATCAATAGCAACGGCACTAACAAATCGGTTTCCTCAGAAAATTTCAGACAACAACTGAAATCATTTCAGGACTTTATAACTAGATACAAACGCTTGCAGCTAGAGAACAACTACTTGCAGGTATGTTTAAATAGACAGCACATATCTAAAGGTCTCCAGTCATGGTAATTTCCAACCGGACTTATCAAAGATGCCCAGCTGCACCAAGATCTTTTGAAACCTTTTAATAAGCAAGGCTGTCAGCTTCTTAATTTACTCATGACTGACAATAACAAAAAATTGGCTATGTTATTAAGAGACATTAACAGGCTAGAAGCTTGCATCAAGAACGATTTGTTATTTGAACATAGGAAGAATGAATTTGCTTAATATTTACAAGACTGTTGACATTGAGTTACAAAAATTAAAAGTGAGGAAAGAAAATAAACTTTTAAGGGACAAAAATGACCGGGGCAACAAGCTTCTTATTTTAAAGTAATTCTTACACTGATTTTGGCAGTGACACTGAATGTGATGATTTTAATGGTAATTCAAGGGGCATCCCTTTAGACCCACCACCCCTGAGGAGATTAGAGAGATTATGGAACCAGAACAACCAGGGTCAAATGAACTGGAGGTCTGGTCACCAATCTCATTAGAGGCAGTGGACAGAGAGAAGGGGATCCTATCAGAGATAAGCTTAGATGGTATTATTGGAGAAGAAAATGACGATGTCACTATTGTTAAAAATTGTGCCATTGATTTTACTGTGTATAATTACAGTCAAGTTAATGTGAGTTCCGAATGGACTGATTTGTTTTCTAAAGGGTTACATTTTGTACCAGTAAGGAAAGCTAATATTACTGATACAATTTTGCAGCTCAAAATGTTTTGTAGGAAGTTGAACCTTGCTTTGCACTTCTCTGATGAAACTTTGATTATGAACCCATTAGTGTTATCTAGGCCTAGTACTTTCATGCCCCCAGTTCACCCTATGGTGCAAATCTTTGAGCACCTATGTGAGTTACCGATTCAGGAAGTCCTAAAGGAGGACAGGCACCATGACACAAACAACCTTACACAGGCTGAAAGAATGTTACTACATAGCAATCGTCTATATTAGATGCGCGACCGTCCAAAATGGAGAACAACTAATGAGCGACACATATACGCTGAACTACCACAAGAGCGAAAGACCTAAATGTCGAAAAACGGAATGCCTAACTAATTCCTGTAGCCATCAGGGTGATCGTGGGGAAGAGGAAATATATCCTTTTCCCCACTGTAGTGCGATCTCCGAGTTGGTATATATATATATATATATATATATATATATATATATATATATATATATAAGTAGGGGAGTGTGGGGTGCAGGGGGGCTTGCCCCCCCTGCAAAGGTGTGATTAGTGTAGTTTGTTTATTTGTGTTTTACTTACCTGTGTGGCACTGTTGTAGTTTGAAGTGCATTCGGTATTGTGGTTTTCAACATTTAAGTCCTTCACTCTTGTGGTAGTTCGGTGTATATGTGTCACTCAGGCGTTCGCGGTTTTGGACGTTCGGTTTTCTAATATAGACCCCATTTTGGACAGAGGTGACTTAAGACTCATGAAACCTGACAAAGATAGGTGGGTTGGTAGTTATGGACAATGATGCCTACAATGAAAAAATCTTTGAGTTGTTGCACAGTGATACATACACTGAGGTGTCTAGAAATGAGCTGAATATAGCCTATAGAAACATTGACCTGACAGCAGAAGAATTACTTCTTAATGGTCAAATTAGCCTTGAGCTTCATGAGTTTATCAATGTAAAATACCCAAGGATTCCCACTATTTTTGGAATCCCTGAGGACCATAAATCCATAGCCAATCCACCTCTTCATCCAATTGTGGATGCAAAAGCTTCAAAAACTTTTTGTCTAGCTAAGTTTATTGACAGTAAGGTGAAGCATGTGTTGGATGACAGACAATGGGTGATTAAGGACTCATGGGATTTCTTGGAGAAAATCAAGCCAGAAATGTATGCAGACAACCTAATTATGGTTACCATTGATATCTTTTTTCAGTAATTCCTCATGATTTAGGTCTTGAATCATTTTATGACTATATTTGTTTCAATACCAGTATGGACAACAATACTATTCTTGCACTCTGTAGTTGTATGGAGTTAGCACTTCGTAACAATTTTATCATTTTTGGGGGACAGATTTTTAAGCAGACACAGGGGGTTGCTATGGGAACTTGCTACATCCCAGCTTTTGCTAACATTGTCCTTGCCCAGTGGGAGGATTTGTACATCCTGGACTCTGATTTTAAACATCTTTGGGTACTTTACAGCTGGTATCTTGATGACTTAGTCCTTTTTCGGAAAGGTAGTGAGACTGACCTGGACAGATTTTTTTTACTTACATCAATAACACCACTGAATTTTTGAAATTTACTATGATCAAAACCAATAATTTTTTGCACTACCTCGACATTATGATCAAGAAGGACTATGATAGAAAAGTGTTTACATCTCATTTGTACAGGAAGCCAACTTACTCTAACTCTTTGCTACATTTTCAGAGTTGGCATCCTTTACACCAAAAGAAATCCCTAGTTAAAGGGCAATTCATCATATTGGCCAGGAAGGTATTGGACGATGTTGACTTTTTGACTGAATGTGGTACACTGCAAGTTATGCTGGAGAGAAGTGGTTACCCTACTACCTTCATCAGCAATATTGCTGAAGAGGTTAGAACAAAAAGAGAGCAGGGGATTTACACTGTCCTGTTGTCAAATTGTCTGACTAAAAGGGATGGTACTGACCCATCTGGGCAGAGTAGATTTAATATGGCCTTAACTTTACCTTACACCATACATTTCTTTGACATCAAGCAGTACACAACCCCTGGTGTTGTACAACAAGGACAACCCCTGAAGGGGCTGGTTGAGAAGAAAGTATGCAATTCAAGAGATTTTGGTAACTTTAGATGTGGGAGATGTGCACAATGTCCCTTTACTTTTGACAATGGCAAAATGGCACATAAATGTTTTGGGACCATTTTGCCTCATAAAAAAGTATTACTGCTACTCTAATGGAATAGTCTGTATTGCATTATCCGATTTATGTGATGGTTTTTACATAGGTAAAACCAAGGGAGCTTTTTAACAGAGAATCTACCCGCATTTATATGACATCAAACATCATAATGAGAGGATTGCACTGTATAAACACATTAGGATGTTCCCTACACACTCTTTTAAATGTGGCGCAATAGATTATGTTGACCTGGGCACTTGAGGAGGGGGGGGGGGCACTTGACAAATGTCTTAGATTTTTGGAGTTAAATAGCAAATCAGGACCACCACCTATCAAATGCCTGGGCTTAATGACAGGGTGTCCATTAGTTCTTTACTAAGATTAAAATCCATATATTGTTTTTAATATTTTAGACATTGTGGTGAATAGACTTATGTATGTACATCCTTGGATATTTGTATATATATTTATACATGTACACATAGAATATTTTATTGTGTATGCATTTGTTTCTTTAACTGTTTGAGGTTTTTAAGACTTTTATACTACAAAATGGTTAGGGGAAAATTATGTCTTGCTATTAATTAACCTGTTATTTTTTTACCAATGAACTGCTAGAGTTGTGTTTAAATAGAAATCTTTGCTGATGTTTCACCATTATGAAAAAAGTCTGTTTATAACGAAAGCACTCAATTAAATTTCTTTTGACATCCTGTGCATGATTTGTGATTTAGAGCTGCACCTTTCTTTTTTGGATTAACTATTTAGCTTATCATTCAATTAGATTATTAAACTAAAACTTTCCAATTACAGGACATATTCATTCCCTCAGAACTTAAAGTACCAGACTTCAAAATAAGCAAAGTTTCCTTGTATAGAAGCTTGCTTTTAATATCATAATATTCACTCTTTTCTATTTTTTCTAAAACAGTACCTTGCAAACCCATAGGGTCCCATTATGATATTTTAAAAAATGTTGTGCAAGAGGGCATTCATGTTTCCAATTTTTTATATCCCTAACATGTTCTTGAAGACGGAGCTTGAAAGCCCTCTTGCTCTTCCCTATATAAAATGTATCACATGGGCACTTCACTGCATATACAATACATTCTGTATTACAGCAGAAGTTACCTAATACATTGAATTTGCCACCATTTATATGTTGAAAAGTTTGTACCACGTATTTACACAATATACATTTCCCACAGGGATAAGTGCCTTTCAAATGTGGAGCCTTATAAATACTGGAACTTGTTGTTTTAAATTTATACGTACAAGTCTATCTTTTATGCTACATCCCTTTCTAAATGAAACAAAACTGAGGTAGTACATAAACCAGCAAATTCTCTAAATTTCAAGAGATAACCCCAATATTGTTTTATAAATGGAACCACTTTATCACCCAATAAATCATATGTCATGACCATATACATTTTCTTTTCTTCATATATACTGTCAATATTATTTCTGCCCAAGTTATTTTTCTTCCTAATATTCTCATTCTTAACCTTACAAAGTGCCCCCTTCACAACACTTTCTTCATATCCCCTTGAGACAAACATCTCTAATGTTTTGTTATATTATTTTTCCAGATTGTTCTCATTATTACATAGACTTTTGATTCTCATAAATTCTCCATATGGAAGGGATTTAAGAAGATGAGATGGATGAAAACTGGTACCATGGAGAAAATGATTAGTAACTCTAAATTTCACGTGTATTGTAGTGGATATACCACCACCACTAATCTCTGCTAAACACAGATCCAAAAACACTACTTGCTTACCACAAGCTGAGATTTCAAATGTCAAACCAAATATGTTGTTATTTATTCCATCTACAAAGTTATCAACCTCATATTTACCTCCTTTACATAAAAATATAAGGTCATCTATGTATCTATAATACTGGAAAATATGTATGTTGAAAAATTTATTCTTATACAAGTATTCATGCTCAAAAAGGTCCATCATGATGTTGGTGTACTTGGGTGTGAAAGGAGCACCCATAGCTGTACCCTGTTGCTGATGATACAGAGTGCCATTGAACTAAAAAATATATGGTTTAAACTAAATTCTATGAATTCAACAATATACGTAGCTATGGAACTGTCACCTAATGCAAATCTTAATGCTTCAATACCACAATCATGTTTGATACTAGTATATAAACTCTTAGCATCAATTACTAACCAGAACATATCTTCCTCCCATTGGGTATTCTTTATTTTACTCAAAAAATCAAAAGTGTCTTGGATATATGAAATGTGTTTTTTAACTATATCCAATAAATAATTATGTAAGAAAAAAACAATTTTATTCAAGAAATATTTGCATGCTGATATAATTGGCCTACCTGGGGGATTAGTGATGTATTTGTGTATTTTTGTCAAACAGTAGAAAGTTCGCTACCTTCTATATCAAATTTTTTATCAATATAATCCTTTGTAAAATATCCTAATCTTCTTCTTCTTCTTCTTCTTCTTTCGGCTTTTTCCCAGTTAGGGGTCACCACAGCGGATCACTTGTCAGCTCATGATTGGCAGTGGAGTTTTACAGTGTTGAGTTGCCAGCCCAGTGTCAAACCTTCCACAGAAGGCACACACATGCACGCACTCACACCTAGGACCAATTTAGAGTGTCCAATCCACCTACAGCATCTATTCCCCTTTAATAACAACTCCTTATAATCTGAAAGGGCTTTTTTTATAACTTTCAATATCAACTACACTATATATATTTTCTTATCATTTAAATGCTCATAACACATCCTAACATAGTGTTCATAGTGTAACATAACCAATTTATTACCTTTATCTGCTGGTTTAAAATGTATTTCTTTAATTTTACTCAAGGTCTGCAAGGCATCCCATTCAAGTTTGATTACATTCTACCTAACCTGATGTCTACACTTAACAAACTCAGTAAAAATATTTTCAACCGAATAATTCTTGCCTTTCTACACACCACTCAGACCCCTAAGATCAGCCCAATAAAATCTACTTTCGGTACATAAACCAATTTCTCCTTTCCTACTCACTGGCAAAAAAATGGAACTCTCTCCCACCCCTGCTTAGAATCACTACAAACTCTGAACACTTTAAATCCCTACTCTACTCCCACCTCTCCCAAAACTGGAAATGTAATTGTACCTTTCCGACCTAAATCCCTCTTATGTCTCCTAGACATGTTCTCCTTCAAACGCCTCTACTTTCTGCTATTTTTACAGCTCCCCCCTCTACTTCAACTGTATATTGAATTTTTCTCCCCTGTGTACTTATTATTTAAATACTGTACACAGGCTCCCATCTCTAATCTGTGCAAATGGCTCTACATGCAAATTACTCTCTGAATTTGATTGTAAAACTGATACTATTCACGTATTTCATATGTATGTGCTATTTTGTGTTATTCTATGAATAATGTGTACAAATGTATGATTCTATGCTTGCTTGTTTTAATTTCTGTAATTGTTTTTATTGTTACTTGTTTTCATTTCTGTAATTGTTTTTATTATGGAGCTTTTTTCCCCAGGCCTCCACTGAAAATGGGCCTTTTGGGTCCTGTGGACCTCCCCGGTTATCAAACTGGAAATAAATAAATAAATAAATTCACCATTATTAAAAATTGCTGTACCCCTTCATGATTAAAAGGGGGAATTAATTGCTTTTTAAAAGGCACTACAGTTGCATTTAGTTTGCAGTAAGAATTACTTTCACCAGTGCTACAGGTTCAGAAAAATATGAATAAAAACTCAAGTCAGTATTATCTGAGAAATCAGACACATATTCAGTAATACAAGTTCACGCCAAAATGTGATTGCTTAACCCAACTACACTAGACTAAACCTCTTAAGCCCCTCCCTATCATTATCTCATTTCCTCCCAACCATCCCTGCCTCCACTTAACCCTTTCACCTCCCCAACCCACTTAACTCCCCCTAAAATTAACTTAACTCCCCTCCATGAAGATGTCCCAGGACAAGTTTGTTGCCAAACTTCATTTATCAATGTCCTGGAAAAAGTTCCAAAGATGTAACTTTCTCACCAGACAGAAAATGTCTTTTTTAATCATATAAAGCCTAGGTATGACTGTTGGAACAAACTAAGACCAAGGTTTAACACAGCAGCTGCACAGTCATTCAAAGCATATCCCGATAAGTTCACTATATAACCAGTGTTTGAAAAAGAATTAGCATCAATCTTTTTTAAAATTTTTGTACCTTGTTTGTTGCTGATACATATTTGTTCGCTGTTGTTGTGCATAACCATCCCTTTGTGGCTCATAGGCATTTCTACCCCACTTTTTATTTCCCTCCTTGTCACGTAATGTCCAGTTCATATAGTGCAGTTTTTGTGCTGCTGGTAATACAGGATAGTCCATATTGTCACTATCCCAGTCAGTGGATTCTTCCGTAAAACCAGAAAATGGATGTGTTTTTATGATCTTCCAGAACTCTGAAGCATACATCTTTACAACGGGTTTTCTGATTGGTTTTCCAGAGGAAGGCAGAGCCTCTTTTATAATCACCCAAGTCTCTTAAATTTGTTTTCTTTTTTTATAGCAAAAAGTTGTTTTTCAGACTCAGTTAGCTTCATATTAATGTCTCCCAAAATATATTCTCATTTACTGATAGAGGAATTCACTGTCAAATGATCACAAATAGTAGATATTTCCTCTTTTAACTTAAGTAAGTCCCATTCCACTAGAATGGAAATCCATTCTATGGAACATTTTTAAGCTGCCATAACCCACCTTTTTTGGAACTTAGCATCTTCCTCATCATTTGTGTCGAATGGAGTTGTAGGACTTTTGAAAGCCCTTAAGCCATGGGGTGTAACATCGATGTCTAAGTAACATTTCAAACTGAAAATATTAAAACGTACTGCCAGTTCTTTATGCATAAGTTTAACTAATTTTTCATATACTTGTTGCATTTCCACAGATAAAGTGCTGACCACACCTTGTCTCCCACTATAACCTGTATGTTGCTGCTTGTCAGTCGCACCTTTGATTTACATTTGCCCCTGATGCCATCACCCATTGCTGAATGAATATTAACAAGCAGCATGAATGCAATAGTTGTACTGTAGGTAAAATACTTTCTATTGCATTATCCCTTTGATGAATAGCAGACAAAACATTTTGGAATACACCAGACTACAAAGCCAGTGGAAAAGATGTCACAAATCTTGTTTTAAGTAATTTATTCACACTGAATAACACTTTGGTGCCTCGGCACAGCCTTCCTGGAGTTACAAAATATTCAACACCATACATCTATATATATATATATATATATATATATATATATATATATATATATATATATATATGTATATATATATATATATATATATATATATATATATATATATATATATATACATATATATATATATATATATATATATATATATATATATATATATACACACACACACACACACACACACACACACACACACACACACACACACGCACACACACACACACACATATTCAATTAAATACAATAAATTAAACAATCATCTAATCAATTATCCATTAATTAAAAAGATAATTATATACATTTTAAAGAAACACCCTCCAATTACATTCATTATTTAAACCTTCTGGAGATAGTGTATTAAATTTTAAAATATATAACGTTTCTTTTTACAATAATTTCTTTTTTATTAAACCTTCATCTGTTTCTGAAATATGTTCTAAAATGCAGGCTTTTAACAGTGAAAAATCACTATAGTGACAAGTATAAAAATGTAAAGCTATAGTGTGAATAAATTACTTAAAATAAGATTTGTGGTATCTTTTCCACTGGCTTTGTAGTCTGGTGTGTTTTCTTTTGCTGCTTGGTGGTTTTATATAAAACATTTTGGAATATCTGTTTTGTGAAATTTGATAAAAAAAAGTTTCTTTTTGTATTCATTTTCTCCAGTTTTCATTATCGGGTCTATATTAGAACACCGGACATTCAAAATGTCGAGTGTTCTAATATTGAACCCTATGAATTGAAAATTTAAAACATCGAACATTCAGAACAGGAAATTTTTTCTTAGGGAAACACTTGCTGTTCCAAAATACATACACACAACACAAGCACACCAAACAAACACCAATCCACACACATACACCTAAACTCTTACACCTAACCCTACACTAAACTATACATACACCACTAACTATCCACTTACCTTAACCCAAACCCTAACCCTAACGTCCGTCACTATCGCACAGTCACCTCACCCGTGCCCTAACCCTAACTCACCTACCCCGCCCTAACCCTCACGTCCACACAATTGCACACTTACCTGACCCACGCCCTAACCCCAACTCACCTAACCCGCCCTAACCCTCATGGCCACACAATCGCACACTTACCTGAACCCGACCCATAACTTTCCACCACAGCGCTGAAATACCGAAGCAACAGAAACGGACAACCAAATTCTTTCCCTGGGTTTTCTGTTTCTTCAATATTTTCAGCGTTCGCTGAAAACAGGTCGATATTAGAACACTCGAAATTTTGAACGTTCGGTGTTCTAATATAGACCCTCATTATCATGGTAAGACAGGTATCATCCATTAAGCAAATCTTCATTTTTTTCAAGAATGGTTCAGGGGATAAAATCTGGCTTAGAAACTGTGCATTTATGTAATATGATGTAGTGATGGCAGAAATAATGTGCATGCCTGCATAATGTAACTTATTCCATATTCCCAAGCCAATTTTCCAGAATAAGCCTGCAAAAGTTGCAGATACATCAGCACTCTATAACCACTGAAATAAACAAAAAAACATAGCTGTTAGGAATTGCTCCTTTAAGATGTCTTTTGCAGAAAGCAGTATCAAAAGATTATAAATGAATATTTTCCAGGGATTTTATGTGGTTTATAACAGTTCCTTCTGTGCTTTCTTTTTCTTTTGCAAGTTAAAAGAAATCAGTGAATCTTTGGAGAGAGCAGATGAGAGACTGAGAGAAAGGCAAACAGAAACTGAGAAATCTTACAGTATAAAAAGAGTGTAATATCTGGTACAGAAAGAACATGACTCAGCATGACTGCTAAGATCCTAAGTTAATTTATGGCACCATCTACTGCACTTTGTGTGTAAATGCATGGAAGGAACCTACTGAAATGTGGATTTGCATTATACTTTTTCACTATAGTTGTCTTTCAAGAATTAGGAATATCAATGTATTTTTTCATACACCCTACAGCCTGAGTAAATCGTAGTTGTGTATAGTGCTTTTTAGTTATACTTGTTATGTCGCTATTCAAGTCCATAGAATTAGTTATAATCAGCTGCAGACAGTTTCAGAGTACAGGGCATTGTCTTCAAACACTTTGTATTACTAGATCGTTGCAAAAACTAGCAAGAGTACAGAAATATTGCTGAAGCATTCTGCATATTTGTAAAGGAAGAGCTTAGAATAAATAAATATTTTGATGGAAAAAATGACATGTATGTAAATGTGTTTTGCTTCCTTCATTCAGAAATGAATTCCCTTAACTAAGAGAGTAACAAAGTACAAAATGAATGGGAACTAGTAGTCTGTAGGGAAGACAGATGTTCTTACCATGTAGTGCAAATGCTTTCCTGCCAAGAATTTAAATAAATCAAAACAGACAGAAAACTGTAGAAGTTCATGGGTAGAAACACACCACTCATCACAGCAGGACAGTGAAGCTGGCATTGAAAACTGCGGAACTGTTATTAATTAATCAAATTAATTACTTTTTAGTGACTGAGGTGTAATGTATTAGACAAAACTACTTCTTTCAGCGTATAAGCCTAGAAGTGTTTGCCCCTTTAATTGTCCTGCTTAAATGCACATGGGTACAGTGTGTAAACATGAAGTACATTTTCATTACTGTCTCCACCACTCCATCCCAACCCATACCCACAATCATTACATCATCTGCAAATTTTGTTATCAATCTACCCCCAGTGCTCTAGCAGATCCACTTCTTTAATACATTTTAACTGCGCGTCATACTCCAGTGGTGAGAAGGATAGCATGGCTTGTCAGCTAAAGTTGTATAAAAAGATCCAGCTGGACCATTCAAATGCCTATCATCTGAGTTAAAAAGTAAATAAATAAGCTGTTTTATTTAGCAAGATTTCATGGCATCATCTGATATCTTTTCAGTAGTGAAGAACTAGTGGCCCACCATAGCACACGTACTGGTATTAGCTAGTACTGGGTACAGATATCGTTATCTTAGCACAAGAAATGTGGACAAAGGTAAAAATAATTGGGGGTGGCAAAGGCCCCAAATTTGGGACAGATATTATATATTGCCCTTATAATGTAAATTTAGAAAGTTGATTCTCTAACATGTTTTGCATTTGCATGAATTTTCTGAAGGATATGAGTTCTGGAACTCAAATGTTTCTCATAATTTAGTCACTTTTTTCCTAAAAGATTTTTCCAGAAGGCCACAAATTTTGTGAGGAGTAGTACGAAGCACATTTTGGAACATTCACAAAAATCTAGACAGTTAAGAGGTGCTGATATTAGTACTGAATACTTACAGCATAGGTACTAGTATTGAGTAGGATTGGGCAAGTATATAGTATAAGTACTGGGATATGCTAGGACTGGTCACACTGTAACATAAGTACTGGCATATGCTAGAATTGGTCACACTATAGTATAAATACTGGGATATGCTAGAATTGATCACACTATAGTACAAGTACTGGTATTAGCTAAGATTGGTCACACTATAGTATAAGTACCGGTATTAACTAAGATTGGTCAAACTATAGCATAAGTACTTGGATATGCTAGGATTGGTCACACTATAATATATGTAATTGGATATGTTAGGACTGGTCACAGTATCAAATAAGTACTGGGATATGCAAGGATTGGTCACAGTATAGTATAAGTAGTGGTATCGGCTAGGATTGGTCACAGTATAGTATAAGTACTGGAACTGGCTAGGATTGGTCACGCTGTAGTATAAGTACTGGTACTGGCTAGGATTGGGTTCCGACAGTATAAGTACTGCTGTTAACTAGTACCGGGCATACTAGTATTAGCTAGTACTAGACATATGAGTCTGATATGCAAAACTATGGAGCACATCATCGTGGACCTAATAAGCAAGGATATAGGGAATCTCCAAACTCTGGATCCCACACAGTTTAGTTTTGTGAAGGGAAGATCTTGCCTGCTCAACTTGGTCGACTTCTTTGAGTCAGTCACCAGAACTGTGGATGAAGGCAAGGTGGTTCATACAGCTTACCTTGATCTGGCCAAGCCGTATGATACCATTCCCCATTCAGGAATCATAGAAAAACTCACTAAGGTAGGCATCAGCCCCTACATCACTAGGAGGGTTGCAAACTGGCTCACAGATAGAACCCACAGTGTGAAAGTAGCGGACACCAAGTCAGACTGCTGACCAGTCACGAATGAAGTCCCACAAGGTTCGGTCCTGGGTCCTCTTCTGTTTTTATCTACTTCTCTGAAGTCCAGGCCAACACAAGGTGTCTCTGGCTGACAAAGTTCACAGATGATTGCAAGTTGGGAGCTATTATTAACTCCCCAAGTGATGTTGACATCTTACACAAAGGCCTCACAGAGACCTACTACTGGTGTCTGAACCGTGGCCTTAAGCTCAATGCCAAAAAATGTGTCATCATCCCCTTTGGGAAACACCCATTTCCCATGAATTACCACATCAATGGTAGTCCACTGAACACAGAAGGTGTTATAAGAGATCTGAAAACACAGGTTGACAGCAGCCTCTCTTTTGACCACCACATTGCCACTGAGTTTAGAAAGTCCTTCTATGTGGCACATCTCATTACTAAGGGTTTTGCATTCAGGAAGAAAGAGGTCATTGTCTCCCTGTGCTCTTCCCTCATTAGGCCAATCATCGAGTACAATGCCCCATTTGGCATGTACCACACTAGGCACCTGCAACAACTGGAGAGGCCACAAAAGTACCTTACAAAGTGGATCCTAGGCCTTAAACACTTGTCCTATATGGACAAACTCAAAAAAACTCCAACTATTCTGTCTTATATTGCCTACTTAGAGGCAATCTCTGCTTGGGCAGCCATGGTGGTGCAGCGGTTAGCATTGCCACCTCACAGCAAGAGGTTCTCTGGTTCGATTCTTGGCTGGGGTACCTTCTGTGCGGATTCTGCCTGTCCTCCCTGTGGTCGCGTGGGTTTCCTCCAGGTGCTCCGGTTTCCTCCCACATCCCAAAGATAAGCAGTAGGTGGATTGGAGACTCTAAATTGGCCCTAGGTGTGAGTGTGTGCATGTTTGTGCCTTCTATGGAAGGTTGAGCGCCGGGCTGGCAACTCGACACCGTAAAATTCCACTGCCAATCATGAGCGGACAGATGATCCCCTGTGGCGACCCATAACCGGGAAAAGCCGAAAGAAGAAGAGGCGATCTCTGCTTGACATACAAAGCCATGTCTAATCCAGCTCTGTTAGAAATGCTACATCTAAAGAAATCCCAATCCCGCCACACCACACGCTGCAGTGACCGCAAACTGATTACCACAATCAACAGAACGTTCTGGAGGGACAGGTTCATAACCCAGAGACTGCCCTTGCTATGGAATAGACTTCCCATACATGTCAAACAGTGCAGCTCACTGGCCCTCTTTAAGAGAAACCTTGATGAGTGGATGGGAAATAGAAAATTCACCCCGGGGATCACTCCAGTGGCTCTACTCGACAGAGGCACTGGGAACTAAGGTCGGGTGGCACAATGTCAGGGTAATTGTATGGGCCAGGTTTGCAAAGGGTCCAGAGCTATTAGCCTAGTACATACCTATGAACCTATGAACATACCGATAGTTTAGTTACTGGTATGAACTACTGTTAAGCATATTTACATTATATGTACTAGTATTAGCTAGGAATGGACACACGTAGTGCAAGTACAGGTATTGGCTAGTACTGAGGACCTATAGTGTACATGCTGGCATTACATAGCATTGGGAACATCAGTAGTATAGATACTTTTATTAGCTAGTATTTGGTATATTTATAGTATTACTAATGATATAAGCTTATATGTGTCTTCTATCTCTATAGCAGTGTATGCAAGCTGATGCATCACCCATGGATATGGACACCTTTTGTTTTGCAGTTTATTCATAGGGAAGGATTACAAGACAGACATAGTAGGGTACAACTTTTTTGATCTAGCACATTGGTTAAATTAATAAATGCAGCAAATGTAATAAAGTACTGCATAGGTGTCCCACAGTATTGTGATTAGCTTGAGATTATGTGTTCTTTTTCAACCATACAGTTCTAAATGACCATTGGGACAACCTAAATTATTTTGTCACCCACATCGTATGGGTGACAGCCACTGCACCTTTCATAACAATAAAGTACAACTTACTTCAATGTTACAGCATCTGTGGTAGGCCGTAGGATGTCAGGCATCCATTTCAATTTTATCACATGTTGACAACTAACACTGCGTGAAATATACATTTGCAAAAGCAGACCCTGAGAGATCAGGGGATTGATTGTTCCAGCCTCAAAATATTTCTAAACATTCATAAAGAAAGAGAGTTATCACTTGCTATTAAATGTCACATGTCACATCCTTTCTATATGTCTCCAATGACCTTAGTGCATTTTATGTCAGTTTAACATTTAGTCTCAATCATGAGGACAAGCGAGAAACTCACAGTTTGATTTTTGTGCTTCACTATTACATTCTGCATCTCTCTAATACCACTTTTCAGATTGTCATTTGTATATACATTAGTTCCTTGCATGTATCCCTTCACATGATCTAATATGAGACATACTAAATAGTCCTTTCAGTAAGTTATACAGTTCCACCACATGTGGGATCATGATGCAGATTCTTGTGTTCTTCCTTATACAGATTCCTCCAACCACGCTTCACTAACTCAGTGATCAGTTATGCATCCATTTTCTTGACACACATTATGATGCCATAGCTTACTGGTTTCTTTCAGTCTCTGTCTCATACTTGCATATCACTCATTTCTGACCCACAGTTATCACCATGCTTAATAGACATTTACTCAGGAACAGGCAAGGAGTCCTCTAGCCTCTTAAGTGGGCATAAATATCCATCATGATGGTAGCTGTTGTACCTTAGTGGCTATATTCATGGATCTTTGCTATACCCCTCAGATGACTCCAATATTACAGAAATAAAGTAATGAAAATGATCTATGGAATAGCTGTGGATGATGTAGCAGAATTCCCCCCAGCCTCCTGCTTCATTCTAAATGACAGATCTACTGCTTCCAATTATTATTATTATACTTTTGGAAATGCAGCTAAATGTTCCAGCTTTTCAAAGGTAGCTGGAAAAGTTCAGGATACTCTGAGAGATTCTACTGAAGGACATTAATGCCCAGATTGTTTTTCAGAACACTGTCCTGACTTAAATATGGATTACTGCCTTTTTCTTCTTCACCAACTGCCCCATTGTTTGTTAGGAAAATTCTAAGTAGATGAAATTGCTTGCATTATTTTGATAATGAGAGGGTTTTATATTTTTCCTAAATAAGACTTCTGCAGAAAACATCTGTCTTTCACAGAAAATGACTAAACAGAGTGCATATGTGTCCATCCTGAACATTATTGAAAAAATCTTTCATGACTAAATTAGGAGTGTAGGCAAAGCCTTCATACATGCTCAGGAAGCCCTGCCATAGACATCTCACAGCAGTGACAGAATTATCAGACACTTTAAATTCTTTCACAGAAAATTCAGACCTTACTATTCCCTAATCATTTTCTTCATCTGTTAAGAAGTTATTCGAGTCTATAATCTTTTTTTCAGTCCTGTGAAAGTACAGTAGTGCCAGCCAATGGATTTCAACACATTCACATTTGTCTCAGCTCCTAGCACTGCACTGTTAATGAAGGATGATCCACATGATGACAATGATGAGGGCAATTGATAAAGATCAATTGAAGCCAATGACCAGAGATGACCATGATGTCTGTGATGTTGAGTTCACTGCATGTCAGAAGAAAAGTGGATTTTTCTTCAATGAATATAATAAAACTTCATGCACATTCTTACATGCAGATTCCAGGAGGAGTAGGATGCTAATGCACAAACATTTTTGCTGGAGATTTCATTCTTGGCGTTGCTATTTTTATTAGGGATTTGAAGCCATTGCTCATCCACAGCAGATCTGGTGTGAACACTGGCTGCAGCTAATTGTTACTGTAGAAGTGACTGCTCAACCCCATGGTAAAAATGGGTAGAAGAGATCATAGACGGGGAGATTGATAGATGGGCAGAATTACGTTTTGCATCTTCTATCCTTGTAAATCCATTTATAGTACAGAGAGACAGAAAGAGAAAGAGAGGGAGAGAAAGAGATCATTTGGCAACAGTCAGCTAGGTTTGTTGCATCAATCTTACGAAGCTTATAGTTTTGGCCCCACTTGGAACACTCATTCATGGATGTTTTCTCAGGACTGCTATAGACCTACTTAATTAATATTCATCAATTTCTTATAAGTTTCACAATAACATAAAGATAATAAAGGTATGATACTGGAACAAAACAAAGAATGAAGGCTGCATGAATCATAAATTCATATAAATGGGTTCAGATTTCTGTGCAGTTCCTTTTGCTTACATACAGAACCTTTCCTTTTTCTGAGGTAATACCCTATACTCTGAAGAAAGTAACAATTTTACTTATTCTAAGATTCCCCTATTCAGCTGTCCTGAATACTTAGCACAATCACCATACTTCTGTTTATGGGAAAAACTTTCAAGCAAGTTCAGTCCAAAAAATCTTGGACTAATTAATAAGTACAAAGCCACTTTCAAAGGGTTAACTAGGCTTTTGCTGTTAATATAGCCCTTGTAAACGTTTCCAATAGCACTGTTAATAACATGAAGTCACAATTTCTGTCTGGATCTAGAAATACATAGTGATTCTATCAATCATTGCCTGTTTATCATACAGCTAGAAAACATGGGATTTGGGGATGGTCATTTAACATTGTTTAAGAACTACATTATAGAAAAATATGATAGCAAAGTAGAGTTGTGTCATATGTAACAAAAGGTCTTATAACCAAAGATATCCTTCAGGGCTCAGTTCTGAATTACTTTCTAATTGCATCATTCATCTCAGACCTTTCCTCAAAACCTATAAGTCTTTCTACTATACTGTATGTAAAAGAACATTATTTTGTCACATCAAGTAAGTTAATCATAAATCTCCTACATGGAAAAAAAGTCCAAGTAGCCACTACAACCAAAACAAAATGAATCCAAAAGGCTACTAGCGGAATCACAAAGACGCTGGAGACGTGAATAAATTCCACACTTTTAATGAAGGTTTAGCGCTTTCATCTAGTACAACTAGACTTCATCAGAACTGCAATTAAATAAAATAACACCATTTAAATAGTAATAAGTACATATCAACACCAATGAGATACACGTATTTAATCCTAGCCCATTTCCTATGTCATCACTTCCTCAGAAAAGGGAACTGGTTTGAAAAAAATATACATGCACAACACAATGAAAACACCTTAAAAACATTAAAACTTAAAAAATTAAAGAATTAAAAACTTGAAAAAGACCCTCCAGTACATGAAACCAAATATTTTATAAATAACATGGAAATTGAATTGTTATAGTAAACATTATTGAAAATATACAAATGAATACATATTTTGCACCATTAAAATTAATATGTATACCTATTATTAACAAAAAACTGGAATAGAACAATTCCCATCCCTATCAAACACATATCCTAGCTTCTAGGATGGGCTTGATAGATATGCTGTCATTAATGCCAGGCTTTATTGTGGCATTTAAAGTTATTTGCCACTTTACCTCTCTCTCACTTAATAATACCTTCAGGTTTCCACCCCTAGGATTAAGATATAATACATCTAGTATGGCAAATCTGAAGGATTGGCATCCTGGACTATCCCTAACATGTCTATATAAAGCATTATTGACATCACCCTTTCTAATAGCATACAAATGGTCGTATATCCTATTTTTCAAATGCCGACCAGTTTTTCCTACATAAAATGCTGGACAGTTATCACATAAAGCGAAATAAATTACATTCTTGGGATGACAATTTCCTTTCATAAAATAAATCCTATTCTTACTCTGATTTTTAACTTGTATGGTAGGTTCTTCCAGAATAGCAAAACAATAATTGCATCTCCCACATTTTACAGTTCCTGTCCTTTTATGCTGATTATGTGTAACTCTTGTATATAATTTGTTTTTCAAATTCTGTCCAATCTTATTTACAAATTTAGGGTGTTTACCTACATGCTCATATATCACCGAGTCACTTTTTAACATACTCCAATTCTGGAAAATAACATTTTTAACTGCAGATGTGTGTGTATTGTAGGGTACAACAAAAGCCCTATTAAATTCTTTACTTGTATGAGCAGAGTCAGTGTGTATTTCATTCAATGTTCCATGCCCTAATAGGGGTTTATATGTCTTCCCCCATTCATTTGAAACATACATAACCACATCATCCACCATCTTACTAGGATATCCTCTGTCTTTAAACATAGTACCTATGAATTTCATTTGTCGTACCATGTCCGAATAATCCGAGGTCATGCGGGCCGCCCTGATACACTGTCCTTTAACTATATTTTTCTTCAAATGGTAAGGATGACAACTGCTGTACTGCAAATATGAATTGCTAAACGTGTCCTTTCTAAAAATCTGAGATTTGAAACCCCAGGGGTATGCGTAATGAGTGTGTCTAAATAAGGAAGCTCCCTTGTACTGATATTATATGTAAATCGCAGAAATGTGCTAGTTGTATGCAAATAATTAACAAATTCCTGCACATTTTCCATGTTGCCATCCCAAATCATAAAGACGTCATCCAAAAATCTAAAGTAACACTTAATTTGCTGTATCCATACACTCTTGAATACAAATTCATTCTCCAAATCTAAAAGAACTAGATTAGCATATATAGGAGCACTGACGGCACCCATCGCCACTCCCTTGTTCTGTATGTAATACTCTCCCTCAAAATAAATGAAGTTGTAATCTAATACAATACTCATAAATTCACTAATGAGTTGAATCTTTTCCCAGTTTAGCTGTGTATAGTTCCTTATATAATTTACAAACCTCTCCATACCTTCCTCTCTAGGAATACAAGAAAATAAATTCACCACATCAATAGTGACTAAAACCAACTCGTTCTTCCACAAGGATGGTGTTAATCTGCTGAGAAAATCCCAAGAATCTTTTATAATATGTGTAACATTCTGATAAATAGGTTTTAACCAATTATCCACAACTTTTCCAAAAGGGAAGGTTTTTGACTTACTACCCGATATAATGGGTCTGTATGGGGGGGTGCATATATCCTTATGGATTTTTGGAATACCCATAATATTGGCCAACGTAGGATGCTCTACTTTCAAGAATCTGTACAAGTTGTTATCAATTCTATCTTCTATTAATGATTCCTCCAATAAAGCAACAATACGTTGATAGGCTATATTAACCTCATTGATAGATGAAACTTTGTATGTAACAGTATCTTGTAGAATGTTATGAATGGCATTTAGATAGTCATTTGTATCCACAATAACCACACCCCCTCCTTTATCAGGTTGTAAGATTTTTATATCCTTATTAACATTTAAGTCACGTAATACATCTTGTTCTTGTTTACTAAAAGTGAATCTTACTCCAGACCGTTTTTGTCTGTCAAGTTCATACAATTCATCTATGACCACTTTTTCAAAGCTGGCCAATAAAGGATGTAAAGGAGGGTTGAATGTGCTGTTTTTTCTCAACTGCCCTTCCTGTCTCTTAATATTTGTATCCTTGAAGTAAATGCCTAAATTTAGCTTCTGAACAAATAGCTTAAATTCTGCTATGCTGTCCACAACATTAAATTTTTGGTTCGGGACAAATTTTATTCCTTTTCCAAACAAATCAAAATGAACATCTTGTATCTCTAAGGATGTATAATTATAAATATAAAAGTCTCCCCTTCCATATTGTATTGCATTATACATAACAATGTCAGGATGGTCCGAAGGGGTTACCTTTGATTCCTGTTGTATCTGTGTTGTATGTGATAAGGAGTCCACCGTTCCCCTTTTTTCTTCCCTACATGTTCCCATTCTGTTTCTTTGCCTAAAAAAGTTTGTAAATCACCATTTGAACCCCACCCATCCCTCTCAGAAAATATGCGTTTTCTAAACGGAGCTTGTTTAGTTTCATTTACCTTTTCCCAATGATAAACTTTACCTTCCTTATATTGCTGCATATCCCTCCGTAATTTTGCACATTTCCTGTTAAAAATCTTATTATTATTGTTTTTAACATATTGGTATTGTTTATCATACAATTCATGCCACTCATCAAACAATAAATCTTGTGTGATACGAACATTCAAATCGTCAACTTCTTTCATAACCTTACACACTTTACCATCATAACATTTAAGAATAAATTTCATAAAGGTAATGCCAAAGTTATCGAACATTTCATTACATTCCTGTAAAACTTCACTAGACATGTCTACCCCCATGGGTTTTTTAAAAAAACCTAAGCCCCATGGGCACAATTCGTAAAGATATGCATTGTTCTATTCCAGTTTTTTGTTAATAATAGTTATACATATTAATTTTAATGGTGCAAAACATGTATTCATTTGTATATTTTCAATAATGTTTACTATAACAATTCACTTTCCATGTTATTTATAAAAGATTTGGTTTCATGTACTGGAGGGTCTTTTTCAAGTTTTTTATTCTTTAATTTTTTTAACTTTTAATGTTTTTAAGGTGTTTTCATTGTGTTGTGCATGTATATTTTTTTCAAACCAGTTCCCTTTTCTGAGGAAGTGATGACATAGGAAATGGGCTGGGATTAAATACGTGTATCTCTTTGGTGTTGATATGTACTTATTACTAATTAAATGGTGTTATTTTATTTAATTGCAGTTCTGATGAAGTCTAGTTGTACTAGATGAAAGCGCTAAACCTTCATTAAACGTGTGGAATTTATTCACGTCTCCAGCATCTTTGTGATTCCGCTAGTAGCCTTTTGGATTCATTTCGTTTTGGTTGTAGTGGCTACTTGGACTTTTTTTCTATTAGTTGCCTCAGCATGAATTCGCTGGATGAATTACCCTCCATTTTTTCACCAATTCGAAGAGATGAGGTTCGTAAACTTCAGTCTGAAATGACCATCCTCAAAGGAGAAGTCACCAGACTGATTGATTTGTTTAGTCAACCTATTTCGCTTCAGCGTGGAGATAGAGTGGGCTCCGCCCACCTACGTAATCTCTCAGGCAATGAGGTGTTGCCAGATACTTTGCATGAGCAAGGAGACTTTGGTGGTGCTTCGAATCATAATCTTGGGACCTCTCATTGTATTGTTACCGACCAACAAGAACAGGACAGTATTGAAACACTGGACAACGGTAACCATACGGAGGACAGGAGAAGTACATTGGGGGCGATACCTAAAAGAACGGTACCGAAGCATACATATTCTGTTGTTGCTCACAATGGCATTAAAGGTACTGCTTCAAAAACTAATTGTGTTTCTAAATCCAATTGCGTTTTAACATCTGATAAACCCCGGAGGGGTGGGACTGAATATAAACGCTGTGGCCTAGAGACATTTCTTTCCGAAGTTCATGATTTTGATTTTCGAAATAATAATGCAGTAAATAATGTGAATAATAGTGGATTTAATGATGGAACGCTCAAGGATATGATTCATTTATTTGGTAAAAAACTAAATGTTATTAAAAGTATACAAACTGAAAATGCATATTTAAATCAATGCATATCTTTACGAATTGTGCCCATGGGGCTTAGGTTTTTTAAAAAACCCATGGGGGTAGACATGTCTAGTGAAGTTTTACAGGAATGTAATGAAATGTTCGATAACTTTGGCATTACCTTTATGAAATTTATTCTTAAATGTAATGATGGTAAAGTGTGTAAGCTTATGAAAGAAGTTGACGAATTGAATGTTAAGTATCACACAAGATTTATTGTTTGATGAGTGGCATGAATTGTATGATAAACAATACCAATATGTTAAAAACAATAATAATAAGATTTTTAACAGGAAATGTGCAAAGTTACGGAGGGATATGCAGCAATATAAGGAAGGTAAAGTTTATCATTGGGAAAAGGTAAATGAAACTAAACAAGCTCCGTTTAGAAAACGCATATTTTCTGAGAGGGATGGGTGGGGTTCAAATGGTGATTTACAAACTTTTTTAGGCGAAGAAACAGAATGGGAACATGTAGGGAAGAAAAAAGGGGGACGGTGGACTCCTTATCACATACAACACAGATACAACAGGAATCAAAGGTAACCCCTTCGGACCATCCTGACATTGTTAAGTATAATGCAATACAATATGGAAGGGGAGACTTTTATATTTATAATTATACATCCTTAGAGATACAAGATGTTCATTTTGATTTGTTTGGAAAAGGAATAAAATTTGTCCCGAACCAAAAATTTAATGTTGTGGACAGCATAGTAGAATTTAAGCTCTTTGTTCCGAAGCTAAATTTAGGCATTTACTTCAAGGATACAAATATTAAGAGACAGGAAGGGCAGTTGAGAAAAAACAGCACATTCAACCCTCCTTTACATCCTTTATTGGCCAGCTTTGAAAAAGTGGTCATAGATGAATTGTATGAACTTGACAGACAAAAACGGTCTGGAGTAAGATTCAATTTTAGTAAACAAGAACAATATGTATTACGTGACTTAAACGCTAATAAGGATATAAAAATCTTACAACCTGATAAAGGAGGGGGTGTGGTAATTGTGGATACAAATGACTATCTAAATGCCATTCATAACATTCTACAAGATACTGTTACATACAAAGTTTCATCTATCAATGAGGTTAATATAGCCTAAGAACGTATTGATGCTTTATTGGAGGAATTATTAATCTTCTTCTTCTTCTTTCGGCTTTTCCCGGTTAGGGGTCGCCACAGCGGATCACCTTGTCCGCACATTGAATGGCAGTGGAGTTTTACAGTGTCGAGTTGCCAGCCCGGCGCCCAACCTTCCACAGAAGGCACACTCACACGCACATCTAGGGCCAATTTAGAGTGTCAAATCCACCTGCAGCATGTCTTTGGGATGTGGGAGGAAACCGGAGCACCCGGAGGAAACCCACGCGACCACAGGGAGGACATGCAGACTCCGCACAGAAGGCACCCCAGCCGAGGATCGAACCAGAGAACCTCTTGCTGTGAGGCAGCAATGCTAACCACTGCACCACCGTGGCCACCCATTGGAGGAATTATTAATACAAGATAGAATTGATAACAACTTGTACAGATTCTTGAAAGTAGAGCATCCTGCGTTGGCCACTATTATGGGTATTCCAAAAATCCATAAAGATATAATGCACCCCCCATATAGACCCATTATATCGGGTAGTAAGTCAAAAACCTTCCCTTTTGGAAAAGTTGTGGATAATTGGTTAAAACCTATTTATCAGAATGTTACACATATTATAAAAGATTCTTAAGATTTTCTCAGTAGATTAACACCATCCTTGTGGAAGAACGAGTTGGTTTTAGTCACTATTGATGTGGTGAATTTATTTTCTTGTATCCCTAGAGAGGAAGGTATGGAGAGGTTTGTAAATTGTATAAGGAACTATACACAGCTAAACTGGGAAAAGATTCAACTCGTTAGTGAATTTATGAGTACTGTATTAGATTACAACTTCATTTAATTTGAGGGAGAGTATTACATACAGAACAAGGGAGTGGCGCCAGTGCTCCTATATATGCTAATCTAGTTCTTTTAGATTGGGAGAATGAATTTGTATTCAAGAGTGTATGGATGCAGCATATTAAGGGTTACTTTGGATTTTTGGATGACGTCTTTATGATTTGGGATGGCAACGTGGAAAATGTGCAGGAATTTGTTAATTATTTGCATACAACTAGCACATTTCTGCGATTTACATATAATATCAGTACAAGGGAGCTTCCTTATTTAGACACACTCATTACGCATTCCCCCTCTGGTTTCAAATCTCAGATTTTTAGAAAGGACACGTTTAGCAATTCATATTTGCAGTACAGCAGTTGTCATCCTTACCATTTGAAGAAAAATATAGTTAAAGGACAGTGTACCAGGGCGGCCCACATGAAATTCATAGCTACTATGTTTAAAGACAGAGGATATCCTAGTAAGATGGTGGATGATGTGGTTATGTATGTTTCAAATGAATGGGGGAAGACATATAAACCCCTATTAGGGCATGGAACATTGAATGAAATACACACTGACTCTGCTCATACAAGTAAAGAATTTAATAGGGCTTTTGTTGTACCCTACAATACACATACATCTGCAGTTAAAAATGTTATTTTCCAGAATTGGAGTATGTTAAAAAGTGACTCGGTGATATATGAGCATGTAGGTAAACACCCTAAATTTGTAAATAAGATTGGACAGAATTTGAAAAACAAATTATATACAAGAGTTACACATAATCAGCATAAAAGGACAGGAACTGTAAAATGTGGGAGATGCAATTATTGTTTTGCTATTCTGGAAGAACCTACCATACAAGTTAAAAATCAGAGTAAGAATAGGATTTATTTTATGAAAGGAAATTGTCATCCCAAGAATGTAATTTATTTCGCTTTATGTGATAACTGTCCAGCATTTTATGTAGGAAAAACTGATCGGCATTTGAAAAATAAGATATACGACTATTTGTATGCTATTAGAAAGGGTGATGTCAATAATGCTTTATATAGACATGTTAGGGATAGTCCAGGATGCCAAACCTTCAGATTTGCTATTCTAGATGTATTATATCTTAATCCTAGGGGTGGAAACCTGAAGGTATTATTAAGTGAGAGAGAGGTAAAGTGGCAAATAACTTTAAATGCCACAGTAAAGCCTGGCATTAATGACAGCATATCTATCAAGCCCATCCTAGAAGCTAGGATATGTGTTTGATAGGGATGGGAATTGTTCTATTCCAGTTTTTTGTTAATAATAGGTATACATATTAATTTTAATGGTGCAAAATATGTATTCATTTGTATATTTCAATAATGTTTACTATAACAATTCAATTTCCATGTTATTTATAAAAGATTTGGTTTCATGTACTGGCGGGTCTTTTTCAAGTTTTTAATTTTTTAATTTTTTAACTTTTAATGTTTTTAAGGTGTTTTCATTGTGTTGTACATGTATATTTTTTCAAACCAGTTCCCTTTTCTGAGGAAGTGATGACATAGGAAATGGGCTGGGATTAAATACGTGTATCTAACTGGTGTTGATATGTACTTATTACTATTTAAATGGTGTTATTTTATTTAATTGCAGTTCTGATGAAGTCTAGTTGTACTAGATGAAAGTGCTAAACCTTCATTAAAAGTGTGGAATTTATTCACGTCTCCAGCGTCTTTGTGATTCCGCTAGAAGCCTTTTGGATTCAAATCTCCTACATGACTAAAATTCTTGAGGAAGCAAATCCATATTTTATTAAATTTTTAGCTATTTGAACACTTAAAACAGAGTAAATGCTTGGTAGTACAGATAAGCTGAACCGTTGGTGCATACCACACTATCTGGTTCATTAATGACGTGTATACCCACCTCTAGATTGCCTACAAAGACACCAACTCCTCAAAGCAAATGTACAAAGTGCCATAGGTAAACTCATCTTAAACCCTTAAGCGGTAAACACACTACCATTTTTCACTTAATCTAGTAATCTACACAGAACGTTTCTGAGTCATGTTAAGTGGGATATGTAGATCCACAATCCCTTGTGGACTATGTGAATACTACTGCTTGTTTTTCATTAATGATAGCTGTCTACCAGAATTGCATTTATTACATCCCTGCTGAATACATACATCCGTAAACCGCTATATGCATATCATTTCTCCTCACTATGAACACTGCACCCCACCCTTCACTCCATGTTCATACTACACCATTAGTTGCAGAACATTGTTCAGAAAGCATAAGCAAAACCCTCTGTTGTGAAACCTACTAGCAGCCAACCTTGGAAAATTTATAATCACAATAAGTTCAAAACCCATATTCACTGACCATCATCAGTACACTGACTGTCTGCTTTTAACTCTTGTTTCTCACTTCCCATTATTCACCACTTTTAAAACTAAGGCTTTCTTACTTTTGAACTAGGGAGAAGACGCTGGACTCTGCCCTTCTGAGCTGGGAATTTCTGGTTAAAGGTTTATAGTGCCTGAATATTTGAACTGTATCTTACTGAAATTGGTACACCTTGTTTGCTGCAGCATAGACTAGATCCAGGCCTGCTGAATCTAGCTTTGTTTATATGCTTGTTGTTTGTTTGCTTGTTATTTCCATGGAACGCTAATTCCACCTAATACGCGGCTTCTCAGCACTTCTGTGGATCACTAGTGATATCTGCATTGCTTAATGTACTTATTTCCTTGTTTCACTTGAAAGAAAGTTACTGTTTGTCGTTTTTGCATTTAAGTTACCTGTAACACATTGCACTTAAGTTACCTGGCACTTGCTCACTAAAGCAATTATATAAGTCAGCACTAAAAATTAAAAGCACTACACCCTCACTCCCCACTGGCCCTTGTTTTCAATTATAAAGGAATTCCCAATATTATTCTAGCATGTCCAAAGGTCAGTTGTCAATCTCCTCTCCGGTCCAGTTGGTGAATTTGGGAATCTTGGGGCAATGTTACAACTGCCTCATGTACACAGACAACCCTCTCCTCCTCCCAACAAATTCCAACACATGTGAGAGATGCAACCATATAGCCAAACTGGAGGCTAAGCTCTCTCAACTCAGTACTGGCAAAACCAGTCAGGAGGAGAAGGAAACCACACTCACTACAATTCCAGTCTCACATAGACCTAACACGACAGCAAACCAAACGCATAATCACACAAAAACATACTCGGAGGCTCTAAATAAAGATCTGCCTAAGCAGCAGAGACCTCCAAAGCAGACACCCAAGCAACCGCTACCCCATAACAAAACACGTGCAACACATATCTCACAAAGCCAGTGTGCTGAACAGTCACAGCCCTTAAGACTAAACAACACACCTGATACACTTGTAATAGGTGACTCTATCATCAGGCACACTGAAGTTCTGCTCACCAGGCTGAACAAGGAGGGGGTCATGGTGAGCAGCCTGTCGGGTGCTAGGATCCGCCACATAACACAAGCACTCAGGTCACTCCAAGGCAAGTACAAATATGACTCAGTCATTGTCCATGTTGGTATGAATGACCTGAGACGTACCTCCCTGGACTACATGAAAAGAGACATAGAGGAGCTCTCTGAGCATGTAGCCCAGGCCGGTTTGACCCTGACCTTGAGTAGCATCTTACTCTCACCAAGAATGATGCCACAATATGAACACAAGATGATCAATTTCAACAATTGGCTTAAGTACTGGTGTCATTCAAAGGGGATCCAATGCCTGTCAGCATGGGATGATATGCTCGACAAGCCACGATGCTTCGCTAGGGACGGCTTGCACCTGTCACCCCTGGGCTTTTGGATATTGGCAAAGGCTCTTGCTACCCCCATAGTTCCTTTTTTAGGCAAGGCTCAAAAGGCAAACCCACCTCCATAGGTATCACAAGGGATAAGAAACTAAGAGTAATGCTACTCAACGCCAGAAGTCTAAACCTCAAGATGCACACACTTGAAACTCTCCTTAGCATGGAGAACATAGATATCTGTGCAGTAACAGAAACCTGGTTCAGGGCTCCCAAGAGCACCCAAGCACTACCAGGTTATACCTCATACCATGCTTTTCGGCCCCAAAACTTGGACCGAACCACAAAAGGAGGGGGAGTATCGATATTCATCAAAGATACCCACACCTCCAGGTTGGTGGCAAAGCACCAAGCATCAGAGACTATCCATGTGCAACTAACAGTGGGTAAAACTGCCTTCCAGTTTATAGCCTGCTACAGATCACGCTCCCAAACCCAGAGACCCCACTCGGCCTTCCTGAGAACACTGGAAAATATGAAGGTCTCTCCAAACACCATTATATTGGGTGACTTCAACTACCCAAACATAGACTGGGAGCATTACTCTAGCTCCAACACCCTAGCCCAAAGGTTCCTAGAATTTATAAACTCAAATGCTATGGAACAACTTGTTACCACTCCCACAAGAGGGGAAAACATACTGGACCTGATCATCACCAACATGGGGACTCTATGCTCCAGACCAGAAGTGTATCCCTCACTGGTAAGATCAGACCATAAACTAATCTCACTGGATATTCACATCCCGACCCCACCCTCTGCCCAGAAAAGCACAGTGATAAACTTCTCTAAAGCAAATTTCACACTCCTCAAAACCGAGGTGGAATCCTTCAAAGCCCCCGGGCCTGTGGAAAATACGGCCCAGACCACAGAATCCTTTATAAACGCATTCTATGAACACCTTCAGGAATGCATGGATCATGCAATCCCAAATAAAACCAAGACCCAATCCTCCAAAGGCAGACATCCTGTCTGGTGGACCCCAACCATAAACAAACTATACAATAGAAGGAGGAAGCTACTAAATGATAGAGCAAAATCCCAAAAAGGGAAGGCATCACTGATTAGTATTAGCAAAAAACTATGGGCACTCATAAAATTGTCTAAGGCCAGCTTCGAGAGAAAAATTGCACAGGACACTAAGGATAATCACAAGGCTTTCTTTAGTTATGTTAGGAACCTGGGTGGCAATTCCCAGATATGCTCAGAATTAGTCCAAAATGACAAAAAATACACCGAACCCACAGACATTGCCAACATCCTAGCTGACAGGTTCAGCGCAAACTTCTCCCCCCCTTCCCCACTAAAAGGGCAAATATCTATCCCAGCAGAGTGCTGCCCCCCTGACATCTCAGATGCTCAGGTAAGAGCCGCCCTCTCCAAAGCAAAAAACACAGCATCAATGGGACCAGACGGTATCCCGGGCTGCATCCTACATGAACTCCAAGAACTAAAGCCAAACATAAAACTACTGTTCAATCTCAGCCTTACTACAGGATATGTGCCCAAAGAGTGGCATACAGCAACAGTGGTCCCTCTCCATAAAGGTGGTGCCTCAACGGATCCTGGAAACTATCGCCCCATAAGCCTGATTAGCTTGGTCTGCAAAGCTATGGAAAGGATCATCATGGACCTCATAAATAAAGATATTGGGGACCTACAGACACTGGATCCTACCCAGTTTGGCTTTGTTAAGGGCAGATCCTGCCTCTTAAACCTGGTTGATTTCTTTGAAACAGTCACCAAGGCCATTGATGAGGGGAAGGTGGTCCACACAGCCTACCTGGACCTCGCAAAAGCCTTTGATACAATACCCCACTCGGGCATTATAGATAAGCTCACCAGCTTAAATATAAACCCCTATGTCACTAGATGGATTGCAAACTGGCTCAAGGACAGAACCCACATGGTTAGAATTGCTGGAGCCATGTCAGACTCCAAACCAGTTACAAGTGGTGTCCCACAAGGTTCAGTCCTGGGACCTCTCTTGTTCGGTATATATTTCTCGGAGGTACAGGCCAACACGGAAGGACTGTGGCTGACCAAGTTCGCAGATGACTGCAAACTGGGTGCCATAATTGACTCTCCAGCCAACACAAGCATCCTCCAAAAGGGCCTCTTAGAAACAGACAACTGGTGCCAGAGCCATGGCCTCAAGCTAAATGCCAAAAAGTGTATAGTCATCCCCTTTGGCAAAAACAAAGTGCCCACAAATTACCACATAGGTGGTAATCCATTAAGTACAGAAGAAGTAATTAGGGACCTGGGGACCCAAGTTGATAGCAATCTCTCATTTGACAACCATGTGGCCAAAGTGGTTAGAAAAACATTTTATATAGCCCACCTAATCATGAAGGGATTCACATCTAGATCAGGGGAGGTCATCGTGCCTCTTTACTCATCCCTCATCAGGCCCATAATTGAGTACAATGCCCCTTTTGGGATGTACCTTACCAGACACCTGCAGCAACTGGAAAGACCCCAAACGTACCTCACCAAGAGGATCAAAGGGCTCAAACAGATGTCATATGCTGCCCGGTTAAGGAAACTCCAGCTCTACTCAGTGGCATACCGCCTGTTCAGAGGCGATCTGTGCCTGACGTATAAAGCCATGTCCAACCCGGAATTAATGGACATGCTGCACCTCAGAAAATCCAAATCCCATTGAGCTACGCTCGAGAGACTTGAACCTCAGCACTGAAATAAATAGGACATGCTGGAGGGACAGATTCATAACCCAGAGGCTCCCTTCACTCTGGAATAAAATTCCAGTCCAGATTAGGCAGAGTCCCTCATTGACTCTCTTCAAGAGGAATCTTGATGAGTGGATGGGAGATCGTAGGTTTACCCCGGGTATCACTTCTGTGTCACTGTTAGGCAGAGGCACAGTATACTAACTTCGAAAAAGGGCATAGCAAAATAAATTTAAAATGGGTGGCGAAAGCCAAACACATTCTGGCTAGGCTTATAAATGCCCTAGGGCAGATAGCCTAGTATAAACCTATGAACCTAATAATTGCATATATTTCTGTTCTTTCTGCATATCAGAAAACCTGTTTTCACATGTCAATAGTCAAAATCACTGTGACTTGTTATTTTTGTTCTTATGTGGTGAGCTTTAATGAAGTGATATCAGTAAGATGCATGCCAAACAAATAGAATACAATGGTCCTCATCTTCACTAGATCGTATACCATTTAGGAATTAAATAATTTAATAAAAATATTATTAAACATACATATTTTCTCTATTCCTACAGCAGTGCTGTAACAAGTGCAAATAGAAAATAAAAATAATTTTAGAATGCTAATCACAATAAAGTAATGTTTCACTGTTTTCTTATTAAGGTCACTTAGCATTTCAGAATAATAAAAATATCACTGCTGGAAGTACGCACATAGGTTCATAGGTGTTTACTAGGCTAACGTCCACAATGGTCTTTTTAAGCCTAGTTATGCATCCCAAATCTCTGACAAGTTCTGATACCCTTGATAAGTGTAAGCAGGGGTTTGGAAGATGATACATTTACAAGCAGTAATAGTTTAAAACTCCCATAATGTTGTTTTATTAATTGTGACAGTCTTCAGCTAATACATGTCACAGAGTAATAAAACAGTTAGCTATGTTTTTACAGATTTCTGGAATGTAATTAAAAGTTATGGTACTTTTGACCACAAGAATGCATGTTTTAATTAAATGGTGATAATTTTCTAAATGTCTACCTGGTTAATAAATTAGTTCAGATTCCAACAAGGGCCCAGGTAAATCTGGGGTATCCATCATTTCAAACTAAGCCATTTAACAAACCAAGCGCACTTTTCCCCATGCCATATTTGTGCCAACCTCTTGTGTTAAATTGCAGGAGATTTTGGTTAGCTAGCTTGTGCAAATTAACAAGAGTCTGACAGAAACATCTGAAACTGTCTCTTATTAACAGAAACTGAGCATTGGGTTTCATCTTCATTCTGCTGATTCCCTAAATAAACACACATCACACAAACTGACAGTGCACCCTGGAAGGAGAAGAGGGCAAGCATTATTTCTGATTTATTTTCTGCCTCAGCAATTAACAAACATAAGAATATTATGATACATAGATAAGTGGGTATTTGGAGGATGACTGACTTACTTGAATGAATGAATGGATGGCACACAAATCGTTTTATGAATATTATTTTCTTTTTATCAGCTATGAGATCAAGTGTACTATAATACCTGCTTAACTGGGGGGTATCTGTGCTTTATTGCTCAGAATGGACAGAAGTCATTCTGTGGGGATTACCAACATGGCTAACATACTATTGATAATGTGTGATACAATTAGGACCCCTCCACCACCACCAGCCGCACTTTACTCTGGCTAGCGGTTTGAATTCTGCTGCTAAGCTGCAGTCAGGTAACTATGGTGTCTTGTAATAAACATGCCTCTGATCATATGATTTTTCATTGCCATAGTCATCCAGCAAGTACCAAGACACATATACACAAAACCACAATTAACATTGAGTGGTGATTTTATTGTCTGTCACTTTTATTAGGCGGAGTAACAGATTTGCTACTGAAAATTAGATTATGCTATTCATTAAACTTTTCTCATATAGATAGTTAAAAAGCTACTTAATGACAACCTGTCAGCCATTTAAAAAGAGTCAAATGTGTATATATATATATATATATATATATATATATATATATATATATATATGTGTGTATATGCATTCACACACAAACACACATTAGCTAAAATTGTGACAAAGGCACAGACTGCTCTCTAGTGGACAAATGTGAGATGCAGTTTGTATAGAGCCATGTACCAGTCCACTTGTGCATTGTCTCATTAAGCAGAAATGGTTATTTCCATAAAACTCTATACACTTTCTCATATTTTATAGATATTGAAGGAAACCAATTTTCAGTGTACTGTATACAAACAATAAGACCATTGTATAAATAACATAATGCAGAACATATAAACCAGAGTTAAGGGTCAATGTAAACTAGTGCAAACCTCAGATAATTTGTCAAAATAATGAAAACGCCAAATGCTTTGTACCTGTTCCCATAGAAGTGACTGAAACACAGTAAAAACTGGCAGAAACTAGCAAAGCAGCAAGTGGAAGTGGGGGCATCACATTATAAAAGCAAGGCAGTCTGAGTCATATAGGTCCTGCGTCATGAATAGCAACTAAAATTGTTAGTTACTAGTGATCTGCTTTGGTAGGTAATGTAAGGAGACAAGTAGAAATAAAATGACTCCTAGCAGATGAGGGTTATTTTGTAAGGATAAAAGTATCCAGTGCAAAATCATTTTTTGCAGAGGTTAGAATGACCTTTAAAGCATCCATAAGAAAAACAGTTGCACATTTTTTTATCTGTAATTCAAACATAAGCTGCATTCTTTGTATTAAAACACAGCAGGAATGCTAATAATATGATTATGGTAATTAGCTGCTTTGAATATGTTCTACAGGTAAATAGCGTGTATACTGTTTACTAAAAGATATCAGTGACAGGTGAGACTACCTGTCTTACATTTCCCTATTTTGTTATGTCATATACACATCTAAACTAGCAAACATTTCTTGCTCTTGGAAGCGCTGGTTCTTTTTGAGGGCAATTTACTACAACATTCAGAAATTACTGCTCACCTATGGGACATGAGCATTTCATTAGACCTGTAGGAAAATGCGGTGTTCTATTTTGTGAACCTGTGGGACTGAATATCTTCTGGAAGAAGTTAATCCAGACCTAACTCCACAGACCCCTTGGTCTATCAGAAGGTGGAGATTTGACCTGGGAAAAATATACCTTCTGTATAATCTAGGTAGTAGAATTTATTTAATTGGATAGATAGTTAATTAATTTCAGGTGGTTACACTGGGATCATTGAAGCTGGAACAGAATGTGCAAAAGAATAATTAGAAAATACAGCAGGTGACAAGATTGCAATAAATCAAACTGTGATTTTGTTTTTAAACTTGGCCAGTTTATGACATATTCATAACATATTCATAAGTGAGGGAATTAATGAGTTTATTTATTTATTTACATTTTGTTAACTATGTTGGCCACTACTGTCCATTTTCATTGGGAACCAGGAATACAAAAAAAAATTAAAACAGAAATATGATGTGCATTGATATGAAATGTAATATTAATACAACAGCATGATATTACATTGTCATAATATTATGAGTTGGCATAATGGTTAAAGTGTTTACCTCACAAACACAAGGTAGAGGGTCTGATCTTCATAAGTGAGGGAAATTGACTAGGGCTCAACATGATCTGCAGGGGCAACTAGCCTTGTATTTGCCTGTGAATGTGCTGTCACTGCTTTGGACAGAGGCAGTCTGTACAAATTCTCAAAACCCTTGCTATCTTTCTACTAGGGATAAAAAAACCTGGGTGAGACTGACTAGGCTTTTAAGGGTTCTTGAGCCATTCACCTAGTAATCTCCTATGAAGCTATGAGTTTTAGACTGTTTGTAAATGTAGTTCTAAAACAGAGACATAAATATGGTAAGTCATAGTACAAGAATGTCAGTGGAACAGCTTAAGTAGGACAATGAAAGGAGAGTGTAGTAAGAAACAGAGTTAAAGATATAAAAACTGGACAGAAGAAGTACTGGGATGGAGCAGTAAGTATGAGTTTGATGAAGAGTTGATGGAGATCTAAAAGGAGAGAGAGAGAAAGTTAAAAAAAAAACAGAAGGGGAAACTGTTTAAAATGCAGAAAATTAACAGAGTTTCATGAAGACAGGAAGGCACTATGAAAGGAAATATGATGCATACTTATAAGTATGTAACTATAATATGGAGAATGCAGAATACATGGTTACATACATAATGTAGCTCTGAAATGATCTCATAATATAGTGCTGCCTGTCTTTGTAATCAATGTATTGTTAGGTTATCACAATGGCACTTGCTGCTTGTCCCTGTCTTGCATACATGGAAAGCAAGTGGGTTAGTTCCTTTATATGCTTTACTACATAGAAACATATCCGGATGGACAGCAGCATTACAAAATATAAACAAACTGATTAACAGACAGACTATATGGACATACATGCTTACATCTCAACAGCTTACTAAAAAAATGGCAGTCAGGACTTGCACATGCTCAGTATTTATACACTTGTGCAAGCCCCTACAAAGCTTCTTAAAGCTGTACATGCACACTGATCTACATCCTTTCTCTTAAAGAATTGTCTTCAATGAAATTACATTAGAATAAGACATGCAATAATATAGACATCAGAAACACAATGTTCATGCCCAAGTTGCAGCGTATCTGTAACATGGTCTATAAACATGACCTGATCTAGTAACATAGTATTCAGATTTGGATTTAGCAACAGGGACAGTCTTCAGTGAACAACTCATATCAGGAACTTTGGAATTCATCTCAGGAACAGGGATATGTACTGGAACTTCCTCAGGAACTGGAATGCTGGACAACTCACTCTGAGATAAAGAGTCTTTCTCACAGGCTAGGTGCTGTGGTACAGGCTCAGACATCGGCATCAAATGTTTCTGATTCCATCTAAAATCTACTACTTCTGATTCCATTATATATGATCTCAGCTCTGGGCAAATACTTTTCATGACTCAAATCTGATCATAACCTTTGCACGTTTGCATTCTCTCTGTCTATCCTTTATGTAATGGAATGAGCGGTTTGCTGGACTTATCATAATAAAACTTTTGGGATAAAAGTTTCTTTAACAGATGGTCTTTCACAGATCTGTTATTCTTAGCACTTGGAACCCATAAACTACTGATGACTGGTAATGTAGTTCTGATTTGTCTCGACAGAAGTCTTTGAGCAGGTGAACCAAGATGTTTATCATGAGGAGTATTTCTGAGGTTCAAGAGATTCAGGAAAACATCACTATTATCACTATTATCTTGTTTTGACTTCTCTAGTAACTGTTTCTCACTATGAACAGCATGTTCTGCCAAACCATTTGACTGCAGATAATTAGGACTACTTGTAACATGAGTACACTCGCTCTTCAGCGAATCTTTTGAATTGCTGGCTAATAAACAGTGTACCATTGTCAGAAATAACTTTGTGCAGACTACCATGAACTGCAAAATGATGCTTCATCTTAGTAATGACAGTACTCGATGCTAGATCAGGAAGTAGATCAATCTCAAACCAACTGGAATTAGCATCTACTAACACCAAGTAATGTTGACATTCCACTTGAAAATGTCAGTGGCTACTGTCAACCAAGGTAGTTCAGGAATCTGGTTTAGCTGAAGTGATTCTTTCTGTTGAAGTGGCTTTGTACTATTTACATACATAACAAGATGAAAGTACTCTGTCAATGTCTTGTGACATAGAAGGCCAAAATGCTAGTCCTCTCACCCTCCTTTTAGTAGATTCAGTTCCTGGGTGGCCACGATGCAAGCTAGAAATATACTGTTGTTGCAAGGACTTTGGAATGATTACTTTCAGACCATTCATAACAATGCTAGGAACTAAACCTTCTATTTAAGGGGTAAAATAAAACATTTCTGAGCTTTACCAGAAAGGCTCATCCAGACTCTGCTATACTTTGCTGTGAAGGAAGGGTTAGTTTGCTTTTATTTTTTGTATTTTGTATATTTCAAATACTGTAGTTTTTTTTCTTTACCTTGTGTTTTACCTGCATTCTGCTTTAACAGCATATTAAAACTTCAAAAGAGACCACAGCTCTCTCCCTCTTCTGAGTCAGGCAGAATTTTTTTTCCCGCCATCCCACCCAGTCATAGTTGTCTTGTTAAATTCCACTGTCTTTCTAGTTGCCTGCCTTTTATGTTAATCTGACCATATATCTCATTTCCTCTCTATTTTCAGTGGCTTGTGTGAGTAATCTCTAAATCAAAAAGCCCTCCCCTTCAACTATTTAAATTTATTGGCCATCCTACTGTATTCCATAGTACCAGAATACAAAAGTGACCACCCCTTTCAACCCATCTTGCTGTTTTAAAAATAGTAACTCTCCACTAAACCTTAACTTTTTAAACAGGTAAAACTTAAGTTACCTACTTTCATGTCTACCTTCTCTAGTGCACACTGCAGTGTGCATTTTTTTTCCATCTTACTTTTAAGCATCCCTTTGACTAGCACTTTCTCTAATACCTGCTGGAAAGCACTAGGAAGCCTTAAACTGATACAAGCACTCAACTCTCCTTGTTAATAAGGAGAAATTAATAGTAGGCACTAAACAGCCTATAATTGCAAAGTACCTTGCTAAGGTAATGGAAAACAGCTCCTGTACTTTACAAAAAAAAAAAAAAAAAGCATCAAACCAGGCATGTCCAAGGGTCAGCTTCCGGTCATTTCTCCTGTCCACCTGGTGAATCTGGGCATACTGGGGCAATGCAGCAATTGCCTCATGTACACAGACAACCCTCTCCTCCTGCCACCCAACACTACAACCTGTGAGAGATGCACTTACATAGCCAAAATGGAAGCAAAGCTCTCTCCACCCAAGATTGTGCTAGACAGTCAAGAGGAGAAGGTTAACACCCACACTACACCTCAAGCAACACATAGCCCTTCTAAACCCACACCACCAACACCCACATATAGCAACACTAAATCCACATATGCAGAGGCCCTTAATTGTAACCTGCCCAAGCAACAAGGACCTCTGAAGCTGAAACGCAAACAAACACCAATCACAGCCAAAGTGTCACATAGTTTGAAACACCTGTGTGCCACCCACCAACAGCCCCTAAGGCAAGACAATGTACCTAACACTTTAGTCATAGGTGACTCTATAGTCTGGCACACTGATGTCCCTCTCACCAGGTTGAACAAGGAGAAAATTACAGTCAGCTGCCTGTCGGGTGCCAGGATCTGCCACATAATGCATGCACTCAAGTCACTCCACAACAAGTACAAATATGACTCTGTCATTGTCCATGTTGGAGTGAATGACTTGAGATGTACCTCACTGGACTACATGAAAAGAGACATGGAAGAGCTCTTGGATCATGTGGCCCAGGCAGGTATGACCCTGAGTAGCATCCTGCCTTCGCTCAGAATGATACCACAATATAAGGACAAAATGATTGACTTCAACAATTGGCTAAGCTTCATTCAAAGGGGATCCAGTATCTGACTGCCTGGGATGACATGATTGACAGACCATGATGCTTTGCCAGAGATGGTCTGCACCTGTCGCCTCTGGGATTCAGGTTACTGGCTAAGGCTCTTGCCACCCCTATAGTGCCTTTTTTAGGCAAAGTTCAAAGAACAAAACCACCACCGTAACAGGTACAAGCATGCAAAATCTGAAGGTAATGCTACTCAATGCTAGAAGTCTAAACCTCAAAATGCACTCTCTCAAGGCACTCCTAAAAATGGAGAACATCGATATCTGTGCAGTAACTGAGACCTGGTTCAAGGCTCCAGAGAGCACCCCTGCAATACCAGGCTACAACTCTTACCACACTTTTCAACCACCAAAGCAGGACCGAAACACTAAAGGTGGAGGAGTGTCAATATTCACCAAGGATATTCACACCACCAGGCTAGTTGCCTAACACAATGCGTCTGAAATTCTCCAGGTGCAACTAACACTAGGTAAGACTGCAATCCAAATTGTAGCTTGCTACAGATCCCCCACCATACACCAAGATTCTCACTACACCTTTCTAAACATACTGGAAAATATTAAGATAGAACCAAACACCCTAATACTGGGTGATTTTAACTACCCTGCCATTAACTGGGAAAGCTACTCATGTACCAACACCTTTGCCTAACGGTTCTTGGAATTCATAAATTCCAACGCCCTGGATCAGCTAATCCATAGTCCCACCAGGGGCTCCAATATCCTAGACCTGTTCATTACCAACATGGGAAATCGATGCTCCACACTTATGGTCACCCCCTCGTTAGTCACGTCTGACCATAAGCTAATCACCCTTAACATCCACATCCCACCCCACCCCCCAGTAAGGAAACCTCCATAAAAAACTTCTCCATATCCAACTTCATGCTACTCAAGTCAGAAGTGACAAACTTCATGACACCCATGCAGACGGGAGCTGAAAGTTCAACCGCTGAATCCTACACTAAGGTGCTGTACGAGCACATCCACTCATGCATAAATCGTGCCATCCCAAATAGAACCAAGATGCTCTCATCCAAAAAAAAGAAGCCAATCTGGTGGACCCTGCCATAAACAAACTTTACAACAAAAGGAAGAAACTGTTGCAGAAAAGATGAAAATCCCAGGATGCAAATAACTTCCTTACCAGCCTCAGTAAGAAACTGAGATCCCTCATAAAACCCTCCAAAGCTAGTTACGAAAATAAAATTGCCAAAGATTCCAAAGACAACAGCAAGGCATTCTATAACTATGTCAAGAATCTAAATGGCAATGCTCAGATCTGCTCTGAGCTAAAACAGAATGGCATTAAATATACTGATCCCAAGGATATTGCCAATATCCTGGCAGATCGATTCAGTGCCAACTTCACTCCCTCTCACCCCCTAAATGGCCCATCTTAATACCGGAAGATTGCCAAATTCCGGTAATAACGGCCACACAGGTAAAAAACGCACTCTCCAAAGCTAAGAATACAGCATCCATGGGACCAGATGACATCCCGGGCTGTGTACTACATGAACTACAATATGAACTGGCACCTCACCTAAGTGTCATGTTTAATCATAGCCTCACCTCAGGTTTTGTGCCCACTGAGTGGCGCACAGCTACAGTTATCCCACTCCACAAGGGGGGATCCACCTTGGATCCTGGAAACTACCATCCCATCAGTCTGACAAGCCTTATCTGCAAGGCCATGTGGGTATTATCATGGAACTTATAAACAAAGACATTGGCAAACTTCAAACACTGGACCCCACCCAGTTTGGGTTCATGAAGGGCCGATCTTGTCTCCTGAACTTGATTGACTTCTTCGAATCAGTCTCCAGAGCCATGGACAAGGATAAGGTGGTCCACACAGCCTATCTAGACCTTGTCAAGGCCTTTGACACCATCCCTCACTCTGGAATCATAGATAAACTTACTAAGCTGGGCATTAATCCCTACGTCACCCAATGGGTTGCTAACTGGCTTACAGATAGAACCCACACTGTAACAGTAGCCGACTCCAAATCCAGCTCCAGACAAGTGACAAGTGGAGTACCTCAGGGTTCAGTCCTGGGACCGCTCTTGTTTGGCATCTACTTCTCTGAAGTACAGGCCAACACTAAGGGACTCTGGATAGCAAAGTTTGCAGATGACTGCAAACTGGGAGCCATTATTGAATCCCCAAATGATGTGGATACTCTACAAAAGGGCCTTACAGAAACAGATGCTTGGTGCCAGAGCCATGGGCTCAAGCTCAATGCCAAGAAATGTATAGTTATCCCCTTTGGGAAAAAACATGTATCTGTGAATTACCATATAGGTGGCAGTACACTAAACACTGAAAGTTTGATAAGAGACTTAGGAACACAGGTGGACAGTGGTCTCACCTTTGATAACCACATCGCCACAACAGTCAGGAAATCCTTCTATGTAGCACACCTCATCACTAAGGGCTTTTCATCCAGAAAAACGGAGGTCATTGTCCCCCTGTACTCATCCCTCATTAGACCCATTATAGAATACAATGCCCCATTTAGTATGTACCTCTCAAGACATCTGCAACAACTGGAAAGGCCACAGAAATACCTCACTAAAAGAATCACAGGCCTAAAGCAGATGCCCTACGCTGACCGCCTTAAAAAACTCCAGCTATACTCTGTCGCATATAGTCTCCTCAGAGGCGATCTTTGCTTAACATACAAGACCATGTCAATCCCAGAGCTGTTGGACATGCTACACTTAAAGAAATCCCAATCCCTCAGAGCCACACGCTCCAGGGATCTAAACCTTGTCATCACAATAAACAAAACTTGCTGGAGGGATAGGTTCCTGACCCAGAGACTCCCCAGACTCTGGAACAGATTGCCCATACATGTCAAGCAGAGTGCCTCTTTGGTCCTCTTCAAAAGGAACCTTAACGATTGGATGGGAGAAAGGAAATTCACCCCGGGGATCACGTCAGTCGCCCGGCTAGACAGGGGTCCAGAGAAGTAAATAGTGTGGGAATAAATAGCCAGGGAATTGTTATGGCTAGGCTTGTATAGGCCCTAGGGCTGATAGCCTAGTACCAACCTATGAACCTATGACCATTGTCAAAGTGTCATCTCTGTAAGGAAAATAAGGTTGCACGTCTTCAGGTAAACTAGTTTGCTTTGACGGCCATCCTCGATTGATAAAATGGTTGAGCTTCTGTAAAACAGGATCTGAGGCTGTATGATTTCTAAGCTCAATGAGACATGTGGAAGAAAAATGTCTCACTTCCATGACTTCATAATCAAGTTTCTCAATTCCATGCTGTTCAGTGATATTTCTGGGTGATCTAGATAAAGTATCAACAAGCTAAAGAAGTTTGCTTTTCAGGTAGACAAGATTGAAATTGTACTTCTGCAATCTCAAAATCATGCATTGGAGTTGAATGCATAGGCTTTCTCAAAATAGTGACTAGAGGATGGTGGTCTGTTTCGATCTGGATAGGTCTACCATAAATATAATCATGGAACTTTAAACATGCAAACACAATTTCCAAGAGTTCTTTCTCTATCCAAGCATACTGCATTTCAGTTTGGGTTAGAGATCTGGATGCATAGGCTACAGGTTGACCCTCAACATGTCCTACACGGACTGACAAAAAACTCCAGCTATTCTCTTTCTCATATCATCTACTAATAGGTGATCTCTGCTTGACTTACAAAGCCATGTCTAACCCAGCTCTGTTAGAAATGCTACATATAATGAAATCCCAATCGCTCTGCACCACATGCTTCAGAGACCTCAACCTCATTACACAATCAACAGAACATACTGGAGGGACAGGTTTATAACCCAGAGACTACCAATGCTCTGGAATAGACTTCCCATACATGTCAAGCAGAGCACCTCACTGGCCCTCTTCAAGAGAAATCTTGATGAGTGGATGGGAAATAGAAAGTTCACTCCGGGGATCACTCCAGTGGCTCTACTTGATAGAGGCACTGGGAACTAATGTTGGGTGGCATGATGCCAGGGCACTTCTATGGGCTAGGCTTGTAAAGGCTCTAGGGCCATTAGCCTAGTACACACCTATGAATCTATGAACCTACGAACCTATGAACCTCTTGAAGAATGACTGCACCAAGACCAAATTTCAAAGCATTACAGAAAAGAGTAACTGGTTTGTGAACATCATAATATCTGAGAGTTGGTGGACTGGCAATTCTCTGTTTCAGGACAACAAATTCTATTTGGTGTTGTTCCGACCATGACCGGGATACATCTTTACATATAAGCTCTCTAAGCAGTGCTGCTAGATGGCTTAAATCTTGAATGAACTTGCGTAGATAATTAACCATGCCAAGAAAGCGTGGAAGGGATTGAACATTGTCTGGAGCTAACATCTCAAAAATGGCTGTTTACTTGAAAGGGTCTGGTTGTAATCCTGAACTGGTAAACAAATGACCCACATAATTGACTTCTTGTAACCTCTACTTGCATTTTTGAGGATTCAGCATAAGATTCACTTGACAAGCTCTTTCCAGAACTTTCTTCAGGTTTCTGTCATTCTCATCTTAACCATTACTTCCTAGCAGAATATCTTCTACTATAATATCACAAGAATACCCAGAAAAATTTTGCTCCATTGTACATTGAAAGACTTCACTGGCAGAATTTATCCCAAATGGCTTTCTCAAAAATCTGTACCTGCCAAAAGAAGAACTGAATGTAGTTAGCAATGAGGATTTCTTGTCAAGCAAAATTTGCCAAAATTAACTCTTTTGATCTAAGATAGAAAAAACTGTGGCATTTGGCATCACAGCTGCAACTTCTTAGACTGTGCACATTGGATGATGAGGTCTATTCAGTGCCTTGTTTAAATCTCATGGATCAATACATACTCTGGTATCATCTGAGCTTTTCTTATCAGCTACCACCATGGAAGATACCCATTCAGTCAGTTCATCAACTGGACAAATCACACCTTGCTGCACCATCTTATTTAGCTCGGCTTTGACTCTGTTCTGCATAGCCACTGGAACTTTCCAGGCTGGCCTGACAACTGGGCTGACATCTGGGTCTAACTTCATAGAGTACACAACTGGAAGCTTGCCTAGTTTGTCTTAGAAAAGATCAGACTAGGTAGAGGAAATATACTGGGCAAAATTAGAGCTGTGTCCTTTCAAATTAACATGATGGACTTCCTTATTAAATGAAAGCAGTCCCATTTTCAAACTGTCTCTGAACCCTAATAATGACTGGAAGTACCTTTTGACCGCATAAAATAATAAGTCGTAGTTTCTCCCAGCAGAACATGAAAGTACTACTGAGCCCTTGGTTTGAATCTCTTCACCTCGATAATCTCCACAAGCTTTGCACACTTTTCAAAAACAAGATTTTCACCACCACATACTCTACAAAATGTTTTTGCTGACTTAAACATTGCACTTTGAACCTGTGTCAACTTTGAGCTCTATGGGTCTTCCATTTATCCAAACAGAACAAAATACTTAATTCTTTGCCCATAAGTCTACTGCACTGACTGTTTCATGAAGCACTGATACACCATCAACATAAAAAGTAGGGTCACGGCTTTCTAAATGGTCAACTTGTCTCTTTGAATGCTTCCTTTTAATAAAAGAATGTGTGCCTTTTCATTTACAAAACCTTTTGAAATGGTTCCACTTATTGCACTTGTGTCATTGCTGACCAAAAGCTAAACATTTTTCCCTTTTAGGCTCATGACTTCTTCCACAGTTATGACAGTTGGCTTTGAAACTGGGTGGGGGCACATGCATTGAGTTTGATGACTCACTCATTCTTTACTCAGACTGAATAGTTTCCAGAGCATGCTTTGGAACTTGCTAAAAAGCTACAGTGTTACCCAGTGAGTGTTGCAGGGTTTACAGTTGCAGCCATGTGCTTGGGCCTGTATCTTTTAACCATTTGCTGCATACTATCAACATTGGCTTTAGAAGTTACTGGAAGCATGCACCTCTCATTTGTAAGCATACTTGTATGCTTTTCTGTAAGCTCATATATCTGACAAATCTCAATGGCCTCATTCAAAGTTAAATGACTGTCACAAAGCAAAATCTTTCTCACAGCATCATTTTTAATACCACACACAACTCAGTCTTTTATCAACTCATCTCTTAAATCACTAAATCTGCATGTTTTAGCCTTGTTTCTCAAATCAGTTATATGTGCTGCAAAAGTTTCACAAGGCTTTTTTGATCTCTTGTGTAAAATAAGTGCCTTTCCATTGTAACATTCGTGTGGCGGTTACACATTTCTCTAAATTTACATTTTAAGCAATTGGGGTCCTCCCTTGACTCAGCCGGTAGAACTATATGACCTTTTCCCCCTCTCCTGCAAAGACAGCATGTGCATACACATATTAATGCTCCCTTTCTATGACTTCTGAACCAGCTAAACTAAGCAGAATAAATGCCTTTGTATGGTCGTCTTTATCAGTAAATGCAGCCTGTATGAAAATATCTTACTTTTGCTCAAACAGTCTCCAGTTCTCTGCAATATTATTGGTTTTCGAAATCTGCCTGCTATGCCAACAAATGATGTAATTATATATGAGCGTGCATACAGCCAGCACTTGTAATAACATTCAAATGCACAATAAACTCTTCAAAATACTTTACTTTGCGAAATGTGTTTTGTAATGGTTATATTGCGAAATAACTGTACTGTAATACTACACAAATATGCGAACACTTCATACACTTCAGACAACTTGAATAACTTTGATTAATGCGAAAAAGTAGTGCTTAGCAAAAAAATGCAGTCGTTTTTCTTATTTTATTCATTTTATGCAATTTGGACTTTATTTCAAACATTTCCCATAGTTATTTTGAATATTTCTGTTAATATATTGCAGAATCTGATATTTCTGTTACTTATAAATTCATTTAGAGTGGTCTGAATGCCTTGTTTCATATTTTGTGAATAAAAAATAGCTTGAACAGGTTTTAATACCTGAAATTCGTTTCTGACCTGTTTTGCTAGTTATATTTGCAGTAGGGATGATTCACTCCTTTGTTTTCCTGCATTGTTAACTAGGTGCCCGAGAGCACTTGAATCAGGAGAATCTGGAACCCGTTCAGGCACCATATCCTTTTTAGACATGCCTCTTCTGACACCATGTTGCTCGTCCTGCTCTAGTATAGATGACGAGCATGTGGGGTAGTTATATGCTTTATTACAAAGAAACATATCAGGATGGACAACAGCATTACAAAATATAAACAAACTGATTAACAGACAGACTACACAGACATACATGCTTACAGCTCAACAGCTTACTACAAAATGGCAGTCAGGCTCACACATGCTCAGTTTTTATACACTTGTGCAAGCCCAGAAAAAGCTTCTTAGAACTGTACACACACACACACACACACACACACACACACACACACACACACACACACACACACACACACACACACACACACACACACACACACACTGATCTACAGCACTGAAGTAGCCTTTGCATTGAATTATGATCAGTACTTACAAATGGAATATTTAATAAAGTTAGCATGGCATAGCATTATACCCACGGTGGTGGTGCTGCGGTAGCATTGTCGCTTCACAGTAAGACGCTGTCTGGGTCGATTCTCAGCTACAGCGTCATCTGCATGGAGACATGCATGAATGGTCGTACCTTCGTTGAAGGTTGTGCATCAGAGCTGGTAACTCGGTACATAAAAATCAACTACCAATCATTAGCAGACGGGAGTTCCGCTGTGGCGACCCTTAACCGGGAAAAGCCGAAAGACACAGCAGCATGGCATAGCATTGCAGACAAAGTACCTTCCCCACACCCCCCCATTTTATTTACATTACTGTTCATGTTTAGGGCTCCTCCCACTCAATGGATTGTAAAATGCACTGCTAATTGAGTTGAGGTACCACTCCAACCTCAAATTTATGTAGTGAACACTATTTGCTGAAAAGCTTCCCTATCAAGTGTTAACGTATGTATAGTTTGATCATTTTCTAGGACCAGCTCTCCCAGTTTTCTACTCATTTATGCAAAGCTTTTTATTGGTAGACCCGCTGCATCTTGCTGATGTGACAAATAATGCTCTTTGATCTAAAGTGTCTCCCCTCCACTCGCTCCTTTCATATAGAAGAATGATGCTAAACTAAATTAATGTATTACATAAAATCGGTAACACTTCTATAAAAAAATTTATGAATATACTGAATTTTGTGCCTGATTTGCCAACCACCAGATTATTATGCTGTGTTATCCTGATGGTATGTGTCTTAACTTACAGAGTTCAGTAGTTGGACAGGAGTTACCTACTGAAGTAGTACTGGGAGGGGGTTACTTGTTCCCTATTGAGGCATGTTTGTCCGAGTGGTTTTTCATCTTTATTATATTGTGATACATTTACTGAAATTAGTTGGAGTATGTCAGACAGAGTTGCACTTTCAGGGTACTAAGCATAACTTGTAGTTTTGTAACTCAGCCAAACATAGGGAAAACTTTAATAGGTATGTTTGGCTCCTCTCTCTCTCTGCAACTCAACCAACCTTGAGAGTATTTTAAGACGCACACAGCAAAACAGCAGCCTATGAGATTATGGTGTGGAGCTGTCATAATGCAGTGTTGCCCTCCTTTAATGATTCACTTGAAATGTTACGTTTAGCACTGCAGAATGATCAGTATGACCCTGGCACATGTGCAAAAATGCTTTCTATGTGCAGTGTGTTGCACAATATCATACATAGGAGACAATTACTGCTGGGGATAATTTCTGGAGGAACAGCCCCAAGCACACCAGGGTCTATATTATTTCAGCGAACACTTAAAATAGTGAATGCTGTTTAATCGACCCAATAAAGTTGAAATCCCTAAATCCCAAACACACGCAACAATTTTTTTTCCAGGGAAAAAAATCACTGGGCTGTGTTTGAGACTTTGCCATTTCCTCCACTGCAGTGCGATCCCGGAGTTGGTATATTTAAGTAGGGGGGTTGTGGGGGGCACATCCCCCCACATCGGGGGGTGTGGGGGTGAACTCCCCCAGTCTATTTTGTGTTTGGATTTTGTTTTTGTTTTTTTACGGATCAGCGATTCTTTTCCCTGGGAAAAAATCTCTGTTCCATGTGTTTGAAATTTTTGGATTTCGACTTTATTGGGTCGATTAAACAGTGTTCACTATTTTAAGTGTTCACTGAAATAATATAGACCCGCACACCATGCAGTGGTTGCTGAGCTAGATGAGGAGTCAGTGGGAGAACCAGCAGTAGGAGCTGATCCTAGTAGACAGAGGCAGGCACAGAATGTCATAGCACTGGCAAATTCAGGCTGTAAGACAGCATATACACTACAGTAAAAGTGATAGATTTTACCCATCAGATGTTGTATTGCCTTTCACAGAGATGATAAACTCCTCCATCTCTATCAGAGGTTGCTTACCCGGTGGCCCACATCTCATCAACATACTTTCCTGTACAGGATGGACAACTCTTTAGTTCAGCCACATGAGTGAAGTTATAACTGTGGACATAATTATTAAGAGCACTCCAGGCTTCTGGCAGAATTGATATCCAACACAAAATCTTTCCATACATGGTCTCAGCAAGGCCAGGTCAGCAGGAGCCTGCCCAAAGAGCCATCAACTATGGATACAGTGTCTGCAATAACACCTCATTCTTCACATCTGAGGCCTTGTTCTTTCTGTTTTCCTCCTGTTGTGACCACTGTGTCCTCTCATTGATGCTTGCCAGCCATATTGTTGCGGGTATGGAAAACACTTTTGTTAGCATGGCAGTAATGACTGCCACTAACCACTTATTGCTGACTGCACATCTCCTACATGTATAATGGACACAGACCTAAATTTCCCACCGTGTCAGCTGTACTTAGATGACAGACATGGAAACCCCCAGAAAACAGTGAACATACTGGCTACAGTGTTCCCATGTCAGAGTTAAAATCACAGTATATCTACTATACAGGTTCCTGTCAGAAGGATGAAAGCTCACAAGAACAAATGTCAAAAGACTGAACCAGGAACATCAAAAATTCCAAAGGTCAGGAAAAAAAAACACAAAATCTGTGGTTTTGAAGGGGGGGGGGCAAGCCCCCCTTCACCCTCCGCCATGTGGGGGGGTGTCCCCACCCACCTGCTAATTATATATACAAACTCTGAAATTGCACTACAGTGGGGAAAGGAAAGAAAAACCTGATTCACCACTTTTCTGTGATCCTGCACAATCAAGGTCTTTACTGTTTGTCCTTCAGGGTTTTCAATGTTCCTGGTTTGATCTTTTGATGTTCACTCTTGTGAGCTTTCATCCTTCTCACAGGGACCCATGCTATACACATACAATTATACATCCATTAAAGTATTTAAGATCTACACTGTATAACTGCTGCTAACTGCTACTGTTATCTCTTCCATTACTTGGATTATTCCTATTGGCACAAAACTTGCATAGGCTTCATGCTCAAATAGATCACCCAAACAGATAACCAACTAAATAAGTCCCAGTTATTGGTGGGGATGAAAGTCCTTAACTTCTATGTGCATTTCACTGCATAGAGAGTTTTTAAAATAAGCATTTATTAATAAACTCACAATGTGCAACTAGGTGCTCTATTTGAACAGCTATGCTGGGGCTATTTGCTTGCTTATCAATTTTGGGGGTAGCTTGCAGATCTCAGGTCTTGGCTTTATGTTTTGCATAGGCTTGATGCAATTTTCATTCTGCCTGTACAAATTCTTGCAGCTTCTGCCAAAAGTAATGGAACATGGAATGTACAACCTGATTTGGTAATTCCATTTATAAGTAAATTTGGGGAAAGAAAGTAACTTACCTTCAGCAACTTGTACTCCAGCATCTCTAACAAGTCTGTACAGAAAAAACCTACAGCCATGTTTCAAATTGCAGCACTTCAATCCATTCCATTGCACGAAGAGGCTCACTGCATGAACCTTGTGCTTATATTATGCAATACTGGGCATTTATGATAATTTAATATGCAGATATGGGCCCATCTAAATATTTCCTGGGATTCATGAAGCTTGAGCCAGGTGCAGGCGTAGCGTAGGCAGTATAACACGAAATATGGCCGCCGAGCGATTCAGGTACGATCCAAATCCACGTGCACTACCAGCGTACGCCAGATCTGTGCAGATCTCAGCTCATGTATGCTAATCACCCCATGCGCAGTAGTGCAGCATGCAAATGAAGGTACATAGCGATTCATGAAGTGGTGCAGGAGTAGCATAAGCATACAGAAATGTAAACTAAAAAAAAAACAGTTTACATTTTTCCAAACAGAACATCGGAGCCATGAAAGCAGACCAAACTTACGTATTACAAAGTTAACATATGCCAATGGCTAAATATACAGCCAATGGCATAAAAGACATGCACAACACATAAAAAATAACATTTAATGTCATGGCCACACTAACGCAAAGTACAATGGCAGGGAATGTGTGCGCAAACGGGAACACAAGGAAAATATATACAGATGTCATAAAATTGCAATGTAACACAAATCATGATTTCACCATAATAGTCAATGGTATGCATGCTACACCACACCAAGCTGCAAGGGTTGCTAAGGGTCTGTGACAGTGTTCGGTGCGGTAACTATGAATTAGTAGTCAATGCCATGCAAATGAGGCAAGTAATACTGAATTGCAAATGTCCCGCCGGCCTAAGGATGTACCATACGGTGCAGCGCTACAACACCGAGGAGTGGTCTGGAGGTATACATGACATCAGCAGTGGGGTCTGCCACCGGAGCTGTAAGCACATTGGTGCATTGCAAATCCGGGTTGCCCGTTGCTAAGAAAACCGCAGGATAGGGGTGTTGATGTAGGCATTGCTTTGCTTAGCTGAGAGCACACATGGTGCCCGAAAGCACATGTATACATGGATGACAACGTGCTCGAAACTCGGTAAGTGGCCGCACGTGACGCGCACAACAGCTCAAACAGGAAGGTTATGGGAAGACAATAAGGAAATGCCACAGTAGGGTAATTGGAGTACAACTGAGTAATTAACACCTATTAACTCACAGTGGGCCATTGATGGCAGCTAACAAGGCTGCTAGTAGCAACCTGCAGAACAGGATAGGGGAGGTGTCGGATTGCAAAGAAAAGAGAACTGTCACCGCAGAGCAAAGCAAACCTGCAGTAGATCAGCTGTAGAACACATTTCGCAACACAATCCTGGTTTGGGAAAGTACAAAACAAGAAAGCAGGCTGCTGGATGCATGCCCGACAATGGGAGGGGAATCGTTAAGAAAAGTGAAGGCAAGGGCAAGAGGTGATCTATGGCAGCTAAATGTAATTCAACACCAAAGGCACCACAATAGCAGTACCTGTGGTAAAACACATAAGTAAGATACCCTGCAGCTCTGATTGTACATACACACCCTATGACATCATCAGTGTTCAAAGCAGAATAGTATAAGGTGTAAAGGTACCTCACACACACTTGTGTATTCCCAAACATTGCACCATCGGTGTAAACAGACGGGGAACTTTTACAATGTACTTGTTGGGAGCTGCCATAGCTGTGATTCATCACCATGTGTTGGAGACTGAAGGTGGTGTGGAGGATGATGCTGACAACCACCTCAGGCCCCGGAGGAGGAGAAGAGCGTTCGGACCAAGTGTAACCTACCAGGGGCTACATGATCTGGAGATAGTAGAGCGTTACACGGTGGACAGGGACATCATACAGCAAATTGTTGAGCTGTGCTGGCCATGCCTCAGATCCAGAAACAACAGAGGGGAACCCATCCCAATGGACACAAAGGTATGTGTAAGCTTGAGAATACTAGCCACAGGTACCTTTCAAAGGCCAACTGGAGATATCATGGGGATCTCACAGGCATCAGCATCCAGGGTACTCCACCAATTCCTGGATGCCATGTTACCACATGCCAATGAGCATATATACTTCCCCCGAACTCAGGAGGAGTTGGCCAGCAATATGTGTCTCTTCCACCATGTGACAGACTACCCAGAGGTACTGGGTGCAATAGACTGCATGCACATACATATCAAGTCACCACCTGGTGAGCATGGTAGGCGCTACATAAACTGCAAGGGATACCACTCCATCAACTGCCAGGTCATGTGCAATGCCCATGGCATTATCACAGATTTGTGTGCTGGCAGCCCTGGAAGCTACCATGACTCCCACATCTGGAATGCCTCACATCTGCATCAGGTATTTGTCAGGGGGGTCATCCCATATGGCCGCATTGTGGGGGATGCTGGCTATGCACTGGAGCCGTGGATGATGACTCCCATCAGAAATGCACACATACCCATGCAAGAACGCCATAATGAGACACACGCACAGACCAGAATCATCATAGAGCGTGTGTTTGGGATGCTGAAATCCTGGTTCCATTGCTTGGACATATCTGGTGGAGCCTTGCAGTACTCTCCAGGCACATGTGCCCACATCTTCATAGTATGTGCCATGCTACATAATATGATCCTGCGGAAACAGCTGCAGCAGGGACATAATGGTGAAGGCCCTCACAGCCCACAGCAATTGCCAAGGGCATCACAGACACAGAGGAATTCAGACCACAAACACCCTGTGCCAGCCCCAGTAGTCAGATGGAGGTGTGCCCAATATGCCCATGCCTTGGCAAAGAGGGAACGTATAGCACATACACTGACAGTGTAGGCCCCTATGGACTGACACACTTCTCCACCTGCATACACAGTAAAATGGATGGCACACACACATGACCACCTGTAAATTGTTATGTATAGGTGGTCTACTGTGTGAATCCTACATAGGCAGCCCTCAACTATTGCACACACAACAGCTATTGGAACAAGGTAAGTCAACACCTGAACAGTAAACGAAGCTAACAGCATGTGTTGATACTGTATGTATAGGTTCCTAGGTACATCGGTAGGTACATGCCTGATTGTCAGAGGTCATTCATCAGCCTAGGCAAAATGTGTCTGCTGTCACCACCCCATCGATTAACTAACTGTCCCTCTGTGGAGCAAAGCCAATTGCGGAATCCCTGGGTGTAACTACTGTTCCCCACCGACTCTGCAAGGATTCCCTGGTGTGTTAATGATGGCCTCCATATAATATAATCAGGGATGTAGTTCCAAAGCATGGGGAGTACCCATGACAGGTATCCGTCACCCCAGCATTCTCCAGTTATGGTTGTGTCAAGGTGTAGCACATTACAGTGTGTGGCTCACTGTGACATGGATTCACATAGCTGGAGCACATCCATTAAACATCACTTGGACATACCATTAATACGTATCATCCATATGTAAACTAACTGAGTTACACATTTGTTTGCAGTATGGAGGAACAGCTGTAGTACAGTCCACATACAAAATGCCATAACACTTGTACATATCCCAGATGCCCCAGTGGTAAAGCCACTGACTGTGTCGTGCATGTTCCCGGTTCCACGACCTGCAAGGGCTGTTACCTAATTCTGATGGCATGAATAATGGATGTTGGATGCAGGTCATTAGAGCACGTTTAAGCACATGTTAGCGGGTTTATGCACTGGCAAGTGATGGTAAGTGTCGTTTAAACTTGACTACATGGATATGCGCAAAACAGGTCTAAGCTTTGCTGAATATCATGCAGGTCAAGGTCAAAGATGGCCAGAACAGCTGAAATCTGCGTTATTCACCCTTGTACTAATAATGCCTGCTCTGAGAGGTAAAACGACCACTGCCAGGAGTAGAACACACAACCATGTACACAATCACCTGCCACTAAGCTACCTGAGATGTACCAAGGGCAGGTGTGTATTGTGACAGGTTAAAACACAAAAGGGCGGAGTTCAGGAAATAGTATACACCGCCATGTACCCACGAAAGGTGTGTTCACTCTCCCTCTCTCTCTCTCTCTCTGTATATATATATATATATATATCTATATATATATATATATATATATATATATATATATATATATATATATATATCTAATATAGAGATAGAAAGGGTGATAGAGAGATATATGTCGATATATACGGATATACATATATCTGCAAATATATAGATAGGTTAACAACATGTACACAACCATGGAGGTACAAATAAATAGGATACTACCAACTACCGAATGCTTTACATACTGACACGTGTAATCACGAGGCTTAAAGACCGAAAGACCACAGTACCGGAACACTAGAACTGTGAGTACTATTATCACGATGTTAAGGGACATTTAGTTATTGCTGCTGGTGCTGCGGTCCAGGTAGGCACTGTGTTTAAGTGTGTTTCTGATTGCTGTAGTGTGTGTAAGTGTGTGTTCTGAGTGCGGTGTGTGTTTCCGTGGGACTGTAATGTGTGTGTGTGTTTGCTTCATGTGTCTGTTCATGCTAACTCAGAGGTAGATTATTCCAGTAGGTGCGGTCATAGCTGGCCTTAGGCATAGGGTTACCGCCTGTCCCACTTTGAGACGGACAGTCCCTCTTTAGGCAGTTGTGTCCTGACAAAAAATATTAAAAAGGGCAAATGTCCTGAGATTGTAGGACATAATAATGTCCCATATTTTATGTAATAGTTGCATAAAATAGTTATTTCTGCATCTAAAATACCTAAATGTTAAAAGAAACATAATAAGCAACTAAACTGCTACAAGAATAAGCTTTTATTTAGGAAAAAAAGTAAAGTTCTATCCTTTGTACTGACCGTGGGTATGTGTCGGCCTGTAAAATCTGATGTGTGACCTGAAAATGTCCCACTTTGGCCATTAGAAAAGGTGGCAACCCTACTTAGGCATAGGCCAACTAAGCAGCTGCATAGGGCGCCGCTTTAGTGGGGGCACTTTACCAGTATTTGTTTGGTGTAGGTAGACCAGGATGGGGGCACTGAGTGGTGTGGTGGGGGGTGCCATTGTGCCCTTTGCCTAGGGCACCAGTAGACCTAAGGCCGCTCCTGGGTGTGGTGTGGGGGGCAAAGCCACCCACATGGGGTGTGTATGGGGCATGGCCACCTCTCCATATGTAGTGTCAGATGGTTTGTTTGGATGTGATGGGTAGCAGTGTATCTGTGTGTGCGTGTGTGTGTTCTGTGTTTGTGTTAGTTCCGGGAGTTTGACTGTTGCGAGTTCAAGTGCTCGGTATTGTGTGTTTTGGGAGTCTGTGAACGGTAATGTGGTTGTTGGACGTGTGTGCGTTCCTGAATCTGTGGGTAAGTCACATACAACAGTTGAAGTCTTCAAATATGTGCACAACATGGACCATAGCAATCACAAATTCCGCCATGACCGAACGTTATGAACAAAGGATATGGAGACTATATTATAGCAACAACCCACGCCTGGGTGTGGGTAATGCTGGATTTACCCACGGTTGTCTTTGTTTGGCCACTCAGGCTTCGTCCTCATGAACAAACCACACCCACCACGGGTAAATTCACCATTACCCACACCCAGGCATGGGTTATTGTTATAATACACTATTACAAATATGTGCTATGGACATGAGCTAAACATGGGGTTAACACCTGTCCCACCTTGCGAGGGGCAGTCCCTCTATATGCGGTAGTGTCCTGACCAAATTGAGTAAAAATACCAATGTCCTACAATCTCAAGACATTCTACATGTTCCATAGTGAATATAATGGTTGCATAAAATAGTCATCTATATCTAACATACCTACATGTAACAAGAAACAGGATAAGCAAGTAAACCGCTACAAGAATATAAGTTTTTATATAGGCATATATGTAAAGTTCTATACTTTCTACTGACCGTGGGTATGTGTCGGCTTCTAAAATCTGATGTGTGTCCTGCAAATGTCCCACTATGGCCATTTGAAAAGGTGGCAACTCAAGCCAAAGAGGTTCAGTCACCAACACAACTCCAATGAGTGCAAATATCTGTGACAGAAATACACAAGACAGCTTTCATGTAGCAACATTTCATTACATATCGATGTATTTCCGGAGGGATTGAAGGATCAACATCACCTGCATGCCATATAGGAACCAATTAACAATGGCTTAATGAATAAGCCTGCAATAACCATAGTATTAGTCTACTAAATGATAGGTCTTCAATTAGGGAAGGAGCCCTCACACACATATGGAATATGCATAAATGCAGTCCCCACAAACCTTTATCTGCTATGTACATCCACCTACATCTCCCCCACACTGGAAACAATTGCAATACAGACTGTAATAACATCACAAACATCCACTCACTCAATGACATCTGCAGAAGCCTTAACATACCTTGTGAGAGACACACTGTAATGGCGCTATGTGAAATCATTGATGTTGTACAATGGAACAGATGCCGATGTTACAGGTTTTGTTTGCAATAGTCTCGTATCAGACGGTTGAGATAACAGCTACATTCACATGTAGAACTACATCCTCTAGCCATCACACACAATCCACGGGGGACATGAAGTTAAAATATCTCTGTGTCTCTCCATATAGCAGTTGCAATTCATCACAAACAACACATCCAGGACGTCTTCCTCGAAGGTAGGGCAAAAGGACAACGCCCAAGTGGAGTATTCAGTTATACCCCACTGTTGCCATGTAATTGGCTAATCGAGTAGCTGCACAGCTGATGTGCATGTAATAATCTATTTCGGAACACCAGTGGCAGGATGCCACATGTTACTGGTATCTACGTATAAAAGGATGGCTTGCCATACATTCAAACCATATGCACATACGAGAAAACCGTTAAAACAGAAAAGGAGTAAGACTGATATTTTTGTAAACTCAGACTAATAAGAAGGTATGTAAAACACTCAGTATGTTAGTGTATGTAGTGCCTGTTCTGTATTAATGAAAGTGTACGCAATGCATATAGTGGGAAAAGGTATTATGTAGTGATGTATTGTTGAGCATAGTAACGCTTGTAGAAATTGTGTGTACTGCTATGGGCCACAAGGTAAACACTTCATACACCACAAGGGATGCTACATAAGGGCTTTAAAAGCAAGAATTCCACTCCAGCCCCTGTCAGTGGCAGGGCTTGTCCAACAAGTATGTGCTATAACAGGGGATAGTATACGTTGATATACTGTAAAAGTAGGCATATGTATGGGCGTATAACTGAGAATAACATGTCTAAGGTGGTCCTGCTGTGCAATTATGCTTTGCATTATGGGATATTGTTGCAAAAATGTGAAATGTACAGTATTGTAGGTAGATATGTCAAAGATTTTACATAGCATTACTGTTATACTATGCAAACATCAGGTATGTCTATTGGCATGTACAATACACAATAACAGGATACATATGGCTTGTAGTCACCAGACAGTGTAACAGCATGATAGCTAATTGAAATGGAAGAGCTACTCAATTATCCCTGCACAAAGGACATGTAATAGCTTCATAGGTTCATAGTTAGGTACTATGCTGTCTGGCCAAGTCCATTCGTAAGCCCAACTACAGTGTTTTCACTTGCGGCACCTCCCTAGGTTAGTGTCCTGTGCCTGTGAACAGCAGAGCCATTTGTTTCCTGCACCTGTGTAAAGTAGAGCCACTGCAGTGATCCCTGGCATACGTCTGTCTCTCATCCACCCATCAAGGTATCTCTTGAAGAGTGCTAGTGAGGGTCCCTGCCTGATGTACATAGGAATCATGTTCCAAAGCATGGTGAGTGTCTGGTTCAGGAATGTATCCCTCCAGCACGTCCTAGTCATCGTTGTGTTTGGGTACATATCCCAGAGCATGTTGCTCACAGTGGCTTTTGCTTATGTTGCTTATGTGGAGCATATCCATCAATATTGTTTTGGACATGGGCCTTGTATGTTCAGCAGAGATCACCTCTGAGTATGCAGTATGCAAATGAGTACAGCTGAGGTTTCTGTAGTTGGGCTGCATATGTCATCCTTCTGAGGTCAGTAATCCTCTCGGTGTGTTAATGTTGTGGTATTTAAAGCTGTTGCTGTTGTCTCATAAGGTACACCCCAAATGGGGTGTTGTACCCTCTAACATGTTTCATAATTCAGGAGTAGAGAGGTACAATGGCTGCCTTTGTTCCGGCTACAAACCCATTACAGATTAGGGAGGCCACGTAGAAGGATATCCATGCCACCTTGGCAATATGGTTATCAAAGGAGTGGGTGCTATCTACTTGTGTTCTAAGATCCCTTATAATGTCTTATGTATGTAGGGGACTACCACCTATGTGATAGTGGGTGATTGGTGTAATCCAAAGGGGATGTCTATGCACCTTGGGGCATGCAGCTTGATGCCATGTTATGGACACCAGGTATCCATCACAGTGACACCCTTATGGAGGGTGTCTGTATCAGCTGGTGAATCAATCATGGCCCCTAGTTTGCAGTTGTCTGCAAACCTATTCAGGGTAAGTCCTTCTGTGCTAACCTGTACCTCAGAGAAGCATATACCGAACATGAGGGGCCCTATGACCGAGGACTGGGGTACACCAATTGTAACTGATTTACAGTAGGAACTAGGGTATGCTACCCTCACTGTGTGGGTCCTGTCTGTCAGCCACTTTGCATAACATCTCATGACATAGGGGTTTATGTGCAGGTGGATGTGTATGTTGACAATACCAGAATGGGGAACAGTGTTGAAAGCCATTGAGAGGACAAGGTAGGCTGTGTGGACCACCCC